>NC_141927.1:37853108-38167612 GCF_057802395.1 Ceratotherium simum simum | reverse complement strand
CCCCTGATACCGAGTGCTCCAGAGGTCTCCAGGACGCTAGTGAATTGCCCCAGCACCTCCTCTCAAGCTCTTCAGAAAAATAAAGACCTTTTAACAACTGTTTACTTGTTGAACGTTAGGCATGATGATTCACCGGAGGGAGGTGCTTGGAGGACTTGTGATCAGGGGAGATTTGAACCCCAGATGATGGTTTGCACCGTTGCACGGGGATCCTAGATCTTGAGACTGCATCTTTCCTGAATGGCCGTGTAAATGAAGTTCATACCGTAGGCTGTGTCTTCTCCTCCGAACACTGCTCACAGCCCCTCAGGCTGCTGATCATAATTGGCCGTGTCCTGCATGCCATATTAAAGATGGTTTCACAGCAAACCCGCAATTCATGACCAACTGGCACTGTGGTGGTGATTTATATGGTGTCTCTCCCTACACATCCATCCACAAGAGATATAAACTGGTACTGGTGTTAGTACAGCAAAGTGCCTTCCCACTTACCAGCTTACCTTAAGCCTTCGGCTGGTAGCCACGAGCTCAGACATTTGTGTTCTGAAGTGCCTGTGCTGGTGCTCCAGCTATGACTGTATGCATAGGTGACATTTGTCTTCCATCTTCCCCTGTCTGTGGCTGTCACATCAATCCTTCTATGCTGAGAGAGTGAGGGTGCTTCTCTAGCAGATCTGGGAAGGACATCTGTTTCCTGCTAAGCTTTGTCTGTGGTCCCCTGAGTCTTTGCCCATCCCCCAGACTTCATGTGGGTCTCTTCAGAGCCTGGGGCCATTTGTCCCTTCTCTGGGACCGACTTGGGGATGTTTGTTCATTTATTTATTGATTGATTGATTTTTGGTTTTGTCTCTTTTTAGTAAGTGGCTTTTCTGAAGCAGCAGAAAGGAGGGGTGGGTACGGTCCGTTGGCCTTTATTTCTCTTGCACCATGTGCTCCCCTCGGGTGCTCGGAACCTCTGCCCCATTACTTGTGTGTGGGGCTCCAAGTGGGTGGCGAGAAAGAAAAGAGACTCAGTGAAGGTCAGAGGACCTGGAGGCAGGAGTCAGGACGTCGGCTCAAGGCCAATACCATCTGGCCACGGTGAGTGTGTGCCCGCTGAGCTCGGCAGGAGTGGAAACCCGAGAAAAGAGAGAAGAGGCCAGCGCTGAGCCAGGACTGGGTGCCGAGTACGTTCACTTTTTAGATTCTTGGCTTCAACCAAACCTACCTGAGGCCCAGAGAAATTCCACCTTTGGGAGCCCAGCATCCCCCTCCATCCTGTTTGGTGTACATTCAAATCCACCCGGATACACATCTGTTTCCGGTGGGGCTTGGCCGGGTGGGCAATAGGAGAACCACATGTGCTGTGGCCCCTCCCGGGACTTTGTAGTGGAGCCAGCCGCTGCCCCATCTGATGGACGGGGAAGGTGTGCGTTGTGGGCCTGGGCTCCGGCTGGACCTCGGTGCCTGGGGAAGGCTGCAGTCAGGGAGAATGCCGGGGTGGCTGGGTCTTCTGAGCCTCCCCACAAAGCCTAGAAAGGCTGAAAAAAAGAAACAGAAAATTCAAGCACAGAAAGTTGGATAGATGTGTAGGGTCAGACATGTGAACGAGTAAGAAGAACCTTAATATTGGGGTAGGTGGGCTCAGGTCTAGAGACGAGGCTTCCGTTTGCACCTCAGAGTGAATCCTGTGATGGTTAGAATGAAGGATTTTGGACAAAGGCTTCTTTTTTGTGCTTTCTTAGCTTGGTACTTGAGAGAAGTCTGTGATGAACCAGAGAAGTGCTTCCCTCTCCGAATCCTGTTATACCTAAAAGGCCCTTGGGAGGGAAAAGAGGAACCGTGAGTCCTGTGTGAGGACCTTCTGTGACTCTAGGCCTGAAAAGCAGCTTGCCACAGTGGAAGGAGGACACCCCAGGACACGGGTCTCCTGTTCGGCTTATTGTGTCCCACATAGCTCTGAGCCCCAAATCACTGAGAGCTCTGAGCCTCGGTTTCCTCACTAAACTGGGGGAGCCTGGCTTAGAACGTGGGGCCGTCCAGGTTCCTGCCAGCTCCATGTTCTTGTCGCCAGCCTCTCCTCTCCCCCAGCCGGGCTGTGTCTGTCTCACTGCTTCGGGAGGGCTGGGGACTGCCGGGTTAGACCAAGTGTGCCGTGTTCTCTGACTGGGCACCCGCGGGGCCGCTTCGGGAGCCAGGAGAGGGAGGAGGGGGGCCTCGTTCCCTCCTGTTCGCCAGGCCCCTCCCACCACCTCCACGCCAGCCACGTATTTAAAACATGGATCCACCCATTCTTTACACATGGGCCAGTTTCTTGTTTTGGTGGCCAAATATCCTGGTTTGCCCAGGACAGTCCCAGTTTATTCCTATTGCCCCGGCGTAATAGTTAGTTGCCCTCCTTCTGTCTCAAAAGTGTCCTCATTTGGTAGCTCGTTGTATGGTCGGCCTATGCTTCCTCTTGCTCCCTGATCCCATGATCGGGGCTTCTCTGTGGTGCCTGCCCTGGGAAACTTCATGGGCCAGCAAGGAATTTAAATTTTTTTAGGTGGGAAATCCTGGTTGAAGGTGCACAGATTAATTGATGTTTAGCTTGGTTTCACCTGGGATTTCTGTGAAGACCTGCTTCTCCTCCTGAGGCAACAGAACCTCTTAAAAGGAGCAGAGATTAACTTCTGAACACCCGTTGATGAGCAGGAAGAGACGTGAACTGTAGGTTTTAAACATCTCATTTGCCCCAATGTTTTCCTGAAATGACTTCCTTCTTTTTTGGAGAACTTTTTTTTTTCTGATTATAAAATACATGTTTATTGCATAAAACTTGGGAAATGGTGAAAAGCATAATAAAGAGATTAGACATAAGCTATACTCTCATCTTTCAGAGATAGCGGGCTTCTAAAATTTTGGTGTATTTTGGTATATTTCTCACTCTGCACCATTGATACCCACAATTTTGCATACTGATTTCTTTCCAACTAATTTTATATCTAGGCATTTTCCATTGCTAAAATTACTTTGCAGTTTTCCTCATCCTAGGCCTTTTAAAAGCAGTGATTGTTACTTACTTTTGAAATATGAAATTCATATCACCTTAATTGTTGGTACCATCCAAGGGTTTCAAAGGCATTTCTCTGTCAGTACTTGTTAGGGACAGAGTCTGGGGTGAATTTGTTGGAGAACATTCTCTGCATGTTAAAGAAAAGAAATAGTGAGACTGCAGTGGTCACTTGCTCAGGCCTTGTTCCTGTGGACCTTTACTGAGTACTATCTGTGTGCGTGGCGTTGGAAGATAGCAGCCTTGCCTTGACCCTTCCTGGCAGAGTTAGTTTTCCTTCCGATATGGTTTACATTTTGTGAGGGAGACTCCCTGGGATCAAATTCCAGCTCTGCCATTGACCAGATGTGGGACCTTGGCTAATTACTTGACCCTTTTTGCCTCAGTTTTCTCATCTGCAAACTGGTTGCAATGAGAGTGCCTACTTCCTAGGGTCATCAGAGGATTCAGTGAGTTACTGTGTGTGCAGATGCCTGGACCGGTGCCTGGCCTGGGCAGTGCTCACCCACCGTCGGCCGTTGTGGTGTTGTTGGTGCTAACGCAGAGGTTTGTGCAAATAATCCCAGTCTCACTAGTGAGACTGTGAACTTCAGGGCAGTGACTGTGCTGCTTACATCTCCTTGTTCATTTGTGTATCCAGCAGATGTCAGAGTGAGCTCTGTGCCGTGTTAGGCTCTGCATGAGCCTCTGAACATGGATGAATAGGCAGGTCCAGGCCCTGCATGAGCTCACAGTGTGGGACGGGGGCAGATAAGGCGCCCTCAAGGGTAATTATCATGCTACGGTGCATCAAGATTCACATGGGAGGGCCGTGAAGGTCAAGGCTGGACTGGGCTGGGAAGGCTTCAGGGAGATGATGGTCTGTAGTTTGGCTGGAAGGATGGGTAAGAAAAGCATGAATTTTGCCTGGAGTGCACTCTCTGCCTTCAGAGGGATCAGCTGAGAAAACAGTGAAGGAATAAGAGCTGAGATGTGCCTGCTCCACTTCTCAGAGGCACTGGACTCATAGCTTCTTCAGGGACATCCCAGCCAAGGGCCCAGGGCCAGCCAAGGGGTTGGGGCACACCCTTGGCCTCTTCTCCCGTCTGTCAAATGGGATAGCATGAAGACTGCCGGCCACCATGCCAAGAGTGTGTCGGATACTTTCTTGGGGCTTTGAGTTTAGACAAGTTCACGACCAGGACCAGACTCTTGTGCCATTGTGTTCACTGTAGGTCTGGGCTATGGTCAGTATAAGCAAAGTCCCCAGGTGATGTGAGCACATGAGGGCAGCAGTTACTGCCTGAGATGGAGGACACTTTCCCTTGGATGATGAGGATTTCTATATTGGATTTTAAGACAGAGAAAGGAAATAAGAAGATTTAGAAAGATTTCCAGTGCTGGAATGGAAGTTGAGATTATAACTGGTCCAAATGGCTACACGGAGACCAGAGAAGTAAAGTGATTTACCCAAGTTTGTATGAAGAGTTAGTGATGGAGTCTGAACCAGCAGCTGGAGTCTGTTGGCTCTGGAATAAGAGTCCTTTCCTTTGAAATGTGCTGCCTCTTGCTTTGTTTTCTTGATTTTGCAAGAAACCACCTCTGAGGGACAGGCCTCACAGACCTCGGCCATTCTGAAAATGGTGCTAGGCCAGCTTGCCCAAGGTCAGCTGGGTCTTAGACATGCCCGTGTTGATCTTGCTGACTTCAGGGAGTTTGGAGGGCTGCCCTGGGCCCCAGGAGATGTTTAAACACCATCCAAGAAAGAATCTGCAAAATGCACCGCTGTGAATAACCAAGGTGACAAATCAGAAAGCCCACCCTATCCCCACCCTCAAACCCTTTGAACCAGTGGTTCTCAGGTGTAGTCCTCAGACCAGCAGCATCAGCATCACTTGGGAACTTGTTCAAAATGCAAAATCCTGGGCCCCATCCCATTGCTACTGAATCAGAAACTCTGGGGGTGTCTCAGGAATCTGCATTTTTAACAAGTCCTCCAGGTGATTCTGATGACGCTCAAGTTTGTAGACCCCTCGCTTAAGCATCTCTCAGAGCCGGGGTTAGTCGATGGCTTTTCCGATTCATTGGTTGTGAAACCCACTCCTCATCTCTTTCCTTCCGAGAGACCTTTCCACACTCCAGCTTGCCATTTGGGCAAACACTGGGGGGTGGAATGGAGAGGAATGGAAAACCAGTGACCCCACAGCAGGAAAAACTGTTTGCCTTGGCAAGTTTGCCCAGACTTGGAGCCAAGTTGCAATCAAGCCTAATGATTGACTTTGTTTAAGCGATTCTCCTATTCTCCTCTGCCTCCTGCTCTGGGAGGTGGGGAGGAGGGATTCGGTGCTTACTGAGAAGGAGAAGGGCCAAAGCTCTTCTTTGTCCCGGTCTGAGACCCATGCCCTTGCTGCCAGGGCCGCCAGTGCACACGTCTTTCCAAATAAAACCACACCAGGCAGGTCTTTGCTCTCAAAGCGGGGTTTTCATTTTGCACCATTAGCTTAAATCAGCGGGGTTAACACAATCCATGAAATCAAGCAATTAGGCGGCAGGACGGCGGGTGGCTGATGTCAATGCTGCGGTGCTGCCTGTGTGGGTGCTGCCTGTGTGAGTGCCGCTGGTGTGGTGGGCAGGGGCCTGTAAAGTCGCAAACTCTGCTCTCCTGCCTGACTCCACCCCCAGCCTCCCCAAGAGATCTGGGATCCAGAGAACAAGACAACTTCCATAAAATAATTTGCCCCAAATAAGTCACTCGGGAGCATTTTCTACATCTGCTGTTTTTTGTAAATGAGAACAGAAGAAAGCTGCTTTCAATCTTTTTTTTTTCTGGTTTTGGTGTTGTTTTTGTTTTTGTTTTTTTTTTTGTTTTTTTTTTTTTTTTGGTAACTGTATGTCCTGTAGTCAGTAAATGCATCTAAGTATGCAGCATGTGGTTTGTGGTCAGCAGAGAGAATCTGAGTTATTGTGACCAAGTGCAAGCTCCTTTCTTTGCTGAACGAATTAATGATGCCAAACACTGGCTCCTGCTGGGAACAGAGAGGTCTGTTATGCTGCCATTGTAGGGCCTTTGTCGTAGGACTCATTTGGGCCCTAATGCCTCAAAGCCAGCTTGCCATGGTGCCCAGACCCTCTGCTGAGTGTTGAAAGGAGGCCGCAGTTTCTCACGGCCAAGCCCTTGCCAGTGCTGTTACCAAATCTCATTTGCACAGTTGGATTTGGGGATGGTGCTCTCTGCCTCAGGGGTGCCCACCCGGGAGATTTGTGAAATGGGGCAGGAGTAGGGCATCAGGTCCTCTGTGTCTTGACTGCTTGGTGACGTCTTGCTATCTGAACAGGCTTTTGCCTCGGGAGGCTCTGTGTGGGAGGCGGGGTGAAAGCCGAGCCCATAGGGCTGGTGCACCGCGTGCCCATCTGTGGGCCCATCCTGATCAAATGGGCTGGTAACCCGCCACTTTGTAAAGAATTTGCCAATCTTACCTCCCTGCTCTTCAAATTCTCCATTTGGGAACTTCAGCCTCCTCTGCAAGAGGAAGTAATTTAGGAAAACCAGTGAGCCACCAGGAATCAGGGTGTGTGGTCTGTTATCCGCCCCAGGGTGATCTGTTATTAGCACCTGTTGGAGAAGATGGATCCAGGTGCTTGCCCAGTTGTCCCCAGAATCTGCCCGACACCCCACCCCCCCGCCCCCCAGTTCATCCCCTCTTGTTTTTCTGCTCTGTGCTCGGAGGGCCCATGGAATAAAGCAAGGAGCTCTGGGTGGGGAGCCAGGCAAGACACATGGGACCTCTGCCGTGTGGCCCTGGACAAGTTACTCTTGAGCATCCCTTGAACTAGGTTTGCTGTCCCTTCCAGTTCAAAGTAAATAATCCAGACTCTAACCTGATTGGTTTTTTACCTGAAAAATTAGTGAGTTGACTAGCTCTGTAGGCTGCCCCCTCCTCCCCAATAAATGGCTGAAAAAGCAGAATTCTTACTCAGACAAAAGGTTTGAGAAGCCCTGACTAACGCCAGGCTGTTCTGGTTGCATGGAGAGTGGAGGACCTGGACATGTAATCGTTGTCTTTCTTTTAAGATTCATATTTTGTTATTCATTTATATTTCATGTGCATTTAAGTTCTTTACTAGCCTATAAGCTTTTCTAAAATTTAAGTTTTTTTCTTCTAAACAAATGCAGTTAAAAAAGTCAAATAGTATCAAAAGGCTTTTAACAAGAAAACTGCAGTCCTCTGACCCATGCCTTTCCACCACTAATTCCCACAACCCAGAGGTAATAATTTTCAACTATTTTAGCTATTTCTTGTGATATTTAGCAAAATGGAGTAAATAAATAACACTTAATTTTGATGTTTAGATATTAAATACTGATTTTCTATTATTGAAAACAAAGATTTATCTATCTTACTCTTATTTCTTAATTTTAATTTCAATTTTTGGATGTTATTTCTTAATTTTAATTTTTAGACATTAATTTTAATTTTTGATTAAATTCTTAATTTTAATTTTTAGGCATTGTTTATTGATTTTCCAATATTGAAGATAAAGATTTATCTGTCTTATACTATATCCCCACTTCTCCCCATTTTTTCCAATATAGTTACATCACACTTTTGGTTAAATTAATACTCAATGTTTAACTTATTATAATTATGTAAATATTATTTGCAGCTGAGCCATGTAGTATATACTACATTTATATTTCCTTTCTTGTACACCTTTTAGTTTTCCCTTGAGATAGTAATTGCCTCCTTTTATTTTCCCAGTTCCTTATCTTTTTATATTATGAATTCAGCTCCACACTTTCCTGCAGGCAGACATCAGGTAATCTGCCAAGCCCTCTTCCTCCCATTTCAGTCTGGACTGGATGAGCTTTAGGCCTGCCACGCAGTTGTTCCGGAAAACCCATTTTAAGATTTCCATTACTTTTATCTTATGTTAGATCTTTGGTTTCCTGAATCCTGTGTCTTATTTTGCATTTTTGTATAGCACATCACGGAGTAGTTTCCTAAGGAAAGATACATGGGAAGATGTGGTATATATGTACAATGGAACACTACTCAGCCATAAAAAAAAGACAAAATCGTGCCATTTGTGACAATGTGGATGGACCTTGAGGGTATTATGCTAAGTGAAATAAGTCAGACGGAGAAGGTCAAATACCATATGATTTCACATATATGTGGAGGATAAACCCATGGATATGGAGAACAGATTGGTGGTTACCAGAGGGGAAAGGGGCGGGGGGCAAAAGGGGTAAAGGGGTACATATGTATGGTGATGGATGGAAACTAGACTTTTGGTGGTGATGTGATGCAGTCTGTACAGAAGCTGAAATATAATGACGTACACCTGAAAATTTATACAATGTCATAAACCAATGTGACCTCAATAAAATAATAATAAAAAAAGAAAAGATACTTGGCAAATAACTTTTTTTTTTTTGCTGAGGAAGATTGCCTCTGAGCTAACATCTCCACCCATCTTCCTCTATTTTGTATGTAGGATGCCACCACAGCATGGCTGATGAGCGGAGTGGCGGTCTGTGCCCGGGATTCAAAGCTGTGAACCCTGGGCCACCAAAACGGAGCACGCGAACTTAACCACTATGCCATTGGGCCAGCCCAAAAGATAACTTTTGTTTTGTTTTGTTTTGTTTTGTTTTTGTGAGAAAGATCAGCACTGAGCTAACATCCATGCCAATCCTCCTCTTTTATTTGCTGAGGAAGACCGGCCCTGAGCTAACATCCGTGCCGATCTTCCTCCACTTTATGTGGGACACCGCCACAGCATGGCCTGACAAGCAGTGCCTCGGCACGTGCGCGAGATCCCAGCCTGGGCCACCAGCAGCGGAGTGCGTGCACTTAACTGCTACGCCACGGGGCCGGCCCCCAAAGATAACTTTTTTTAACAACTGAATGTCTGAAGATGTCTTTATTCTACTCTCACACACTGATAGTTTGGCTCAGTATTGAATTTGGGAATTTTAAAGGCATTGATCCACTATCTTCCAGCTTCTAGTGTTGCTGTTGATGAGTCCAGTGCCGTTCTGATGCTGGATCCTTTGTGTTAGACGTATACTCTCTTTTTCCCTAGAGGATTTTAAAGATTGTCTTATCTCTGATGTTTCTAAACATCGGGGTTCACTGAGCAGGGCACTGTTTGATCTGAGAGCTCATGTCCATTTCTGGAAAATTTTCTTGTATTATTTCTTTAGTATTTTCTCCTTCTTTCACTGGGTTTTCTCTTATTCAGATGTTGAAACTCCTAGGTTGATCCTCTATCTTATCTTTCTTTCTCCTATTTACATCTCTGTCATTTTGTTCAGCTTTCCCAGAAACTTTCTCCACCTTATCTTAAAGCCCTTGTATTGCATTCTTTACTTCTGCTCTTACATTTTAAATTTCCAAATACTCTTTCTGTTCTCTGAACATTCCTTTTAATAGCTTTCTCTTCTGGTTTTATGAATATGATATCTTATGTAATATTGTCTTTGTGAAAAGTTTTTTTGTGTTCCCTACATTGTCTCTGTTATCTCTGAATTTTTTTTTTTTCTGTTTCTTTTGTACGTTTTGGTCTCTGTTGTTCACATTTGGAGGATTTCCTCAAATGCCTGCTGATCCTCGGGTGGCCATTTGAATTTAAGAGGGAAACACTAAATTGGAAGCTCCTTGTGTATACACCTGGCCTGTGATTTGTTG
Source organism: Ceratotherium simum simum (assembly GCF_057802395.1). NCBI lineage: Eukaryota > Metazoa > Chordata > Mammalia > Perissodactyla > Rhinocerotidae > Ceratotherium > Ceratotherium simum. Next base: position 38,157,907 of record NC_141927.1, on the reverse strand, counting down.
GGCCTCATTTTAGAGTTTGGTTGGGGGGACTGTAGGTCTTTTCTTTTGGGCTACACGTTTCTTGAGATAGAAGCCCTTCAGTTCTCTGATTGAGGGATATAAATGTAGTGTTCTGAGACCAGAGGGTCTCACTTTCTCCTATGCAGACTGCTGTACCCAAGCCACCGTCTGTTTGGTTCAAACCTTCTGAGTGGAATAAACCTCTTGGCTGCTGCTGGAGTTGGTGAGGGGCTGTCACCTGGATTTATGCTCCAGGCGAGTGGATCTAAGTGTCCTTATACAGATTTTTTTTACCAATTCCTCTGTTTAGTAACAAGGTCTGTAGTGGAGTTCAGAAGCACCCCGTAGTCCCAATTCGTGAGCGTCTCTGGGTCCTGCAGTGTGGAGCAGCTTGTTTCTGGCTGGCATCCCTATGTGTCAGCAGCCAGGGGTTAGCTTTTCTTCTCCCTGTCAAGCCAGCTTCCACCATCATTTGCTTCCTATTATGCTAAATGTTGGTATGTTCTTGTTTTCTTGCATATGTTTATAACTTCTCTTTTTTGCTATAATTTTAAACTGACTTCAGAAAGGAGTAGAAATGATTGTGTGTGCTCACTCGAATACATTTGGCTAGAAGTGGCCAGTGGTAACTTCACAAGCATTCCAGAAACTTGGTGGTTGTCAGTAGGGCATACCTTGTCTTTTCACCTCCCATGCCCACTCGCCTCTTTGGATCCTGCTCTCCCGCAGGTCATGAGTGATCCCCTAGTCGCCAAGTCCAGTGATCTCGTCTCACACTCATTCTCAAACTCTGCAGCCCTGGGGACTTAGGAGCACTTCCTCCATTTGAAACACCTCTGTCCTGGGCTTCCTGAGACACTTGGCTGCCTGGTTTTGCATCTGTGTCTCTGATGACTTTTACGATAAATCTTCTTCCCCTCTCCCCAGGGAAGGTGCTCCTTGGGGTCCCTCATTCTCTTCTTTTCTCTGTACTTTACTCTTCACTGTAACTATTATCTGTAATCAGATTGTGACTCATCTGATTAGCCCCACTCCGCCTCCGCCATCAGGTTCTCCTCGCATTCCTGCAGCAGCTCCACGTTATTCGTTGTATGAATGACTGGCCCTTGGCCGATGGTTGCCTCACATCCAAGCACCTGTCCGGGTAGTTGGAAGAATGGTGGCACCATTCGTAGAAGCAGGTCAGGAGGAAGAGATGGTTTTGAAGAGCATGTGGGTTTGGGATAAGTGTAACAACTTTCCTATTCTCATTTCAGCCTCAGAAATATGGCCAAGCCTTGTGGGGAGGCTACCAAGGAAGTGTAATTTCTGAGTGAAAAATATGGTTCAGGTTACTGAACGTGGAAGGAAACTTTAAGGGTCTACCTGAATATAAGGGAGTATTTACTTTAAGATTGCTGAGAAAGACCAAGACAGCCCCTAATGGCACCTGAAGTTTTGGGTTTTCAAAGTTTCTGGGTCTCTGCATTCTTGCTGACTAGCAAGGTGAGAGTTGGGAGTAATATTCTACTCTTGGAGGATGTTAAGTTGTTGCTAAAGAAAAACAAAGAAGTGTTTTGTTTGTTTTTGTTTTCTTTTGTTTTGTTTTACTTTGGGGTCCCCTGTCACTGTAGCTGAGATCAAGGGACTGAGGCAGTTGTAGCATCATCTCCCAGGGTGAGAAGGGCACACGATGAGGGAAGGGAGTGAACACAGGATCAGGCTAGTGCTGGAGATGAGCTTGGCTGGCTCCCCAGTATTGCCCAGCATGGGACCTCTGGATGGTAGTACTGCCAGGCCAGCAGACAGACTGCACTCTACACTTGACAGGTGGAAAGCTGAGATTTGGGGACCTCAAAACCAGATTTTGTGGTCACACAGTGAGAACCCAGGACCCGGTACTCTGTCCAGCACCTCAGCTATTGCCCTGGCTGCTGCCTCCTGGGGCTTCTCCGCCCTGCCCACCACCACCATTTGCATTGCAACTGTGAACACAGTCCATGGGTGAAATCCCCGGGGTCCAGGCACTGTCAGCATGGTGGGGGCTGGATGGGAGAGAGGAAGTGGTGATCAGTCCCAGGCTACTCCTGGCTGGCACCCACCACTGTCCCAGCAGCCCCTGGGTGTGGCGTGGTGGGGGTGTGGCACACGTTTCTACAGACACGAGGAAATTGACCTCGGACGGCTAATCGCCTATCCAAACATTGTTGGTAATCTGCACCCCTAAAATAAACCCTTGAAAGGTGGAAGGATGTTAGTCATTTCTGGCCATATGTGCCTCCTCCTTCCTTATTCTCCCTACCTCAAAAAAGAAAAGGAGCCAAATGGCAAGAAGTAAAGAGTCTAATGCATAACAGATTTTCACCATTTGATTTTCCCTCTCCCCTCGCTGTCCCTCCGCCTGTGCAAACTAAATTCCTTACACGGTCATGGCAAAGGAACATTAATTTTTGATTTGACTTGTGATTAAAAGCAATACAATCAAAAGAGTGAAATAGTTTCCACTGAAGCAATATCATTTTAAACCCAGTCATGGTACAGTAGGACACGCTCTGTGGGGTTAGGTGTGGGTTCCAATCCAGATTCTGTCTCTTACAAACTGGCCTCATGTTGTCATTGCTTAACCTGAGCCCTTCTCCTTGATTATAATAAATAGTAACGATGCCTTCTTAATGTGATTGCTGCAGGCATTAAATCAGGAGCCATGTGTGAGCACCTATCCTGTGCTCATATGCAGAGCCCAGCACATGGTGGGGACTCAAAAAATGATGGCTCAGTTCTCTGCAGAAAAGAGTGTGCTCACGTTGTCAGCTGGGGCATGTTCGTCTCTCCTGGTGATGTAGACGGTCGCTCCCATAGCAACACTTGGTTCCCAGCCTTGGACTTTGGGAAGTAGTTTGGGACTCGTCTTACACTGTGGGGCCACTTCTTGGAGGGTCTTGTGGAAGGAGCAGGGTTGTCCTTCCTGCCTTGCCTCCTTGCAGTACTCTTAGTTGCCTTTCTTTGATAAGTGGTTCCTCCTAGTCCCATGTGCTCTGTTTTGCAGAAGGGAGGCAGGAATGGAGACCTGACTTGGTCTAGGCCTGGGCAGTGAGTCTCCTCTTGCTGGTCCCTCATTCAAGCCCACTGAGAACTTTCTCTTTAGTGAGCCACAGACTAGAACAGCTGAAGTCTTTTCTCAAGTGAACCCCAGGTGCAAGGCTGTAAGCCAACAAGGGAAGCTAAACCAGGTGTGGGCCTGTTGGGGCGTGTCTGAGGTGAGGTCCTGGAGGGGTGGTCTCTGCTGCTTTCTATTCGCTGCGCTCCCACCTGCTGTTCCCACTGTGCTCTGTCCACAGTGGAGGTGGGAGTCAAGCACAGTCAGGAGCGCTGAGCAATGGCTGCTTTGGAGTAGAGGGAGAGGTAATGAAAGGAACTCCTTGGAAAGCTGTGCTCAGCCCACTGCCATGTGTGCCGGGAATCCTGGACCAACCTGAGAGGTCAGTGTTAATCCTCAGCGAGAGCATTCTGCTGCTTAGTGCCCAGTCCTGAACCTTCTGCCACTCTTGGGAGTGAGGCATTTCCTAAGGGGTACCACGCCTAGGGTATTATATGGGGTTAAGTAGGCTGCAAGGTCTGGAACTCTTTGCAAGAAAAAGAAAGCAGTGGGGGTGTGTTTAATTTACTGACTTTGACACATTCATTAAAGATTTGTTCCTAGGATTTCTTCCCCCTCCTCCTTATTCTTGGGTTGGCCAAGGGTGTGTTTTCTGATCAACTAAATATTAAATAATAAAGCCTTCACAAATGCAGTTTTTCCTTTGCCAGAGTAGTCTGTCTCAACCAGAAGGAACTCTTTCACCGTTTCATAAGTAAAGTCATTTTGAAATGTGGGTGAAACTAGGAAGACAGTTGGCTCCTCCCCCTTATTTTCTTGGTCTATTTAATCGGTACTCTCACTTTTGGGTTCATTTTAAAGAATTTTGCAACCATAGAGTCAGCAGGGACAGCACGGCGACTAAAAGTGCACGTTCAGACATGGGTTAACTAGGATTAGTGACTTTGGGCAAGTAAACTTAACCCCTTATGCCTCAGCTTTCTCATCTGTTAAATGGGGAAAATAACGGTCCCTTCTTCATAGAGTTGTTAGATTTAATTGAGGAAATGCATGAAAAATCCTCAGCATGCTTCCTGGCATGCCCTATGCTTTCATAATTGTTAGCTACTGCTGTTTAGTTCAGATTCAAGCCTTTCCTCAGGGAGCGTGGGTGGCAGCTTTAGGGCTTGGTAATTTTGAATTCAGAGGATGTACAAATTATTTGGTGACTAGCATCTAGAAAATGATTTCCAACTCCTTTGGAAATATCTGGGGCTGGCCCGTCTTAGAGGGGAATTGATTGTAACAATGACACCAGGTGTTTAGTGGGTTTATGGCTTACAGAATGCGTCCACACTAATTTATCTTCATCAGTAGACTCTGTCGTAGCCATCATTAAAGTATCTGGTCAACATGTTAAAAAATAATGTTAACTCAGGGTCTGTAGAGACAAAGAAAAGAGAAGGCGGAGTTGGTGGACGGCTGTTTTTCCCTTTCTGCAGGGACTTGCGCTGAGGACAGAAGCCCAGGTACCATATTAGACTTGAGGAGAGATCAGCACCTGGGTTTATCTATCAGGACTTCACCAGGACTTGCTCTAATCTGTCAAGAAGTCAAAGTCGAGTTTGGTTCTGTATGGGTCTACTCAGGGGCTAGAACACTAGTGGCACCCGTTAGTGGTTGATGAGTGGTTGACAGAAATGAGCAGTACCTGCTGTCAAAACTCTCTAGAGGCACAGTGGTCAGGACTCTGATTTCTCCAGGACTGAAGTTGGATGCTCATGTTTGAGAAGCATGACAATTTGAAGTGCCCTTTAACTTGCGCTTGCCGAGTGTGCACACATACGTTCTGCCTGTCTTGTTTACAGGACCCAACTTCCAAGGAATTTTAGGTCGTTTGGATGTTAAAAAACTAAGCCAATAACTTTCTCTTTAAAAAAAAAAAAAACTCAGGGTAAGTGTTTTCTTTGAGTGCTGAGGTCTATAGCATTAGATTATATGGACTCCATTGGATTCTATGAACCCCTTCTTAAAGCATTGTCTGATATTCTGAGTCACTGAGTTTTAAAAAGTGAAATAAGATTTGGTTTTGAAGATTTATTCGAGAATCTCATGGCACCCCATGGCAACTGTTAGACACCACAAAACTGGGGGGCAGAATCAGTACGTAAAGATTAATGGAGACCTTGGTTCTTATCTATAGAGCTGCCTCCTCCTTTTACTCACTGTTTGCCTTTCATTTTCATCCTCTTCTTCAGCCATAAATGTGGGTTATTGTTTTAAGTGAAAAGCTGTGTTCTAAAATGCTTTCTCTGCCCCTCTCTCCTTTCCCCTCCCTGCCCTCACCATCTCTAGCACTGAGGATGAAAATAAAAGAAGTGAAAAAAGAAAATGGCGACAAAAAGATTGTCCCCAAGAAGAAGAAGCCCCTGAAGTTGGGGCCCATCAAGAAGAAGGAGCTGAAGAAGCTTGTCCTGTACCTGAAGAACGGGGCCGACTGCCCCTGCCACCAGCTGGACAACCTCAGCCACCATTTCCTCATCCTGGGCCGGAAGGTGAAGAGCCAGTACTTGCTGACGGCAATCCACAAGTGGGACAAGACAAACAAGGAGTTCAAAGCCTTCATGAAGAAGATGAAGAATCACGAATGCCCCACTTTTCAGTCGGTCTTTAAGTGATTCTCTCGGGGCGGGTGGGGCGGGAGCCCTGGGTCGGGGTGAGGGGTGGGGGCTGAGCAGACCAGCTGGGACTTGGGTGGTCCACCCTCACCGCTCCTCCTGTTGGCAGAGGACGTTGTCGTCACTCTTGCAGCGTCTCACTCCTTCCCCTCCACAGCCACGCTCCAGACCCCAGTATAGCTAGTATTTAAAGCCGCATGCCCAGGTAAGGAAAACCAGTTAGATTAGGAACCCTTTTAAGATCTACAGTGTGGAACAGCATGTCACTGAGTAAAAGGAGGTGCAGAACCATTTCAACCAGAGACACAGTCACTAGAAAAGAAAATTTTGCTGGTAAACAAAGGGGATTGGGCAAAAAGTGAGAGACAGCAGCAAAAACTAAATTCTACAACTTTCTTTGTGTCAATACAAATTGCTTGTGGATCAGCTCATCTATGCCTTTGGAACTAGAAAATTCTAACTATTGGTAAGACACCTTGCTTTCGGTTCCAGAGTAATTTCTCTGTCTCCTTTAGACAGAAACACACACACCATGCTTACAACCTAAGATCAGTTCCAGAAAGTCATGGGTACTGGGAAGCAGAGCACACGCAGAGTCTGTGAGAGGGAAAGCAGAGGGAGGTCGTGCGCTCTGCCCTGCACGTGGTCGTCTTTCCATAGGAATCAGCTGGGCTCGGATGCCGTGTGAGTGGCCGTGAACGTCGGCTTCAGCGCATGATCTCACCTCCAGACACTCGCAGGGCCGCACGTGCCTGCCTTTGTGCGAGAGGAAAGAAACACGCGGGCACCAAACCCACAGCATAGGGAGACGACGATTTTCAGACTGAGAAGGCAACGATTAGTGGTTTTCAAAAAACATAGTTAAGAAAAAAAAAAAATTTACAACAGTCCAGCAAATTGCTAGTCAGGGTGAATTGTAATTCGGTGAAGAGCTTAGCATTCTAATTTCATCTGTTTGTTCATTTCATATATTTTTTAAAGAACAACAACAAAAAACCCCACTTACTTTTCGAGGTTTTAAAAGAAGCCTACACTGAGCATTTGAAAGGTGAACTAAGACCAGGGTCTCCTGGTGCGTGTGCGGCTGCTTTCCAGCGGAGCAGCTCTTTCATCAGGCGCTTGGGTGGGAGGCGGACACGCCTGGTGGCATAGCTGTGTGGTCCTCCTTCCTGAGTTCTGGGCTGCCCTGGACCCAACACATCGCTAATCAAAACTCACAGTGCTTCTCATTCTTTTCTTTCCTGTGAAGAAATGGATTCCTTTAACTTGATTGCCTATGGATCAAAGCAATTCAGAACAGCCTTCCTGCCTGTTCTCCTGCACTTAAAAAAAATACTTTTTTTCATTTCTGCAGAAGGAAAGTTAAACTACAAGTGTTCCCATCCAAGGAAAGCATTTCAAAGGCAAAACATCCCTGCAGTTTTTCCCCCAGTGCCCTAAAATAGTTCTTAAAGCCCGTGTGTTTAATGAGTGGTGTACGTAAACCTGTTCACTTATGCAACTTTACTCCTCTGTTCAGTGTATAGTATAGGAAGTCATTCTAAAGAATTAATGTTAATTTCTTTCCTGAGCCTGATTCTTAATTCTCTGTAACTTCTTGAGGACTTTAGTGACTGTCCCTCTGGGCGAATGTTTATACCCAGTCCGGATGCCGCAGTGAGGCTGGGAAGTGTCAGCTCTGGCCCTGGCCTGACACAGAAACAGTGGAAGATTCTGTTAACTTCTGAGGACTCCAATCTGAAAATCAGTCTGCCAACTTCTTTACCTATCTGAGGGTTCTGTTGATATAATTAACCTCTCACAATTGGTGATCCCATCATTTTAACACTTTTTTTGGTTCTCTCTGACCTTTAATCATAAAGTGTCCGGGATCTTAAGTGATTTGCCTGTAATTTTGGATGATTTTTAAAAAATGTGTATATAAGTTTATTAGAAATATTCTACTTTCATATCGTCAACTGAGATTTCACGAGTGCCTGGATCTGGGTCTTAGTTTTGGTGGATTCACTCAAGAGTTCAGTGCTCGTATGTATCTGCTCATTTGACAGAGCGCGTCCTGCAACGGGGCCCGCTGTCCCAGTCAGGGGCCTTCGGAGAGGAGTTCCAGTGGGGGTTTTAGCAGTTACTGCAGCAAGATTATGGAAGAAGAGGTGGCTGTGCTGTGTAGCTCTCTAAATGGGAATTCTCAGGGAAGAAGTGACATTTTCAGAAAGAGTTCAAAATAAATTGGAAATGTGAGCTGCAACTGCAGTTTTACCCCACCCACCGAGTTCCCGGACTTGGAGTTTCACAGTGGACTTGAGGCACCCACCGGCTTTGTCTACAACACCCCAGCAATTTTAGGCACAAAAGGAGCCTATGGGCCCAAAGCTGCGTTTTTATGACAAACCTTTGTTTTTCTTAACAAAGGATATCACAAAACCAATGTGCAGACTCATTGGCTTGGTCATTGGTTTCCAAAAGAGGAGGTCTGTGTGTGATTTGGTAATTATCGCTAGTGCAAAAGTCGTATATGTAAAGATTTAGAATAATCATTCTGGGTAGAATCCTGTGAGGTCATTGGCAGAACTCAGCTAAATCTTTGAAGGGCATTAGTCGTTATCTTAGAAGATAGCAAGGGAGGCGAGAACTCGGAGAACGCTTTATTTTTAGAATATCCTGTGTAACACTTGGCTTTTGGCGCCGGTGAATTAGCACCAAGGTCTTCCTGAGGCAGAATCCAGTCAGAGCTCCAGTTTTCCCCTGGATCCGTAAATTCCAGAAACCCCACTGCCCACACCTAGAATCGGTCTTCTTCTCAGCCTCCAAGTGACCAGTTGCTCTGTGGGAGCTCCACAGATGGGGTGGGCTCAGAGGATCTGGTCTAGAAGCGCACCTTAGGTAACTCCCGTGGGATAATGTACTGGCCCTTCTGACCTGTCAGCAGCAGATGCATAGGACACAGACGAAATTCCTGTTTCCTCTAGTTCCTTGTAGCCCTCCTCTTTTAGAGTCTAAATCTTTTACAAAAGCTTTGAATACTGTGAAAATGTTTTACATTCCATTTGTTTTTTTTTAACTGCATTTTACCAGATGTTTTGATGTTATCACTTATGTTAATAGTAATTCCCATATGTGTTCATTTTATTTTCATGCTTTTCCTGCCATGTATCAATATTCACTTGACTAAAATCACTCAAGTAATCAATGACCATGTGAGTTGTGACTTTTTCTCCCCAATGACACACCATTCACCCTCTTCCACTGCACACATGCCCACCTCTTGTATTTTTTCAGGGATGTTTTCTGGTCGCAGTTTAGTAATAGCTTTCAAATGTAGCTGGGCCGGGTGGGCCGGAGGAGCACCTGTGAGGCCCCGCAGGCTGCCCTCCCTCCCATCCCACATTTACCATCTGCTCCCGTGAATAACTTCCAGAAGTGGTTCTCCTGGCTCTGTGCGACTCAGATCACAGAGAAGGTTAAATACTTGCTCTACAAGAATGTATTTTTCAGCTCTGCCTGTGTTTGTTTTCCGTGTTTTTGGTTTCAGATGTTCTTTCCCCTCTGGCCAATTCAATGTTAAAATTACCAACTAAGATTTGAAAACTCTCTGGTACCTGGCGTCTTAGACCCACATGAGACCCTAGAGGAGACCAGGTTTGCCCCTTTAGTTTACAGATGGAGAAGCTAAGAGGTCAGATGGCTGGGATTTCCCGAGGAGTTTGGGGCTCTCAGGTCACTGGCATTGCTGGAACTAGAACCCGGGGCTCCCAGGTCCTAGTTGTGTGGGAACGACGTCTGAATGACCACTGAACTTCCCTTTGGCCCCAGAGTGTGGCACTTGCCAAGCCCAGGCTGTTTCATATTAGGCTACATGCTTCTTGCCTAAGGAATTCTTCAGTGTGACTTCTCTGTCTGTAAGCAATTACAGTGACAGCTTCAGTTGATGTCGTTCCCTGATGGAGAAGGCACCTCGAAACCTCAGACAACTGGTAATTTTACCCAGAAGTGAGAAAATATTCCTAAATCACCCCAAACCACACCTAAGCACAGAGATACCATTTTTCAGGCATGGACGTGTAAACATTCCCATTCAAGTCATGCTCCAGTATGGGAAGATTTTCCCATACTTGTACCTGACTGGTGAACCAGTGATGTGCTCGCCCAGCCAGGGAAAATACTGATGTTTCCTTTTAGTCCCTTGTGGTTAATAGGAAGGAATATCTCTTTTAGGCTGGATGTGGATGTCATTGTCATCCCACTGAAGCCCCACCACCATGACCCATAATTTCCCATTGCTGTTTTGAATTTTTTAGAAACAAATCAGTGAAAAGATGATGAAGTGTGTGCAAAGGCATCTCAGCTTCAGCTGCTGGAGTCACCCTGGAGTTTGGGGTGCCCTAGGGTCAGGGTGCCCCAGAACTGCTTGAGCCTTGTGCCTAAGAGATGCTGGCAGCACCAGGAACAGCAGCCTTGCCCTCAAGCTCTGTAGCACCCACACCTCTTCGAGGAATTATACAGATGCTCTCCTACCCAGGGCAGAAAGAGATGAGGGCCACATGTTATCCAAGTTAGCTTGGTCTTAGAAGAAGGCCATCTCCCCACAGTGGGTCCAGAAGTGCCAGCAATTCTCTTTCCCTCCTAAAGAGAAATCTGTACAAGTCATCCCGTAGTAATCAGAGGAAATAGGGAGAATCATTCTTTTTTTTTAAACTTCCCCCCGCCCCACAAAGCCCCAGTAGATAGTTGTATGTCATAACTGCACATCCTGCTAGTTGCTGTATGTGGGACGCGGCCTCAGTATGGCCGGACAAGTGGTGCGTTGGTGTGCGCCCGGGATCCGAACCCGGGCCGCCAGCAGCGGATCGCGTGCACTTAACCACTAAGCCACGGGGCCGCCCCGGGAGAATCATTCTTAAACTTGAGCTTCTATCACCGCGGGTTGCTTGCTAACGTGCAGTTTCTGGCTTCCACCCCTGGAAATTCGGATTCGGAAGGTTTGCCGTGGGGCCCTAGAATCTGAATTTTGAACAAGCGGTCCAGGTTTTCCAGATACCAGCTGTCCACTGGATCTTACTTTGCAAAACATTCCAGTAGAGCATCAGTGGCTCAGGGATGAGAGGCGGGAGATTATTTTGGTCTCTCCCTTTCCCCTACCTACACAGTTCGTATTGCTGCAGCTCTTTCTGAAGTTCTGTGAGTTATTCTTACCAGGTATTAATTAAGAGAAGACGTAAGTTAGATACACCAGGGAGGGAATGAGTGTGACTCGTTCCTTCACAGCTGGGTACATCCGGCTCTCCAAGGAGTGCTTCTCAAACTTTAATATGCATACAAGTCACCTGGAGACCGTGGTGAGACGCAGATTCTGAGTGGGTAGGTCTGAGGTGGGGCTGGAGTTCTGCACTTCTGATGGGTCCCCGTGAGGGGAGAGGCTGGTCCACAGAGCACACTTGGAGGAGTGAGGCTCTAAGGGGAGTGGGGAGGGCTGCCAGGGCTCAGTAGCGTCCTTGCTCCGTGCTGTCATATTGCCATCTCTGGGATCCCCGTGTAGAGCCTATCTCCTCAGGACTCAAAATATTAACCATACTTTGGTTGGAAAGCAACGTAAAACCGTGGGAAAGTCATGATTAGAAAGCCAAAGCTGGGGGCTAATCCTCTCAACCCATTCCTTAAATTTCACTTTTGTCCCGGGCCTTGAGGGTTCTTTTTCCTTAGACTCCACTTATTCCAGAAACTCACAGATGCTTTTCTTTTTTTCTTCCTCAGCAAAGTATTAGCAATCCAGCCTCTGCCCTTTACCGACCTTCCCCAGCCCCCAGCCCAGGACCACCAGGGGTTGTTGGCGTTAACTGACTGGGGCTGCTTACCTCTACTGCTAAAGTAATACCAGAATCTGACAGCAGAATTGGAGCTTTTCATGTTCCATTTGTTCACATCTGTGCAGTTTCAATCTCAGGTTATGGGAGAGGCCAAGAAAAGGGGGGAAGACTGAAGTATTTGGAGGAGAAATCCCACCTCTGATAAGTTGAGGACAGCCTGCCGAGCAGGGCTGATTTACTGGGGGACCAGGCGTTAGGAATTCTGTCAGCGAAGGCCGACGAATGCTGCTTTTTGTAGGTTTGGAGAAGATGGGTCCCAGAACAAGCTCCAAATAGGAGTAGAAAGCGCCTGTGTCTTTATACATCTGTGGACTATTTAGATAAGAAGGGGCTGTACTTAATCATGGAGAGAGTGGTTTGCTTAAATAAAGGGAGAGAAAGTTGCATGTGTGTGTCTAAGGAGAGAAAGAGGAGGTGGGAGGAAGGAGAAAGGAGCCAGTAATTTTCCACAGCTGAACCCCCACCACGTGGCTTTAATTAGGATGACCTTCCCATCACCTGAGCACCAGAACTGGCGGGTGGAGGAGGGGCGAAGTGTTTGGAATTCTCATGGTCCTGGCCTTGGGGTTCAGTGAGCTCTGCTGTGGGTGGCTGTGAGCTTCGAGGAAAAGCTCGTCTCCCTCCGCTGCAGTGCCTGAGTCCTGGGCCCTGGAACTGTGTGGGCTCAGGAAGCCTGGTTGCTGGCTAGCCAGGTGGGGTCCCGGTCCAGGGCTTCTCTGAGATTCCTTGGATGTCAGGACTTAAAGATAAACAAAGCAATCAAAACCCAGAACTGCATATTAGATTTCCTTTCAAAAAAGAGAATTAGAAAGAAAGGAGGAGACCCTGCTCAAGTGCTTTGTACATGATCCCATCTCTGCTGCACTTTTTAATAATTCACAGCAGTGTCCACTGTCACCATTTGTCTCTGGTAATGGATTGGGGGTGGGAGGTGTCTAAGGGCCTCAGTTTCCATTTTTGCTGTCAAGTTCCCTGGAGAGTTTATGCAGATCTGGGTAATGCTGCCTCTTTACCTAGAAGATTAAGCCCATAATCTGCAGGAATAAAGGTGTCACATGCCAAAACCCAAATGCCTATTTCACAATGTGAAATTGTGAAATTTCAGTCAGGGTGGGGGCCACAGAATTAACCAGATTCCTCCAGGGTCAGCACTCCCTCCCAAGGCTGGCAGCTGAGGCCACCGGGAATCTAAATTTGGCTGCTCGTCTTGGTAGGTTACTATGTGACTTCTAGCAGCAGTACACCCCTCTAGCATGGCAAATCAGGCCCTGACCTGGGCCAGGCCTGGGGGCACCCATGGCCCCTGCAGAGGAGGAAGAGGGGGAGGAGGTAGCGTGCAGTTGGCCCCAGAAAAAATAAGCACCAGCCTGTAAACTGCAATTAATGTCAGTGTGAAGCCTTCCTAGCTCTGCTTGCGGCTGGCCAACCACTGCCACGTGCACACCCTCTGCATCCTCTCACGATTCTCTCACGCCACTTCCTTGGTTTCAGATGGCTCCTCTCTGCAGTGCCAGGACTGATGGCTATTTATGGTGCGGAGGCTGGAGATGGGTGATGAAGGCATCCCACGATGGAGACTCTGTAGGGAGAGTTTAGATGTATACCTGGGACTCAGAGACTTGGGTTTATTTTCACTCAATGGGTTGGAAGGAAAGAACTCACCTTTAAAACCCTAGGAACTGGCTTGATTGTGCTGTGAATCTTGATGAAAAGGACAGCTGGTGTGTCCCAGTCAGTTTGGCTCCTAGCAAAATATTTCCGTCCTGGACCTTCCTCATTGTGATCTCTCTAGCCCCGAGCTGGAGAGCACAGCTCTACACCTGGGATCTGTTCCTCTCTCCAGGTCTGAACATTTTCCAGCAATCCTCACACTGAAGCTACAGCAGGTCCAGGGAAAATCCTCGCCTCTTTTCTGACTCTCTATTTCCTCCCTGCCTGGTGGATGGAAATGTGTTTGTTGAGGAGAAGTGGTTTTGACTGCAGGGGAAAGAGATCCAGTTTTAAATTAAGTCAAATGAAATTCATGTGTTTCGAAAGGCCGCACACACACGCGCACACAGTCACACATGGGCCCTGGGCGGTCATTGCTCCGCCCCCAGACGACTCTTTTTTTCAAAGAGCAAACGCTCCGGGTCTAAATTTTGTTGCTATCGTTTTTATAATCACTGTTATGTGTTTGGATGATTGTGAGTGGCGTTGGGAATGTTTGTTCTCATGTAATTGCTTGTTTCCTACTGAAATTTCCATGTCAGACCCTTTCATTGTTCTCATTATCGCTTGCCTCATATTCTGCCTGCCGAGGAGGGCTCATCACTGCGCCATCCCTTGGTATTGCTGCTCTGGCTGCAGAGCCGGGGTGCGGGGTTCCCGCAGGCAGGCAGTCAGGCGGCCGTCAGAGCGGCCACAAGAATCAGGGCTGTGAGCTCCAGCTCCGGCCCGGCCAGCTGGGGTTCCTGGTTTCTGGGCCAAACACCCACTGGGACAAGGGAGACTTGACACAGGCTTGGCCTGCCTCCTGATTTTGGATTCCGCTAAATTCAGAGTGCATTTTGCACCCCCACCCCAAGTATGCCAGAGGAAATGTGATCGTGATGTTTCTGATTCATGTGCTCTCAACTCATTAAAATGTTAATTTACAACATTTAAATGGGTGATGTCCAAACAAACCACTAGGGCCTCTATTCCAAGCCAGCCTTTTTTTCTTAGGACTTTTTGTGAGCAGGGTAGGTGGGAAGGAGGAGTCAAAGACTTTGCCTTTAACCGGGAAGTTACATTCCACCAGGAGTGAAGCTCAGACCCAGAGGGCAGGAACATGGGGCTTTGGAATAGAGTGGGATCTCTCAGACAGGTCATGTGCTTCTAGACCTAATCAGAACCACCTGGACTTCCTGGGGTCCCGTCACTGTCCAGGCAGTGAGAAGCATCTGAACTTGACCTGTGCTGAAAAAGAGCCAGAGCACATGAAGAAAGACCAGCATCTGAATAAATGCACGTCTGTGGAGAGCACCCGGGATCCTGAGACAAACACTGCATGCTTCCCTCTTCTCTTCTTCACCTGAAATTCTAGTGACTGCCTCCCACGATCACCAATTTACTCCTTCAAAACACCTACCCCTTCCAGGAACTTAGTGCATTTGCTTATGGGGTACACATGAAACCTGCTTGGGATGGGGCAAAAGAGTGATGAGATACTATAAATTCAGCCATGAGTGCCTTCTTGGGCCACCAAACTTCTTTAGGAGGCCCAGGGCTTTTGTCCGTTTCTCATTACTTTCAGGAGAGGAACTTAAGAAAAATGAATCCCTGAACTGGTGTGCAAAGAGCACATGTCTTTTTAGGGTGTAGGTGTGTATGGATGGCTGTCTGTGTGGGTATGTGTCAGTGTTACAGCATGTGGGAGCTGATGTTGGGTTGTATGTGCTTGTGTTTGTGTTGATGTCTGTGTGTGTAACGCGGCTCCAATACCAGGCCACTGGATTCTGCCTCCTCCCAGGCCCCTCTTCTCTGAGCCTCACCATACTCCATGTGCAATGCAATGTTAAATTGTGGGTACCAAGTCTATTCCATATTGATCACTCTTGTTTCTGCAATGTCTTTTAATCACTTCAACCTGTTTGTAGGCACCGTGAGGTATAATACTACAGTCATGCACCTCTTAACAATGGGGACATGTTCTGAGACATGTGTTGTTAGGCAATGTCATCGTGTGAACATCAGAGTGCACTTTTACAAACCTGGATGGTATAGCCTACTACACATCTAGGCCGTATGGTACTAATTTTATAGGACCACTGTTGTATATGGGGTCCGTCATTGACCAAAACTTTATGCGGCGCATGACTATGGTATAGTGTGCGCAGTACTATACATTATACATGATAATACATTATTCTAGTATTATGTGTGTACAATACTAGTTCTTTGTGGCCCCTCCTCCACTGCCATTGCCCTTAGCGTAGTGCCTTGTACATGGCTGTACTCAGATGACTTGTATTGGATGGTTAAGAAAGAAGAGGGATGAGTGGAAACAACTGGACCTCACAGTGTTGCTGACTGTGGCCTATGTGAGGCCTCTCAGGAGGAAGGAAAGTTGTTCTAAGGAGTAAAGAGGTGGGCAGTGTTCCAAATAGCTTTGCTGTCCCTGCCTAGGAGCCCCTTCTTTGCCTCCTATTGGCACTATTGAGTTGAAGGTGTTTTCAATTAACTAACTTTGTTTTTTCCATTATGGGAGGAAAATGGTGAATTCATGCCAGTAGATTTGAATGTGTTAAAGGCTGGTCTGGCTTCACAGACGGTGTCCATCAGCTGCTGACATACCAATGAAATTAGGGAAAAGCTGGTTTTCCAGTATTTCTTTGGCAGAGGACCCAGCAACTGACACTGGATCAGAATTAGAGCTCATAAAGCATCGAGCCAGGACACTGAACGCTGAGCGCTTTCTTATAAGATGCTTTCCACTCCTTATCTTTCAGAAAGGATAAATGTCTGCATTTGGCTCACTCCCCTTGGGACCATTTATTGACCTTTTAGGATGATCCCTTCTGGTGCAAGTAGTGGAGATCTGAGCTGGCCAGAAAACCTGGTTTGTTTTCTCCTAAATAAGCAGTTCATTTTGGATCTTTTATGTGAAGTTAATTCTTCAAGATTCCTTGCTGTAGGACTTGAAAAAGCATATCAGAAGGCAGGAAAAACACACCACCAGCATCAAAATGAAACCCAACCAGCAACAACAAAACAAAGAAGCCAAAAACAAAATCCTAAATTTAGCATAGGTCTGCAAAGAAAGGATATCTGATGACCTCATGTACAAACTCTGCACACAAAGTAACAGAACGGGAAGGTGAGCTCCTCACCTGGTCAGCGCCTGCTCTGCTGGGGCTGGTCTCAGATACTGGGGCACATAGATTATATTCTATCTTGTTCTCTCACTTAATGGCATCTTGAGAAGAATCATAGTGTTGAAGTTGGCTTAAAATATTTTTCCTTACAGTCAAAAAAGAAAAAAAATGGATAAATTGGATTACATCAAAATTAGAAACTTCTGTGCATCTAAGGACACAATCAACAAAGTGAAAAGACAACCCAGGGAATGGGAGAATCTGCAAATCACATATACGATAAGTGGTTAGTGTCAAGAATGTAGAAAGAATTCCTACAACTCAAAAACAAAAAAATAAACAACCTGATTAAAAAATGAGCAAAGGACTTGAATTGACATTTCTCCAAAGAAGACAAATGGCCAATAAGCCTATGAAAAGATGCTCAACATCACTAATCATTAGGGAAATGCAAATTAAAATCTCAATGAGATACCACCTCATACCCATTAGGATGGCTACTATCAAAACACAGATAATGACAAATGTTGGCGAGGATGCAGAGGAATTGGAACCCTTGTGCGTTGCTAGTGAGAAGGTACAAGAGAACAGCTGCTATGGGATGTCATATGGCAGTTCCTCAAAAAATTGAAAATAGAATTACCATATGATCCAGCAACTCCACTTCTGGGTATATACTCAAAAGAACTGAAGGCATGGGTGTATTTGTACACCCGTGCTTATAGCAGCATTATTCACAAAAGCCAAAAGGTAGATGAATGGATAAACAAAATGTGGTATATATGCATACAATAGAATATTATTCAGCCTTAAAAAAAGAAGGAAATTCTGACACACGCTACAACAACATAGATGAACCTTGAGGACATTATGTGAAGTGAAATAAGCCAGTCACAAAGAGACAAATACTATATGACTCCACTTATTTGAGGTACCTAGAATAGTCGAGTTCATAGAGACAGAAAGTAGAATGGTGGTTGCCAGGGGCTGCGGCAGGAAGAATGGAGGGTTGGTTAATGGGTATGGAGTTTCAAGTTTGCAAGATGAAAAGAGAACTGGAGACTGGTTGCACAACAATATGAATGTACTTAACGTTACTGAACTTTACACTTAAAAATGGTAAAGATGGTAAATTTTCTTATGCATATTTACTACAATTAAAAATAATTTTAGGGGCCAGCCCCACGGTCTAGTGGTTAAGTTTGGCATGCTCCACTTTGGCGGCCCAGGTTCGGTTCCCAGGCGTGGACCTACAGCACTTGTTGGCGGCCATGCTGTCACGGCAGCCCACATACCAAATAGAGGAAGACTGGTACAGATGTTAGCTCAGGGTAATCTTCCTCAGGAAAAAAATTAATAATAGTAATAGTTTTAAAAAATATTGTTCCTTCTTTCCTGGGCATTTCTGGGACAAAAGAGGCTTTCCAAAGTCCAGGAATCTGTGAGTTGGAAGCTATGTGTGCAGGAGACCCTTATTTCTGAGTTATTTACACAGTTTAGTGGTCTCCTAATGGGAAAAAACTTCACAGAGCGCTTTTTCCACCTCTCTCTGCTCACCACAGTGGGGATTACAAGAGGAAAACAGCTACACCCAAATCAAAAGTGGTCGGAACTCTCACAGTGCCAAGACTTTCCAAGCCCGGCAGGTGAGCTCTTCATCCCTCCCTGCACACACACGTGCACACGCCACACACACACACCTGCACACACATACAGTCACACGCAGGTGCACGCACACACTTTTCCAGCCAGCTAGTGGATGTCTTCTGAGAGATGACACCGTTTCTGAGCCCCCTGCTGGACTCCGGTGGAACCCTTGCCTCCCTGGACCTCCCCAGACTTGGGCTGCCTAGGAGGAAGAGGACGGGACTTCCTTGGGCCTCACTGAGAAACTCACACCTTTTCCTGTGTGGCTCTGCTCCTCGCTGGCGCGCACAGAGGGAGCTTGGACCGAGGGCCCCACCTTGGAGGGGAGATGTATCTAAGAAACATCTTTTCTCCACCAAGTTTCTCCAAAATTATTACTAGGAACATTACTTGTTTGTCGTCTCTTCTCCCCAGCTTTTAAGATTTCCTTTTTTCCTGCTTACTTTATTTCTGTCTTTTCTCTTTTACATTTTTTTCAAACCATATTCCATTTTTACAAGTTTGGCTTTTTTAGATTCCACATATAAGTAAGATCACACAGTATTTGTCTTTCTCTGAGTGACTTATCTCACTTAGCATAATGTCCTCAGGGTCCATCCCTGCTCTGTGTGTGTTGAGGGGGGATAGGACAGACGTTGTTTAAGGTACAAACTTGCAACGAGTTGTAAATAAGCCCTAGAGATCTAATGCACAGTAAAGTGAATATAGACAACATTGTATTGTAATCATCAAACTTCCTGAGAGACTAGAACTTAATTATTCCAACCACTAAAACAAAATTACAATTATGTGATGTGATTGGTGTGCTAATTATTGCTACGACAGCAATCATATTACAAAATATAAACATATCAAATCAACATGTACACATGAAATTTATACAATGTTATATGTCAAATATATTTTAATAAAAAAATTCAAAGGCAAAAGAAAAAATCATCTTCCTTCATATCCCTCCCACAGGCCCCTCCCATCCCCCATCCTCAATCCTCCTCTCTGTTTTCCCTGCTCTCTCCTTGTCTTTCTCTCTTCCTCAGCTCTCCTTCAGAGCCAGATACAATCCTTGGCTCAGGGGCTCTTGTTCTGAGGCATGGTGCAGCAGGGTCAGCTCGGGGACCCTCCTGCAGGCTGGGCCACTCTCAGGGACTCAGTCCCTGCTGTAGGTCAGGCAGCCTCCTTTACAGAGGCAAAGCTGGACGGCAGACCGTCCCTTCCCCTCACATTTCTCAGTCGCCTCGTCCAGACTGCCTTTGACGTGAGGAGAACCGAGCCTGATTTGTGGTAGGGGCATCACTGTGGAATTGCAGGAATCACGGCCTCTCTGAGGGGCAGGACGGACGCAGGTTTGGTTCCTATAGGTATGAAATGTGGCACATTGCGCCTGCACGCTGGCTGCCATCCGTCCTGGTGCATCCTCAGACACGGGGGCAAAAACAGCCCACAATTGTTTTCCAGCCAGGCGGCACATTCCTTCCGCAGCTCATCACCCTGTAATCAAGCCTTGTGCCTGCCACACACACGGGGTCTAAACAAAAGTGGTTTCCCTTCACACAACGCTAACCTATCTTCCATCTGTCAAGTCCGCTTCCCCCTCTTGGGACAACTGGCATTGGGCTCTGGTACCCTGCTGGGCAGTAAGAGGCCTGAGAGAGATGAAAGGAAATGTCCTGCTTGACTGAGACAGGGGACAGCTGGTCTCCTCATTTTCTGAAGAGCTTAGCAAGGCACAGAGCCCTTCAAAAGGGTCCGCTTAGCAACCAACCATTTTCCTTAGTGCTGTTGGGTTTTCCTGGCTGGGGTCCATCAGGACCTGGACCTTCTTGGCACTCGAGGTAGGAAGAACAGACAAACAGCTATTTATCTCTGCCCAGCCTGCTCCATTCAGACTGAGGGAGAGGGTTCCGTTGTTTTCAGTCGTTGATAAAAGCCAACCTTATTGTGTAGCCACCGTGCCAGCTATGATAAAGGTTGCAACGATAAAGCAGAAATGAATCCTGCCCCCAAGTATCTTACAATCCCGTGGGGAAGGTAAGACATGGACGTAAACAGCCACAGTGCTGGGTAGGAAATGCAGCCTGCAATAAGAGAAGTGCGGATGACCTCTCCTGAGAGGCTGTGGAGCAACGCCATCCATGAGGCCCGAAAAAGTGAGGCAGGTGGCACTGAAGGTGGGTCCCAGAGAACAGCTAGGACTGGATATGCCAAGGCAGGATGAGAGCATCCCAGGCAGAGGGAATAGCCCAAACACATGTAGAGAGAATTAGGGCACGAAGCTGATGCTGGGGGACCCACTGAGGGCTGACGCTTGGGAGACCGGCCTAATCAGTAGTTGCCTCAAGGAGGCTGGCGAGAGCAGTGGGGAGAAATCAAAGACGCAGCCTGGGTCTGTCAGATGCCTGCAAGCTTTAATGACTGGCTCCTTGGGAAGGGCAGTGGCTGCCATTTGATTGACCCCACTAGTGCTACACAAAGTGTGATCTGTGGACTGGCTGTCACTGATATAAACTGGCAGTTTAATGGAGTAATTTTGTCTGTCGAATCTAATAACACAAATTTTGAGCTTGTGCTTTGTATGCTTTGTTTTTATTCAATTTTTTCCTAAGAATTCGTTTATATTGTATTTTACCAAATATAGTTCCAAGACAGACTGGAAAGAAAAAAACAACTAGCCTTTCATGACAGATAGTTTGAGTGGCACCACCTTAGCTTATCCCTGCCATTCTTCCTGAAAGAGTCTCCATTTTCCCTCGGCGACATGAGCTCGAGCCTCCCACGGTTTGCTGAGGTCCATTGTCTGAGCCTCATTTGTTTCCTCTCTCATGTGGACCACAGATAGGACACGGCATGTCTGCACAGCGGTGTTGGAGTCCCAGCGGAGGGGCAGGGACGCAGGTCTAAGGTGTTCATGAGAGCAGAGGGTGATGTTCCACCCCCCCACCGCCCGTGGGTAGACACCCGTGGGTGCTGAGGCAGATCTGAACCCGAGCCTTCCACCGACCTACAGGCAAGGCCTCCAACATGGACTCAGGAGAGGCCCAGCAGCAGCCCACTCTTTGTCTAAGACCCTCTGGGGGCCCATCTCTTTTCCTATAAACTCTTTTCACATGTTTAGTATTTGTAACTGGTTTACTGAATGAACTGGACTTGGGCTGAGGTAATGAAATAATACTCTGTTTACCACCTGTTACCTTTCCCACATGCTCAATTGGATCCCTATCTCGAGAACGCATGTAGATTCTGCAGCTTTCTGGTCTCCTTGCAGGTACTAAGGAGCAGTCTTATTTTCATGAACCGAATGGTCCAGACTAATATAAAGCGCTTTTAGGTTTTTATTCAAGTTAAATGCCCCCACCCCCAAACAGTTTCAGAAGCCTGCGGTGGAGAAAGGGAGGTGGTTTTTTCTTCTCCTTGTCCTGCCTCCTTCCCCACTGGTTCTCCTGGTTGTTGAGGGGTGGGGGCAGAGGAGCCCCACGTGGGTGAAGTTCTTGTCCTTGGCTGATGTGTATTAGTCTAGAGTAGATGTTCTCTAATTTGGCTGTTGCCCAAAGCTAGGCTTTCTCTCGTTGGCACTTTTATGAATTGTTGGAAACTCTCTCTCCTTTCCCATGGAGATCTTTCATCTTCCAGCTGACACACCAACCCCCCTCAGCTCCTGCTTCTGGAGGTAGAGCCCACACCTGTGTGTCAGGCTCACCTGGTCCTGGGGGGAGCTCTCATCAGTGTAGCCCTGTAGATGGGTTCAGCTCAACCACCATTTCTGGCCCAGAGGAAAAATCTGACACTAGGGACCTACCAGGCCCTGGACGGCCCTCCCAGTGCAGCCCTCTTCATCACACTGCCTTTGCTAATAGCTTCCCACCCTCTGCCCTCAGAGGTCTCCTGTTAAGAGTCAGATACCTGACCCTGGGACCTCCCAACTCCATGGGACACTTTTCATGCTCACCTTGGAACTTTCCTACTGACCTCTGCTCTAGTCCCAGGGCCCCTTTGCCTAAGGTGGGGAGAGGGAGGGAGCACATCCATGTCTACTTTTACCAAGGCACCAGTCCTCTTCCCAGAAACGCATTCTCGCTAACTGTCTCCCTCATCTCTTCTTCTTACCCGTTTAAACTGAAGGAAGGTGATTGGTCTTGGCAGGAGACAGAAAACACATTATCTGAATGGGGGAATGTAATATAAATAATTATTAACAGTGCAATTCTCCAATAGTATTGGAGAACTGAAAAGGCAAAACCAACTACTAAGGTATTACAGAAGTTGTAATTCTAGTAAGTAGCTACCACCCCCCAGTCAGGGAACTGAGGGAAAAGAGAGAAATTATGAAAATTTAGAAGCACTTCCCACCAGGAGTGGTAAAATGGTCTGTCACTGTCCTCCTGCCATAAACAACCAGAAAACTGGATGAAATAGATGAAATAGCTACTGTCAGACACTGAGTAACAGGTGGCTCAGGACTGTGATCTCTGACAGAAGGAAAATGAAAGAGGTAAACTCTACAATTGCCCTGGCTCTCTGCCAGGAGTTAATTTCTGAGCCATGGTACAAGGAGAAGGAATCCACACAGATCCCAGCGTGCTGTTGAGTTTAGGAGACAGAGATTGGGGTTTGGAGAGGCTGAGGTAGCTGGAATTTGAGGTAGAATGCCAGAGATGAAAGAGTTACACAGGGAAGAAGCTCCAGAAATGTGCATGGGAGCTCCTTGAGTCTTTGACTGAGTAGGATGACAATCCAAGAGACTGGGAGAAGAACAACTGCTAAGGAAAGAACTAGAACTGAGGACCTATTAGCCAAAATATTCCCAGACCTCACACAGGACTGGCAATCATTCAGTTCTACCAGACAATGGGTATAAACCTTGTTCAATACCATAAAAGCCCCAGAAGGGACATATTTTAATGGTAGGACTTAACTAATCTAGAATAAAGGCATCTCTAGACCTGCCTGAAAAAAGGTTTAATAAAAATCCAAAAGATTAAATGGATGTGCAAATAACTTACCTGACTCCCAGAATAAAATCTAACATTCTTTAAAGAAATGCAACAAAACCCAGCATTCAAGCATGTAAAATTCACAAAATCACTAGATTTGCAAAGAAGCAGGAAAAAGTAACCCATAAGTAAGATAAAAAAAAAAAATTATTCAAAAGAAACAAACCCAGAAGGAGACATGATGGAAATAGCAAAAAAGTACTTTAATTTTCCCTACCTCCACCCCCAGGAATGTGGCTGAACTTAGTAACTCACTTCCAGAGACTAGAGTATGGAATGGGAAAAATAGTAATTTTATAGTGAGAGGCCTGACAGACATTACCTTAATCAAGTAATCAAGGTTCGTATCACCAGTGATGTTTTATTATCATTGACCTCCTGATGTAATATCATGAGAGGGCACTTCACCTCTATGGTATTCTTCCAAAAAACCCCATATGACGCCAGTCTAAACATGAGAAACACTAATGGAGGAAGATTCTACAAAATATTTGATCAGTGCTCTTCAAAACTGTCAAGATCATGAAAAAAGGAAAGATTGAGAAATAGTCATATTCCAGAGGAAACTATGAAGACTAAATGCAATGTGGTATCCTAGACTGGATTCTGGAATAGAAAAGAACATTAGTGGAAAAACTGGTGAAATCCAAATAAAGTCTGGAGTTTAGTTCATAGTAATGTACCAATGTTAATCTCTTAGTTTTGACAAATGTGCCATAGTTATGTATGGTGTTAATATTAGGGGAAACTGGGGGATGGATATATAGGAACTTTGTACTATCTTTGCAACTTTCTTGTAAATTTAAAATTGTTCCAAAATGAAAACATGCTATTATAAATGTGCTCAACATGCTCAAATATCTAGTAGAAAATAGGAAGGCTATGAGGAGAAAGGAAGACATAGAAAGGAACCAAATAGAATTTCTGGAATTGAAAAATACAATATCTGAAATGAAAAATTCCCTGGATACGAGTACAGCACATTATAAACTGCAGAAGAAAAGATCAGTGGACTTGAAGACATACAAATAGAAGCAATTTAAACTGAAGCACAAAGAGAAAATGGCTGAAAAAATGAAACTCCAGGAGAAAGCAGAGTACTGGAGAGAGGGGAAGCTGTCAACCTGGAATTCTATACCCAATGAAAATATCTTCCAAAATAAAGGAGAAATAAAGACTTTTATTTTTTAACCAGAACAATTTTTTATTGATGTCTTAATAGTTTATAAGATTGTGAGATTTTAGTTGTACATTATTATTTGTCTGTCACCATATAAATGCCTTCCTTCACCCCTTGTGCACTCCCCACCAACCCACTTGCCCCTGGTAACCACCAAACAGTTCTCTGTCAGTATGTTGGTTTATAGCCCACATATGAGTGAAATCATGCAGTGTTTGTGAAATAAAGACATTTTTAGACAAACAAATGCTGAAGGAATTGTGAGTGCTAGAAATGGTAAATATATGATACAATCTAAAAAGTATTTTCTTTCACTTTTGAATTTCTTTAAAAGATTATTGACTGTGTAAAGCAAATGTAATAACAATGCCTTGTGTGATTTATAGTATATGTAAAAGTAAAATTGGTGGAAACAATCGCACAAAGGATGAGAAGGTGGAAATGAAAGCATATTGCTATCGTGTTTTTACATGAGATGTGAGCTGGTATAATATTGTTGAAGGTAGATTGTGATAAAGACACATGTTGTAAACACTAGATCAACCGTTAAAATAATTAAAGACGTATAACTAATAAGCCAATTTGTTGTTGTTAGTGCCCTCCAGTGGTTTCCAACTCCTAGCGACTCTGTGTACAGCAGAGCGGATCCCTGCTCAGGCTTTTTGCACCATCCTATCACCTTTTGGCGCTGTATCAGAAAATGCTCTGCTGCTTTTCATAGGGTTTTCATGGCCAGTTTTTCAGAAGTGGGTGACCAGGTCTTTCTTCCTAGTCTGTCTAGGCTGGAAGCTCTGCTGACACCTGTCCACCATGGGTGACCCTGCTGGTATTTGAAATCCTGGTGGCATAGCTTTCTGCATCACAGCAACACAGCCACCACAGTGTGACAACCCACAGACAGGTGATATGGTTCCCTGAGTGGGAAACTACACTGAATCTTAACCAGTAGACCACTAGAGCTGGCTTAGAAGCCAATAGTGGAGATGAAAATGCAATACTAAAAAGTAATCCAATTAATCAAAAAGAAGACATGAAAAGAGGGTAAAAAATGGTACAAAGAATAGATGGGACAAACAGAATACAACCAGATGGTAGATTTAAACCTAACCATGTTAAAAATAACTGTAAATAGTCTAAACTCCAGTTAAAATGCAGAGATGGTCAAACCAGATAAAAAAGCAAGACCCAGAAATAAGCAATCTACAAGAGATGCACTTTAGAGAAGTCACAGGGAAATTGGAAAATATTTTGAACAAAATGAAAACAAAACCACAAAATATCAAAATTTATGAGATGTAACTAAAGAAGGACTTGGAGGAAAATTTATAACTTTAAATGCTTATATGACAAAGGAAAGGTCTAAAATCCTTGATCTAAGTGTCCATTTTAAGAATGCAGAAAAAGAGGAGAAAATTAGCCCCAAAATAAGTAGAAGGAAGGAAATAACAAAGAAAAGAGTAGAAATTGATGAAAAAGAAAGAGTAAAAAATGAAATTTTAATATTAATGAACCCAAAGCTGGTTCTTTCAATAGAACATAAAATTGATGCACCTCTAGCTGTACTGATCAAGAAAGAAAGAGAGAAGACAGACATTACCAATATCTAGAATGGAAGAGAAGATATCATTAGAGCTCCCACAGGCATTAAAAGAATAATAAGAGGATATTATTTTAAGAACTTTATACCAATAAATTTGTCACCCTAGATGAAAGGGACAGTGCAATAAAAATCACCAATAACCCAAACTGACTCAAGAAGAAGTAAAAATCTGAATAGGCCCAAATCAATGAAAGAAATTGAATTCATAATTTAAAATCTTCCCACAAAGAATACTCCAGGCCCAGGTGGCTTCATTGGAGAATTATATCAAACATTTATGCATCCTACACAAATCTAGAAAATAGAGGAGTAGATGACACTTTCCCACTCATTTTATGAAGCCATTTTTACTCAGGCTATCTGGTCACTGTTCCTTGTACTTTTTGGCCTTTGCTCTGCTGGTTTCAAGGGACCTTTACACTCCTCTAAATCTCCCAGTTACTTTGGAGCACTCCAGTGCCTCCTCTTCTGAACCTGGTTGCGCCAAGGAACCCAGCATCTCATCACACGGCCCTGAAATGCCCTCTTTTTATTTGTGTGAATCAGCATCACCCAGGATAGATGGAAAACTCATTGAGGGGATGTGTTCCGTGCATCACATGGTTCCACATACACCCTACAGGTCTGACCCCTGCTTGAGTCCGTATTTGGATCTCAGTTGAAGAGTTACTGCTTGAAGCTGGGACGACTTTTCTCCAACTCATCTCCGTGTGTGAACATCCCTAGCACAGCCTCTCCCAGCCCTCAGCACTTCCCCGGCACTGTTTCATGACTTTCCTCTCTCTCCCTTCTCTGTCCGGTTTTCATTTTCAGAGAGGATGTGGTTTTCATCCTGGTCACAGAGTGACCCAGTAGGAAGCAGAAACAGCACAGAGCCCTGCTTCTCAGTCATGTGTCAGGTGCCTCTGTTGGATCTTACAGGCCTTTTGGGGACCATACTTCCCAGTTTGCCTGGGTCAGTTCCCAGTTACACCTGTTGTCTGCCATAATTGTTAATGGTGCCCCTTTGCATTTTCAAAATTTCCCGTTTGAATGATAAATTTTATGCTCATCCTAGAGGCCCATGGAAGGAGGAATTAGATTCAGGATGGTAATTATGAGTTGAATTGTATCCCCCAAAATTCATGTTGAATTCCTAACCCCCAGTTCCTCAGAATGTGACCTTATTTGGAAATGGGGTCATTGCTGGTATAATTAGTTAAGATGAGGTCATACTGGAGTAGAGTGGGCCCCTAATCCAATATGACAGGTGTCCCATAAAAAGAATGCCTTGTGAAGAGACAGACACACACACAAGGAGAACACCACGTGAACATGAAGGCAGAGGTCAGGGTGAGGTGTTTACAAGCCAAGGAACATCAAAGATTGCCAGCAACCACCAGAAGCCAGGAGAGAGGCCTGGAATAGATTCTGCCTCAGAAGGAGCCCATCCTGCTGACACCTTCATCTTGGACTTCCAGCCTCCAGAACTGTGAGATGATAAATTTCTGTGGTTCTAAGCCATGCAGTGTGTGGTATTTGGTGACAGAGCCCTAGAAAACTAAGACAATGGTGATAGCTGGAGTGGTCCAAGAGGTCCAGGCCTGTCTTCATACCAGTGAAGAAACTGAAGCCGAGAGAGGTTACGTGGTTGCGTGAGGTCACCCAGCCCGTGAGTTGCAGACCTAACCCTAGGTCTCTGATTCGCTGACAGACTCTTTCTGTTCACTGGCCCGATGCTCTGTCCACTGGAGCAGTCAGCCACCCTGGCTGCACCTTCCTAACAGCCTTTTCCAGAGAGTCCTCCCAGAACCATAAATTTATTTTCCCTGAGTGGATGTTTTGAGTTTGGAAAGTTATGGCTCTGGCCTGTTGCGTCTAGGGGCTGAGCCAGGGAGGGACCAGGACCTTGGGGATTAACAGTGTTTAAGGAAGAGAGGCACAGGTACTTGAGTCGGGTGAGAGGCAAGTGCCAATCGTAACTCTCACGCTCATTTCTGTCCAGAGCTGGGTGTCTCTTGTCTCTGCCCGAGACCCCCCAAACTGCAGCCTTCAGGGCTGTAGGTCCAGTTCCTGCTGTGTTGCTCGGATGACAGTTACTGAAGTGCAGCTTTCAGCACACTTATTCAGAAAGTATTTGCTGAGTGAACTGCTGAAGGAATGGTTGTCACCACTAATTTGTGAGCTCCTTGTGGGCAGGGAAGGCGCCATCCCTCTTTGCGGAACTTGGCTCTGCAGCAGGGCTGGGCCTAGAGCAGGAGTCCGTGCTTTCTTGTCCCATGTTTCCTGTTTCTGTCAAGGACACCCCAGCCTTCAGGTCACCCAGATGCAAAACCCCACTTTCATACTTGACCCGGTCCCCTTCCTCCTCTCCCAGGACCTCGCACATTTAATCAGCCTGTGCATTCTCCCGGTGACCCCTCACTTCCCGTCCCTCCTCTTCATCCTCTCCCCTGCAGCTCTGGCCCTCACAGCTGTCATCAGGACTGCAATGAAACAGGCTCTTCTGTCTCAGGGCCGAGAAAGGAACAAGCATCCAAGCCACAGCAGGGCCTCTCTGACATATCCTGTGCCTATAACAGCGCCTGACACA
Source organism: Ceratotherium simum simum (assembly GCF_057802395.1). NCBI lineage: Eukaryota > Metazoa > Chordata > Mammalia > Perissodactyla > Rhinocerotidae > Ceratotherium > Ceratotherium simum. Next base: position 38,129,488 of record NC_141927.1, on the reverse strand, counting down.
CAGGGTCACTCGATGAACACTGAATTAATAAATTTTTCCCTCATTTCTCCTGTAAGATCTCCCTCCTAAACTGCAGCTCTGATCAAGTCACCTGCAGATCCAAAACTTTCAGTTATTGTCATAAAGTGCATTTCTCTATACAGTTTGGCTCCAAATTAGATGGCCTCTATGCTGAATTTGATGTTTATCATTCTCATACTATTTTACATCTATATACGTTTTGGACTATTTCTACACAGTGTGTATCCATTACCATGTATCATAACAATAATAGCATAATTTTGCATTTTTCAAATTTTATTTAAATGGTATTACATATACATACATATCACTCTCCAAATTTTAAAAACTGAACTTTGCGTGATTTATCCATATTGATAAGTACATGGATAAAGTCTATGGATTAGTGCATTTTAGATTGTGAATTTAAATTATGTACTTTATTATATGCGTAGCCATAATTTATTTATAAATACTCCTGTGGATGGATGAATAGTTTGCTTCTATTTTCTGAAGAAATCTAAGAAGCCTCTCTGGGCCCTGTTTTCTTTCTCAACTCTTTTCTGATCTTTATAATAAAAGCCCAGAAGTTGAACATGAGAGAAGGCAGAAATCTTCTCAGCAGGTCGGAGGAGAGGAGAGGCATTGAATACTTGCTTGTAAATATGTTTTCCCTTATCTATCAGCAGTACTAACTGAGTGCCTTTCTAACTGTGTGCCAGGGTCTCTGCTGGGTACTCAGTTTGCCATCGTGCACTATATAGTCTTTTACTCTGCCCTACTGGAGCTCACCATCCGGTGGGAGAGACCGACATGGAGGAAGGGCAGAATTGATGATGTTCTAGAAGGAATTAGGGATTGGAAAGGTGTTTTTCGGTTCAGTCCCAACAGCACTACCTCAGGCCAATAATATGTTCCTCCTGACGATCTACCTGCATGCTGACTGGTGGCTGGGACATCTGTCATTAGCCACAGCTGATGGAGTCTTGGGCAGTATGGTTGGTTCCCAAAGAGGAGAGGTAGAGCCAGGGATCGGATCTTGCTCAGATGCTAAGGAGGATTTAAAAGCAGTGAGTCCTCAGGGACCGGCTGGGGCTGGACACCAAGCAGGAGAACTGTGTATGCTGAGCCCAGGAAAGACAAGTCCAAGAACTGGAGAACGAGGACCGCAGAGGTGTCAGGGATGCTTGAGGCTCCCCGGTGCGGACACTAGGCCATCTAGGTGGCAGGTCCTGTTGACTTTGTGGGAAGCAACAGTCTTCTTCCATAAAGAATTTAATTGTGTGGCCACAGGGAGGCCTTTCCCGGCTGGTTTCAAGAGAACCATTTTCTGAATCCAGTATCTGACAGACTAAATGTAGATACATTCTCTTATATAATAATAATAAAAACTAACCAGGTACCAGGCCCCATTCTAAGTGCTTTATTTGTTTTAACTCATTTAATCTTCACAATAACCTGAGGGGTTAGTGCTGATGAGGAAAAAAAGCACTGAGAGATGAAGTAATTTGCCCAAGTTTCCACTGGAAGGAAATGGAAGAGCTAGGATTTGAACTTGACCTCCTAATGCTTGAATCTGTGAGGGACAGTGTGGTTCAATATGACTTAGGGCGTGGGTTTCTAGAGTCAGATTGCAAACTCTAGCTTTAAAACATGCACTTATCCAATGACCCAGCAATTCCATTCCCAAGTGGAATGAAATCTTATGTTTAAACAAATACTTCTACAAGAATATTCATATCAGCCTTTTTCATAATAGCCTCAAACTGGAAACAGCCCAAATGCCCATAAACAGGAAAATGGATAAACACATTATAGTGTATTCATACAATGAAATACTACTCAGCAATAAAAAAGAATGAACTACTTATAGACCCAACAACATGGTTGAATCTCAGATAATTTATGCTGAGTGAACGAAAGGAGTCATTAAAAAGTACTTGCTCTATGATTCCATTTTTATAAAATCCAAATAGAGGCAAATATAGTCTATTTGAAAGATAGAGTGGTTGCTGATGGTGGTGGAAATATTCTGGATCTTGGTTTGGGTGGTGGTTACAAGAGTGTATACAATTGTCAAAACTTAAATTGAATACTTAAGATTTGTGGATTTTATTGTGTTCTAATTATACTTTCATCAAAAATAAAATCTTGGCTTTGCCACTTACTGGCTACGTGATCTGGTTTTTGAGTTACTTCACCTCCTATGTGTGAGTTTTCTCATTTATAAAATGAAGGACACTGACAGCTTTCCTAGTTCTTATATGCTGTGATTTTAAACATCTTCCTAATTATCTAAAAGAAAATATAGGAGAACATGGAACTGATCTTGGGATGAGAGCTTTGTAAGCGTGAAGCCGTGAGATAAATCATGAAGAAAACTGTTGTTAGATTCAACTACATAAGACAAACCAAAAACCAAAACAGTATTAAGAAAAAATCCCTCTATGATAAAAATTAAAAGTGAAATAAAAAAATGGCAAACATATTTGCAATTAATATGACAAAGAGTAAGCAGCTTTAATTATACCAAGTCAGTAAAAAGATACTAATCCCCCAATTGAAAAATGACCAAAGAAAATGAACAAGCAATTCGTAGAAGAAATCCAAATGGTCAACAAACCTAAGAACTGGTCAATAGAACCATTAATCAAAGAAATATGAACCAAAATAATGAGATACCATTTCCTCCTATTAATCTGAAAAACATTAAAAACCACTGACTTGTTCCTGCCGTGCTTTTGTACTAACACAGTGCCAATAGGACTATAAATTGGTCCAACATTTCTGGAAACAATTTGGCAGTAAGAATTAAAAAAAAAAATGTTTATGTCATTTGTCACACTAGTCTTACTTTTAAGTATCTCCTAAAAAATAAATCAGAAATGTGATCAAAGACTTATGTATAAAGATGTTCATCGCAATCTTACATATAATGGAGAAATATTATAAACAACCTGAATGTCCAAAAATATTATTCAGCTATAAATATGGTGTTTTGAAAGAGTATTTAATGGCAATAAGATATTTATCATAAAATGTTAAGAGAACAAAGCAGAGTAATAAAACACTTACCATGTGATTCAATTTTATTTAAAAATGCAGTTTATGTTTACATATCCTCAGAGAAAAACCTAGACAGGAATACACCAAAATGTTAGCAGTGTTTATCTCAGGGAGAAGAGAGATCTTGGGTGACAATCATTTTCCTCTTAAAAGAGGAACTCTTGTACTTATTTATTTTTAATGAAGTATTATTATTACTTTTATAATCAAAAGGCAAAACTTTGTTTTGCCAGATTTGGAGGCACAAGGCTGGCCAGAAGCTCCTCTGAGGCATGGGCCACGGGGGCAGCAGCCTGGTTCTTCCATAGAGGGCATGGCTGGGCGCAATGGATGCACCGTTAACATCGCCAGTCATCGAACCAGATGCAGTTCCTCCGGGAAGCATCAAACTGACCCCGGACCTGCAGGTTCCACATGCTGGCTGTCCTGAGCAGAAGGTCGTGTCTTCCCTGTGTGTGGCCAGCACCCATACCTCTCACTCAGGCCAGCTATCCTCAAACACAGGAATCAGTCATGGACTGGAAGAAAATGTATGTATGGACCTGTGTAAAACTATTCCCACTGGGAAAATAACTAACTCACAGTGCACACGCTCCCTGTGGTGAGTGAGGGATGGTAACCATGTCTTTCACACAAAGACATGCGGGGACTCCAACTAACCCCACCACTTCCTAGGTTTGTAATATATCCAACTATGCACCACTTCAGGCTTTTCTGAACTCATCCAACTCTTGTTCCAGCTCCTCTGTGCACAGACTCCATTGATCCCATTCAGTCAACTTGACAGCGCCACATCTTATGCTCACGTTGGGTTCCTCTTGCCTTCAGCCCTGGGGCTTCCCTGTAACCCTACTCAGCAGTCATGCATATGCACCCCCCTGTCCTCAGACAGACAAGCATGAGTCGCACTTTATTTTATTTTATTTTATTTTTTAGATTTTATTTATTTATTTTTTCCCCCCAAAGCCCCAGTAGATAGTTGTATGTCATAGCTGCACATCCTTCTAGTTGCTGTATGTGGGACGCGGCCTCAGCATGGCTGGAGAAGCGGTGCATCGGTGCGTGCGCGGGATCCGAACCCAGGCCACCAGCAGCGGAGCGCGCGCACTTAACCGCTAAGCCACGGGGCCAGCCCCGAGTCGCGCTTTATGAAGCTTCTTGTAGGACAGTCTGATGGGGTCAAGCAGTCAGTTGCATTTAGTGATAACTAGCTTGGTGTTGATGACATCCTCCCCTCTTCTCTCCTCACTTCCTTTCCTTCTGGTTCAGCTTTCTGGAGAATCCAGGCTAAAATATGTAATCTTGGGGAGATTACTTAACTTTTCTGATTTCATGATTTTTAAAATAGGGATGATGTAATAGTATATAACTTGTAGGTTGGTTGGATGAATAAATGAGTCAGTAGACGTAAGGTGGTGGAGCAGTGCTTGGCACGTCGTAAGTGCTCAGTAAGTGTGAGCCATTATTGTTGACTGACTATCTGTTAGGAGTCAGACATGTTGTTACCCATGTAAAGATCTAACTTTATCTTCACAACAACTTTGCAAGATTTATGTTACTTATTGTTTCATCTTTATTATTGAGGAAATGGATTCTTAAAGAATTGCTTAAAGTCACAGAGCCAGTCGTAGATAGAGCCACGATCACGTCCAGCGCTGTCTGATGCACATGCCTGGGTACTTCACTCCACACCACCCAGCTTCTCGGGCTCCGATCCAATCCAGATCTCCCGCCTCTACATCCTGGCCCTACTGCTTGTCAGTGACTTTGGGGAATCGCTTCAGTATTTCACGTCTTAAGTTTTCAAATGTAAGATGAAAGAAATATCTAACTGACCTATTTCACAGGGTTGCCATTCTTCAGGTCAAATTAAGTATAGAAAAATTTTGAAAGAAAGTATTTGTAAACTGTTAGTTGATCATAAACTTAAAGCTTAGAGGCTGTATCAGTTTGTTCTGGCTGCCTTGACAGAGAAAGCTTATAATCTCACTAGCTGAAAATAATGACAGGTTATTTCTCATTCATGTAGAGTCCAGTTGGTGGGGACTGGGCTCTGCTCCATATGGGCATTCAGGGATATGGCTGATGGAAGTTCTGGACATGTGACAGCCAAGGTCGCCCTGGTGCCAACACACCCCCGGGATATAGGAGAGGAGAGTGTGGAAAGGCACATCTGTGTCTTGTCCGTTGTAGTCTGGAGGTAATCCAGTTAGTTCCACTCATCCTTCCATTGGTGAGAACTAACAACAGAGGGGTCTGGGAAGTGTCGTGCCTGCCTGGGCAGCTGCTTTCCAGCAGCCAGTCTATGCTGGGGAAGAGGAGTGCAGATCTTTGGTGGACATTTAGCATCTCTGCCATGGGGGCCACATGGCTCAGCATCCTTCTTTTATTTAAAGATGCAAACTAAGCCAAGAGTGGTGATCCCATTTACTCAGGATCACAAACAATTGACAACTGAGTACTATCTTGAGCATAGGTCTTCGGGCTCTGCCAAGTGTTACTATTGTGATCACCATCTTTGTCGTTGTCGTTAAGAGATATTGTCTTTGTCGTTAAGAGATAACTCATGGGATAAACTCTTTTTTGTTCACTTCCCACTGTGGATCCCTGGCAAAACACTGCTGGGGGAACTGTTTTCTCTGGGTTTTATGTAATATTGCCCAAGCTCTGTTGACATAACCAGCTGAATTGGGGTTGACGGGACCTGTCCCAGATGTCACATTGACTGAAAGCCCTGTAGGCTTTCTTCTCTGTTGAGCTGTGTGCAGTTGTTCAATTTTCATGGTGTTTCAGGAAGGGTGGCCTCTTTCCAGGTAGATTCAGGCAGAATGCTACGGGAATGCCCCCTGCTCCCCATGGAGGCAAGTCCATCTTCTCCCCACCTCTACCTCCACCCATTCTTTCCCCTTTTCCTGGCATCCATGGCTCTCCTGGGGACTGTCATGACTTCACTGACGAGCATAACTGGGAAGGTTTTTGTGCCACACCCATCTTCACTTCCTCTCTTCCCACAGGCATTTCTGAGGGAAACTTAAAAATGTGACAACTACCCTTCTTTTGGAGAGCTGACCAACATGTCAAGTTTCTTTGCCTTTGCCTGGAATGTTATCAGTGCAGGATAGGAATGCTGGCTTTCTCCGGATGATGAGCAACTTTGATTATCGTTCAGTCATAAAATATGGGAAAACAATTTAATTGGTAGTTAATAAACATAATTTTTGGACAGATAACATATGTAAAAGAAGATATCCACAAGGGTAAATCTTAATAAATAGGTCTTGGGGGTGAACATAGTTGTGAACCATAACCATCTTGACACTAGGCACTCAACAGCCATGATATCATGCAGGTTTGGCACAGTTGACAGCTTCTAGCCAGGCCAATGGCTAAGACAGCCTGTCAGTGCATTTTAAGGTTGTCAGGTCAAGGTCTGGGAGAGCATTGTAACAGCCAAGGTTCAATCAGAGAAGCAGGACCACTAGGATATATAATAAGGAATTCGTTATAGGAATTTGATCTCTCACAATTGTGGGAGGGGTCTAATTGTTGGTTAAAAGGCCTACAAGAAGTTATTGCCTCTTTGTCTGGTGCTGGAGCCTGAAGTCAGCAGACAGGCAACTGGAAAGAAAAAATGTACATGAAATGGGAGAAATAAGGAGAAACTGGAACTGACACAGATGATCCAGAAGCCATGAGAATAGATTAGAATCTGTATTGACCTTTTATCACCTCTAAGCCTCCAACTTTGATGATGGGTTGTAACAGGCAGGAGAAGCTGACATGCACTGTCACAAAGCTAAACACATCTCGGCCAGGAGTTGGGTAAACTGAATGGAGAGATGGGCAGGAGGTGGAGTTGCTGCACTATCAAGGTGAACCAGCAGGTGAGTGACAGTGTGAGTTGCAACAGTGCCTGGTACTCTGCACCAACTTTCTGTGCGTGAAAGGAATATGGCTTCAGCCTCACTTTTGCCTTCCAGATCTCACACAAAATGTGTTTTGTGGCCAAATCTAATCCCAAACTTCTGGGAAACACAGTTCTAATTTACCTAAGTTGACTTGGTAAAATTTATCTCAACCCATCCTTGAAAACTTCTTATCAACATTACCAATTTTAATATATTTAATTTCCTAACAAAGACAATAGCAAAATCATGCTTTCATCTAATATAATGCAGCTATCCTTCATACAAGAAAAAACATGCTAACCTTCTCCCTAAAAGAAGATACAAAATCCCAAATCCCTTTATCCATCTGTAGAGGAGTTTTGTTTCACTTCTAGCTGAGTTACATTCCCCTATAATACTGAGGTATAAGGCTAACTTCTATTAACACAACTTAATAGGGAATTGGAAGACAGTAAGAAAGAAAAGAATTGGTTAATATATGCACAAGTATGTTCTTATCAAAATAAGAAAAATATTCTTAACTACAGTATTACAGTTCTCATTCTGCAATTATTCACACTGTTATAGCTATTATTTATAAATATCTTCTTGCATTTCTCAGTGCGTATGTATTCCTTTTGTTCTTAGCAAGCACCTTGGCTGGTCGTAGCTCCCTGCTTAGTGGGGCGATGACCCAAACCATCATTCCTGAAGAGTCTGGGCCATTAGCAGTCCTGTCTGTAGATTTCTTTTAATTCATTCTCTTAAAATTCCATTAATTTAATCACAGGGCACAGGAGTACCAAAGGCACTCTGTTATTGGTTGAATTGTGTCCCCCTCAAAAGACATGTTGAAGTCCTAACACCTCAGTTCCTGTGAATGTGACTTTATGTGGAAATAAGGTATTTGCAGATGTCATCAAGTTAAGATGAGATCATTAGGATGGGCCCTAATCCCATTTGACTGATGTCCTTTTAAGAAGAGGGAAATTTGGACTCAGATGCACACAAAGAGGAGAACACTATATGAGGACACAGACACAGAGGGAAGATAGCAGTGTGACAAGGGAGGTAGAGATTGGAGTTATGCTACCACAAGCCAGGGAGTGCCTGGGATGCCAGAAGTTGGAAGAGGCAGGGAAGGATCCTCCCTTAGAAGCTTCAGAGGGAGCACCGTGATTGTGGATTTCTAGCCTCTAGAAGTGAGAGAATAATTTTCTGCTGTGTTAAGCAACCCAGTTTCTGGTACTTTGTTACAGCAGCCCTAGCAAACTAAAACACACCCACAGGGATCTCTTGCATTCCATTGTAATCTTTTTTATCCCCTTTTATAATCAAGATCAGTTAATCCAGCCAGTACAGTTACCACTGCTTGGCCTGTTGATTTACTGGCATGAGGTACTCGAAGTGCCAGGTGGCAGTGTCAACTTCCATTTTAATGGAACCATTGCTTTGTCCCCTGTTGAAAGCATGTCTTCTATGGTGCAGGAAGTCCCAGGGAGACTAAGTCCCCTAAGACTTCTAGACAAGCAGAGCCCCAAGTTGCAGGGTCAGAAAGCAAAAAATTTTACCAGTGGCTCAGTAAGAATAATAGAGAGAGGATCCACTTTCCTTTCCACTCCTTGGTTTCTGGACTTCTGAATCCTGACTATGAGGGAAACAGCATCTTCTATTTAGAGCATAGCTTTCACTTTGGAGGACATTACTCCAGCCCTGCAAGGTGTTGCCTTCCACCTGGCGCTGTAACTGAGCCTTCAAACGGCCATTCCACCACTGTATCAGGCCAGCTGCTTCAGGGTGATGAGAACATGGTAAGACCAGTGAATTTCATTAGCCCATTGGCATACTTCATTTGCTGTAAAATGAGTTCCTTGGTAAAAACCAATGCTCTATGGCATACCATGACAGTGAATAAGACAAAGCCCATCAGTGGTGGTGTTGACAGATGAACTGTGGGCAGGAAAGGCAAATCATGTCTAGAGTAAGTAAGTATTCCAGTGAGAACAAAGTGCTGCCTTTTCCATGACTAAAGTGGTGACTGGCTGATTCCCCAGGAATGGCACTATATTGAGGGCTCAATGTTGGTTCCCACTGTTTGCAGACTGGACATTCAGCTGTGGCTGCAGTCAGATCAGCCTTGAATAGAATAGAAGTCGATGCTGAGCTCAAGCAAAACTTCCATCCATGTGGCCATGACCACTTTGTTCATGAGCCCATGAAGCAGGGACAAGAGTGTCTGGGGAAAGAGGCTGACAGATATCCATAGGACAGATCATCTGATTATTAAAATCCATCTCTGCTGAGGTTGATTTTAGAAGACTTATTGACAAGAGACAAATATCTTCATACTTAGTGCCCATTCAGAGATTTCTCTCCAAATACCTGTTCCCCAGAGATTTCTATCCACATACCTCTTCCAGACATATGGATTTCTTTTTCTTTCTTTTTTTTTTTTTGTGAGGAAGATCGGCCCTGGGCTAACATCTGCCAGTCCTCCTCTTTTTGCTGAGGAAGATTGGCCCTGGGCTAACATCTGTGCCCATCTTCCTCTACTTTATATGGGACGCCGCCACAGCATGGCTTGCCAAGCAGTGCGTCGGTGCGCGCCCGGGATCCGAACCTGCAAACCCAGGGCACCACAGTGGAGCGCACTCTTAACTGCTTGCACCACCGTGCTGGCCCCCAGACATATGGATTTCTATCCATATCCTCTTCTACTTTGTCACCAATTTTCCAATCATAGTGCTTAGAAATCCCTGACTAGTCTACCAAATCACTAGCTACTGCCTACGAGTCCATCTCTCTGGCTATCTATCTTCCAGGCGAAATGAACGACCCCTGATCCCTTCAGACTTCTGCCCCCGGGAGGATTCTCCCTCACTGCTGTCCTTTGGGGCCATCCGGATTTGGGCTGCAGTGCTACAGCATCCATTCTCAGGTAGTGTCAGCAAATTATACAGAACCACTGAGGAACTAGGCCCCCAAATTTTCTTTCTTAAACAACAGGTCATAAGGCGGTTGCCACAACAGAGGTGATGTGGCAGGAGACTGGGCCGTGGACATCTGCACCACTGCTCATGCAACGTACTTGTGCCTTCAGGATGTGCTCAAGTTTCATGTCAGAAGTATCACTTCCGGGCCGGCCCCGTGGCTTAGCGGTTAAGTGCGCGCTCTGCTACTGGCGGCCCGGGTTCGACTCCCGGGCGCGCACCAATGCACCACTTCTCTGGCCATGCTGAGGCCACGTCCCACATACAGCAACTAGAAGGATGTGCAGTTATGATATACAACTATTTACTGGGGCTTTGGGGGAGAAAAAAAAAATTAAAAAAAAAAAAAAGATCAGCCTCTATGATGGGGGGGTCTGATTTGTTTAAAAAAAAAAAAGAAGTATCACTTCCATTTGATGATGGAGTGCTGCTGTGCATGCCTGACTTTATGGGGCTTAGTAGGTTAGGCAACACCCAGTTCATGATGGGCAGTTCAAGTTGTATACTTGGTGGCCATGGTCAAGTGTTCAGTCTCTACTAGGGCTGAATGGCAAGCCAGAGCTGTTCCTCACAAAGATAATAGTTAACTGCAGAGGATGGCATTGCTTCATTCCAAAATCCTAAAGTTCTGTGCCATGAGTCCTCCATTGGGTCCTGCAGTTTCCATACAACTTTCATATCTGCCACAGACACTTCAAGCACCATCAGTTTCCTAAGTCATTTGGTCTACATAGTCTAACCTGTTGCAAAGTCTCCTCTTGTTTTGGACTCCACTTAATGTTGGCAGCTTTTTGGATTCCTCCTAAATATGTCAGAGTACCCAAATGAGGTATATGTTGCCTTAAAATCCAGTGCAGCCCACTAGGCCAAATGCCTCTTTCTTAGTGGTAGGAGGGGCCAGATTCAGCAACTTGTCTTTCAATTTAGAAGGGATATTTCAACATGCCCCAGACCACTGGACTTCAAGAAGTTTCACTAAGGTGGAAGGCCTCTGAATTTTTGTGAGAAATTTATTTCCTACACTCTGGCATTCATGTGTCTTACCAATGTGTCTATGTAGTTGCTACTTCCTGCTCACCAGGTTCAATTGGCACAATATCGTGCATGTAATGGATCAGCATGATATCCTGCAGAATGCCAAAACTAGTCAAGGTCCCTATGAAATAGATGATGACATAGAGCTGGAGGGTTGATTAATCCCAAGATAGGGCAGTGAAGGTGTATTGCTGGTCCTGAAAGTAAAACTACTTCTGATGGTCCTCAGTAACAGGTTCTGTATTGAGTGGAATGTTGCCCCCCATAACCCTCCCCAATTCATGTCTACCATAATCTCAGAATGTGAGCTTTTTTGGAGATATATTTAGTTAAGATGAGTAGGTTGGACCTACTGGTGCATATTCGATATGACTGGTGACTTTATAAGAGGAGAGGAGACATACAGGGAGAAGACCATGTTAAGGAGGAGGTAGAGGTTGGAGTGATGTATCTACAAGCCAAAGAACTCCGAGGATTGCCAGCAACCACCAGAAGCTAGAAGAGGCAAGGTAGGATTCTCTCCTAGAGCCTTCAGAGAAAGCATGGCCCCGATGACACCTTGATTTTGTATGTCTAGCTTCCAGACTGTGAAAGAATAAACTTATGTTGTTTTAAGCTACCCAATTTGTGGTACTCTGTTATGGCAGCCATAGGAAATATTGGTATATAGGAACAAGCATTTACCAGGTCAATAGCTACATACAGATTCTATGGGATATATTGATTTTCTCCATCAATTAAAAAACATCAGGAACAGCAGCTGTAATTGGAGTTACCATCTAGTTCAGTTTATAATGATCTGCTGTCATTTTCCAAGATTCTTCTTTCTTCTGCATGGGTCAAATAGATGAGTTGAAAAAGGATGTAGTGGCAATCACCACCCTTACACCTTTTCAAGGTCTTGGTTGTGGTATTAGTCTCTTTTGTCCCTCCAGAAATTGGCATTGCCTTTGGTTTAATATTTTAGTAGTTAGAGGCAGTTGTGGCAACTTCTACTTGGCTTTCCCTACCATAATCGCCCTTGCTCCATGGGTAAGGGCGGAATTCTGCCAGTTGCTGAGTATGTGTTCTAATTATGCATTCCCAGACTGTGGAAATAGCTACAAAGTGCATTTGGGTTTCGAGGACCCACTGGGCCCACTGTGAGATGGCCTTGAGCTAAAATTCCTTTGATGTTTTGACCACCATAAGCCTCTACACTGACTAGTGTATCCTTGTGGTGTTTTGAGCATCCAGGAATTAGTGTCAGTTCAGAGTCACTGTCCAGGAATCTCCCCAAATTCTGATTATTTCCCCTTCCATGAAGCACAGTCACCCCGCCAAATGGCTGCAGGTGCCTTTGGAGGAGACTAGGAGAAAGACCTACAGTGCAACTCTTTGGTTGTGTACCAGGGTTCTTCCTCAAGAAGACCTGGCCTCTCCTTCATTCAACGGTCTCTGGGACTCTGAACTGGCTTTACTAGGAGAATGAATTCAGTGGCCATGACTCTCTATTGTGACTAAAGTCAGACCTAGAGATTTTTAGCTTCTATAGGTTGAGGAAGTCTTTAGCAGGCTGCCTCTCTATATCAGTTCTAGAGACACCAAAGATCTCTGCTGTTCGTTATAGTAACTGTGCTAGTTACCTTTCTCTACAATATCCCAAGGAAATTTTGGCATTTGAGCCACATTTAGTGTGGGCCACCTTTTGGTCAGATTTCTGTCAACCAACCAAACAAACTGTTAGAGCAACTACCAGCCCCTTGAGCTAACACATTGAATCTGAAATATCTGCTTGGTAGCCTATATCAATACGTTTGGCTTGACCCAACTTTATTTTCCTTCCAGGCTGATCCCACACTATTGGGAGCCATTTCACATGCTTCCCAGGTTCTTATCAACATAAATTGGCAAAGTCACACAATTCTTTTCGTGTACATCATACTTGCTCATGGATCACACTTAGTACCTTATCTGCGGGGGCTTGTGGACTTGCATCTAGCTGTAAATCTAGAAGCACTGAGAGATGGTGAAAGTAGGGCTAGGAGACATCATCCCTTGTAAGGCAGCTGCCTCAGGGGAACACATTGCAAGTTCTTTGGCCAAGGGGAGACTGACCTCCTCATTCATGGGTGGAAGTCCTGGAAAGGAGGTTTGGCAGAACTGAGGGGTTGGAGTCTACCCATATGTCTCTGTCCCAACTTTCAAGGTCTCACTCCTTCAAAATTAATGCCTTAACTAAAGTAAGGAACTCTGTGAGTTGACAATTCAATTTGTATTAGAACATAGCTACCTACAGAACCAGACTTTGATTTTAGTTTTGGTTTGTGGGAATCTCAACCCAGTGGCTACAGAAGGTAGGTTTATTTTAGGGCCATAATGGAAACTTTCAAGTCCCCTGTAGGAACCTTGAGCTGGAAATATAAAGCCCTATTCCCATCATTTTCTTTCCCTAACTTCTCCAGTGCACTTAGAAACAACTAACCAGTTCCACTATATTTCTTATTTCCACTAAAATTTTCAGTGTCAGCAAACACTTGGTTACCAAAAGCCTTGCCTTCTCTAGGCACTTGATTACAAGGGTCTGTAGGTGATAACTTAGGTAACTATTTTGCCACTGAATACCATGGACTACCAGTGCCTTTTTGCCACTAGAAACAGGGTCATTAATGCCTTTAAATCTAGTCAGATCAGAAAGACAATTCCAGAAAAGCCAGGCCCAATTCAGAGAACCCATTCTTAAGGTCTGCTCCTCTGGAAACTTCCAGTACCAAATTCTGTATCAGACAAAGTTCAGTTTGAGAAGCAGAACCACTAGGGGCTATACACAGTAAGGGATTTATTATGGGAATTTGGCCTTAGGCTATCGTGGATGCTATATGAGAGGTTGTTGCTTCCAAACTGGTGCTGGTTCCTGAATTCAGCAGGCCAGGCAGCCTGGAAAGATGGTCATGAAGTGAGTGAAGCGAGGACATACTGGAACTTACACAAATGATCTAGAACCCATGAGGATGAACTAGAACCCATGTTGGTCTCACATCATCTAAGCCTGTAACTTTGGTGATGGGTGTTCTGCAATAGAAACTGGTGCCCTTTGTCAAAGAACTAAAACACACCTGGCCCACAGGTTGAAGGTGCTGAAGGGGGAGGTCTGGCAGGACCTGGTGTCGCTGAAGGCCTGGCTGCTTCCCCACGTCAACAAGGCCAGCTGCGTGCAAGTGGTGCTATGCATGAGCTGTTACAGGAAGCACCTGACATGGTGCCCTGACCTTCTGCTAGTCAAAGGAATCCGGCTGCTGCTTTACTTGTAGTTTAGCAAAGTTGACACCCCACAAATCCACCCACAGGGGCAAAACTTGGGAAAGTGCTCTGCTGAGACTCCACTGTTCCTTTAAATGCTGACACCTTGAGGGGCAGGAAACTTTTCAGCTGTGTCTCTGAGAATGAAAACATGTTGCTTTGCTCTGCCGTGATGCTGACACCTGGGTGTTTAGCAGTAATACCCCACCCCAGTGTGACAGGGAGTCTGGGTTCAGGGTCTAGAATAGTCGCGGCCTGTTCTCCCTGTGTCTTCCCACCCCGAGGTCCTTGTAGGACTTTGTCTGAGATTCTGGGCACCCAGACAAAAATCCGTGATATTTGTTTCAACTTGAAAAAGTGCTTTCACACATACATATTTTCTCATTGGGTTCTCACAGAAACTGAAGCCAAGAGAGGTCTGACTTGTCTAGGTCATCCCCAAAATAGGCAAGGTGGCATGAGAGTCCTGAGTCAGGGATTCAGGATTATTTTTACCCGCAGAGAATCTTCTTGTTCAGGGCTAGGAGCCATTATGCTGTTATTAATTATCTCTTTGGCAACTTGAACAGGGCTTTGCAGAACCGGAAACCAATCATGTTAATTACTTATTACTTTAGCTACTTGGAAACCAATCAAGCTTTAACACAAATCCACGAGGCCCTCAACAAGTGGTTGGGTCTGCTGAGGAGCTATTTGAAAATACACATGAGGGAGGGGGGCTATCATATTTTTAGAGGCGTGTTTGGGGTGGGAAGGTGTAGAGTGCTGTGTGGGTCTCTGATACCCACTCCTCCAGTTGCGAGCTACTATTCTATCCTTGACACTCAGCATGATGTCTGGAGATGATTATTCTAATAATAAATTTTGCCTGGGAAATAGGCCTATGTAGTTATATAATGATACGCAAATATTAATTGGAAACTTAAATACTAGACTTAAATCCAACATTGACATTAATTCAGGAGATGGTATATCTAGGTGCTTATAATTTATAGGTCCTTTTGGACTCTACGATAAAACTATGTCCATATTCAATCAGACGACCCAGAAGAATACTACATTGTTTATCTCATTGTAGTAAATTCTCAAGGAACAACTTTGGTCTCCTCCATGAAACAGTCATTTCCTATAATGGAAATGCTGACGATGCGCTTGCACTGTGGGTGTGCAGCAAGAGGAGAGGTGAAGTGGCCAAGTCTTTTGGACTTCTTCCTCTTCCGCCATTACCTCTATCTATTCCACTCTTCTGCGTTGCTAACATGCCAAGCAACTAAATCAATGTCCCAAGTGAAACACTAGGATAAATTGCCTCCAAATTCCAGATCTTGGAGGAGGAAGGTAGTGTTTATATAAATCGCTGGTGTCCTCTTTTGAATTCAGAAACCTTTTTTTCCTGGTTAATTCATTTCCCAGCAGATGGACTCAGTTCTTTTTCATGGCTGACCCCTGCCACCCCACCCCAGCAGGGTGCAGAGTGTCTTCAGCTGGACAATGTTGTTTTATAACAAGTCCAATATGCACTCTGGTTTCCTAAAGGCAGAGACCTCTTCCTCTTGACATCTCCTATGACTAATAGAGTGTCTAGCATATAGTAAGTGCACAATACATATTTGCAGTTGAGGTCGATGAAGGACTTTACCCCAGTCAGATAGGAGACTTTCAATACAATCACGGAATAGTATGATATGCTTCGTTATTGGAACCTGTTGTAGTATTAAAAGAATCCACTTCTTAAAAATAGCAACCCTTCTAAGAATTAATATACATATCTTAGGCCACATTTTTTCCCCTGGAGATGCAGTTTTCATCTTCTGTTGAAATCTGTAAAACATATATATAGTATATAAGTATAAGGAGATTAAGGAGGTTAGAATGGGCAGGGAAGGTTTGTGGGGGAGCTGGATCCTGAACCCGGTCCTGGAGCAGTGGGTAGGATTTACTTGAGGAACACAGAGAGAGATTGAGAGAGCAAAGCATGGTTCCCTGAGCTGGCTGGCGTCAACAACATCTCACCACATCAAAGAGAGGGCCTGTGTTGGTTGTGTCTGTGAAGTCCCCTCTCATTTCTGGCTTTTCCCCAAACAATAGGCCCACTTCACCCCAGGGCCAGTCTGGACCTCAGCAGGCACATCTCGTGACCCATCCCTTGTCCCTTCTAGCAGGTATTCTTTCTGTCCTTAAGCCAGGGATACTTCCACGCTCTGTAGGTTTTTTCTCTCCCATCTTCCTGTGCTTGTCCAGTGTGTATAACTAGATTGTTGCTTCAATTCTCCAATATGTGCTCTAACTCATATGCTGGGGACCCAAACACCCAGTCAACCTCTGCCTTGGAGGCCAGGTCCTGTTGCCTATAATTCCAGTTGCTGGTGGGTGCCTGCTTTAAACTAGAGGGACCGCCAGGCAGCACACCACAGCTATTCCCCTGTCCCCTTGCACACCGCTTCCTGGGACTCAGCTGAGGGGCCAACCCCACCTGCCTGGCTCTTTCGGACCTATCCTTGTACAGGCCAAGTTTACCATGACTCAGTGGGTCCTCAATTATTGTGCACATATGAGCCAATCATTGTGCTCTCTGTGATTCTGCTTTTCCCTCCAAACAATACAGGCAGGCATAAATTACTATCCCTTGTAGTGGGGTGAATTGTGTCCCCAAATAGATATGTTCAAGTCCTAACCCCCAGTACCTGTGAATGTGACCCTATCTAGAAATGTAGATGTAATCAAATTAAGATGAGGTCATACTGGATTAGGGTAGCCTCTAGATCCAATGGCTGGCATCTTCATATGAGAAAAGAGAGGGAGATTCAGGTACAGAGACAGAGACACAGATGTGGGAAGAAGGCCATGTGATGACGGAGGCAGAGATTGGAGTGGTGCAGCTACAAGCCACGGAGCGCCAGGGATTGCCAGCAACCACCAGAAACTAAGAGGAGGCATGGAAGGATTCTTCCCTAGAGCCTTCAGAGGGAGCACAGCCCTGCTGACCCCTTGATTTTGGACTTCTAGCCTCCAGAACTTTGCAAGAATACATTTCTGTTGTCTTAAGCCTCCTGGCTGGTGGTATTTGCTATGGCAGCCCTAGGAAACGAATACAAGTGTTCTTCGCGGAGGTGAAAATAAAGGCTCTGAGAGAGTCAGTAACTTGCCCAAGGGCACACAGATCTAAGTGGGAGAAATGGGATTTCAGCCCACTTCTTATTTCAGAGCCTGGGCTCTCTCCTGCAGACCACAGCTGGGGAGCAGGGTCTTGTCTGCACACAGCGGGCCTCCCTGCGAACGTCTGCCTGCCGCTCTCCCACCTCGCCCTCTCCCGGATGCTTTTGGGAACTCAGCTCCCAACACGGGAACTTCTACAGTAAAACATCCATATGGAGAGCGCCTCACACACAAAATGTGTACTAAAACAAAAAGAGAGTCGCAAGTCCTGGCCCATGTAAGCAAATACACATGTCTGAGGCTTCAGAGATGCCCTGCCAGCAGATGTAGTCACACGAATGGTCCATGTTCCTTTGAGTCATTGTACTATGCTATAAAAATTACTTTAATCTGGAGAAGATTGAACCTTGTTTGTGGAAGTTCATAACTGATTCAATATGTCACAGCAAAGGCTCTTTTGTAATTCTTTCTTTCCCCTTTCCTTGGTGTCACTGGGATTTAGTTCAACACAAGAGAAATTAGGTCAAAGTTGGATTTCTGAGGTAAAAGTTGAAGCCATTGCCAATCTGGACGGGCACCGAGGTTTCGTTAAAGCTCCTGGGTCCCTGGAGTCCGTTCACTGAGGTCTTGGAAGGGGCCGTCCAGTGAGAGCCAAGCTGCCAGCCGGGTTGCTGTGATGGCTGCTGGCCTGACTTTAACACAGAAGGACAGATGCTCCTGCCCCGCCAACTGACAAGCCTTCCTGTGCCAGGTGGCAAAGAAACAGCAGCTGCAGTCCCTGATTCCAAGGATTTAGGATCTAAGTGAGGAGTCAGGACTCATTTCCTCAACATGAAGGGAGGCCACCACGCTCCAGGCTTGAAAAGGCTGCAGGGATTCAGGAGAGGAGGTGTCCCTGTGGCTTGCAGTGGGCAAGGGAGCCTCCACGAAGAGGAAGGTGGAGCAGGGCCTTGAAGGAGGGCAGCGATTTGGGAAGCCAGAGGAGAAGGGAGGGAGCAAAGTCTCCGTGAGGTGACCCAGGCTGGGGATGCTGAAGAAACCTGGGATCAGGGAGACGAGGTTGAGAGGGAGCACAGAACAAGAGGCAGGCTCACTTTGAACGTCAGA
The DNA here is from genome assembly GCF_057802395.1 of Ceratotherium simum simum. Classification (NCBI taxonomy): domain Eukaryota; kingdom Metazoa; phylum Chordata; class Mammalia; order Perissodactyla; family Rhinocerotidae; genus Ceratotherium; species Ceratotherium simum. Next base: position 38,110,968 of record NC_141927.1, on the reverse strand, counting down.
TGGAGGGGCGATTTGGGCGCTGGCAGCTACTTCTTCCTACTTGCTTAGTGGGGAGCCTCGGGGCAGCTCTGAGGATGGAGGTGGTGAAGGAGCTGGGGATATGGAACGAGTCTATAAACACAGGCAATGGTGCAGGCTGTCGTGGAGGCTCTGGGGAAGACGCTGCTGGATGCACCTGGCTCTGTTGATGTTTTTCTCGCACTAATTGAATTATTATTTATTTACTTGCCTTGCTAAGTTCTTTTTTTTTGTGTGAGGAAGATCATCCTGAGCTAACATCTGATGCCAATCCTCCTCTATTTTTTTTTGCTGAGGAAGACTGGCCCTGGGCTAACATCCATGCCCATCTTCCTCTACTTTACATGGGATGCCACCACAGCGTGGCTTGACAAGTGGTGCATCGGGTGCGCACCCGGGATCCGAACCTGAGAACCACGGGCCGCGGAAGCAGAGCACACGCACTTGACCGCTACTCCAGCGAGCTGGCCCCTTGGTTAAGTTCTTAAGTACTCCAGTTACTAGAGGCAGAATGCGCAGCTGAGTGCCCCTTGTGGGGAGGTGGGCCTGTAGTAGTCTCTGGTGTTCAGCCATTCCAGTTGTTTGGGGAGGGTGTATGTGTGTGTGTGTGTGGGAGGGTTTGTCTTAAGCAGACACACTCACAAACCTTATGCCCATATCTTCTGTGTCTGTAGGAAATCAGGAATAAATCATTGAGAAGATTGTTAGCCAACTTGAGCCCCCACGGCAGAAAATGAGGAAAGACTTCCAAATTATCTGTGTGGTGAATTTGGTGACATTGCCAGAACTCACCCCTGCAGCTGGTAGGCTTGCCACCCTTCCTTTGACTCAAGCTTGCTCCCCACTGCCCTCTTCCTAGATTGATGGAGCCAGGTGAGAAGTGACCCCCCTGCAAATTAGCCTCTGAGAACCCTCAGAGAAGCAAGGAGGGGCCAGCAGATGCTGTGCTTCCTGAAGCTGTTGAGGACTGTGATCTCTGCCATCACTGTCCTTGTCACTCTGGTGGTCACTCCTGTCACTTCAGGCTTGACCTCCCAATGCCCCCTTTCTCGCCCAGTCTTCATTCTCCCTTGAGATATCCCTGGGAGGGGCTTGCCATGAGCATCTCCTGGCACTGGGTGGAAATGCAGGTGGTGGTGCTGAGAGTGGGCTCTGGAGTACATAAATGAGGGTTCCAACTCTGGTTCTGCCACTCACTATGTGACTTTAATCTTTCTCAGCCTCAGTTTCCCCTTCTGTAAGAATACCTATATCATGGGGATGCCTTTGAAGCTTAAATAAGGTGTTTGGCACTCAGTGGGGGCTGTTCAGTCCCAATGCTGGTTTCCTTGTTGCTTATTCCAGTTGGGGGCTCTTGGGGTGATGCCCTGAGCCAGGTGTGGTCCTGGGACCATCTTAGACCTGGGGTGCTGCCTGGCATCTCAGGGCATGAATATCAGAGTCAAATCTGACTGTTGGGACAAACAAAGAGAACAAGCTCCTTTCTCCTGAATGTTTGCTGATTGATACTTCATCTTGCAAAGGATAATTTTATTTTAAGTATTAGATAGCTTCATTCAGGCCACTTTTAGCACCGTCATAGCCTTATGATCAGAAGAGGATGCAGGAAAGAGAAAGCTTCCCCCACCCACAGAAAGTGTTTATACTTTCCTTTCCATTTTATATTCTGCCCTCTCAGTCATCCTAAATGTTTATTTAACGATGCTCAAAGACCTTTTAAGCTTCCTTGGTTTAATGTTTGCTAAACACCCTGTCACTTCCACTTCTACTGATAATTTCCTGCCTGCTGCAAAATTGCCCATGCTTACGCACTGTCTGGAACCCTTAATAGAATGACTAAAGGCTCAGTCCCTTAGCGATGGGCTCCCGCAAGTGTGTGGGCAGCCCGTGAGGTCAGGATGCTCTCTTGGGGCAGAGAAAATGAAGAGGGACTGTGAAGCTGGGGCTCACTTGGAATTCAGGAATTTTCTAAGATTTTTGGCCAAAAGTTTCAAATAGATGGTGACAATTGTCAGGATCCCAGGCAGCAGCAAACTGGTTCATCCTACATGGCCCCTAGGCCCTTGGTTTGGCCCAAAGCCTAGCCTAGAGTTTTTTCACCCTGAGGATGGAGTGAAGGGAATGACCAGATGCTAGAAGGTGGTTTAGCAAGAATCCTGGCACACGAACTACAGAATGCTGAGGAGCAGAAGCTGGATCTTTCTCAGGCCACAGGCTGAACCTTCAACCAGACTCCAAGCTCAGCTCATCTTCTGCGTGATCTCCTTTTTTTCTTAGCAGCCATAGATGGACAGTTCTGAAAAGATGGACTTCTGGCCACCATGGCAACAGGAAGTTGAACAGTGTGGCCAAATGTGGTTGTGCAGGTTATGCACTGAGGAACTTCAGGGGGCTACATCACATTGCAGTCTAAGTGAATGGCACTCTCTAGAGTTGCACAGTGACACAGATTAGCAATAGACCCAGAAGCAAGCAGGGCAGTTCTGTGTCAAAGAACTGGGGCCAGGCTGAAGGTGATATGTGCAAGACCAGGGCAAGGGACCTCAAGTAGGAACCTCCTCACCACACCAGCCCCAATTACATCCTAGCCCAGTGCAGCAATTCCCGGTCAGAAAGCGGCGCTGAGTGTGCAGTCACCTGGGACTATTGGCGCTTAGGTCTGGAGTCCCTGCATTCGCAAGAATTTTATTTTGAAAAATTCAAAGGGTTTCTTCCCTTCAAAGCTGACAGTCTAGTGGAAGTTCTAAAACTACTAACTACGGGCTACCTCAGGACTTCAGTTTTCTCCAGTAAGGATACCAAACAACAAGAACTAGAACATTTCAGTGCAGAGGCAGATCAGTGTCAGCAGAGTGGTTAGGGAACACATCTAGGAAGAGATGGGTCTTCTTGTGCGGCTGGGAAAATGGGTTCGTTTGGATGGGCATGAGGGCCAAGGGAGCAGGGTTCATATGTGTAGTGATTGGGGTGAGGGCCAGAAGAGGGGGAAGCATGTGAGCATCGGCCTGGCCTGAGGAGTGAGCAGGAGTGAGGGACTGTGCTAGCTGAGATCACATCCATGCCGAGTGGCGGCAGACACGTTGGCATAGTCAGATGGGGCCAGATCTGAGAGGCTTTAATCAGAGGGAGCAATTTGGAACACTGTTGGGGAGCTGTAGAAGGCTTCTGAGTGGGACGTGCTTATGAAGTGAGAGGGCTGCTGCAGAGTGGCTCCCCTCTCCACCTTCTCCACCCAAGCGTCTCAGCCTAGGGAGAGCTGGGGAGGCCCTAATGGGAAACCCTAATGGGGAGAGTTAGCAATATTCGGCTTCGGCTTCCAACTCTGCCCTTCTCCAAGCCAAGTTCCTCTCCCTCTGGGCCACAGTAGAGCCATCCACAGGGATAGTGGGTGGCTGTCTTTCCTGGAAGCACAGCCAAATCTCCAGCAATGATCAGTACACAGTGGGTGAGAAAGGCCATATTCCTTCCTGCTGCCTCTCATTGTTAAGGGCTGCCTGCTTCTAAATGCCTGGGAAATCCTAGCATTTCCTGTGCTCTGGAAAGAACTTTCCTGACCACTATGGGGTAGGGAACCCAGGTAGGAAGAACCTCAGTGAACCCCAGGAGAAAAGCTCAGCTAATCAGGGCTGCTGTCATACTGCCATCTCTCTCTGGTGTCAGTGTCTAACGGCACATCCGTAAGTGGCCACTTGAGCCATATTAACCAGAGAAAATATGAATTTGAAATGATGTTGTGCAAGATGGCTGCAGGCAGTATGGTTACTTCAATCCCAAAGACCTCAGCTAGTTTAAGGAGCAGGGCCTCCACACCACTTAGCTTTGCTCTCAAGATACTTCCTCCCCATCTGAGCCTTTGGAGAGCTTGCATCTCCTCCTGGCTGGGCTGCGGCTCCTCTGGCGATTGACTCACCCCTGCTTTGAGCCTCCCTTTCCAGTCCTAGTCTCAGTCTGAGAGCAGACTGATGATGGACGAGAGCAATGGCCATGTCTTGCTTCTATTCACCCTGTCAGTGAGCAAAGCCATCTGCTCCCAATTACACCTCTGGAGATTGAGCAATGGACCGACGAGGCTGACTCCTAAACTGATAGGAAAACCCATCCATCTCTACCTTCCCCAGAAAACCATTACTCATCTCCTTATCAGCCTGGGGGAGCTCTTCAGCTCCCACTGATCTTAGATGGTGACTGTCATCTGCTAGACCCAGGCCCTGCAAAGCCAGAACAGAAAAAGTGTTTTCATTCCAGCAGTTCTCAATTCTGACTCATCAGGCTCATTCTAAAACCAATGATTTGGTGTTCAGAGCCGGCCCTGTGGCTTAGCGGTTAAGTGCGCGCGCTCCGCTGCTGGCGGCCCGGGTTTGATCCCGGGCACGCACCGACGCACCGCTTCTCCGGCCATGCTGAGGCCGCATCCCACATGCAGCAACTAGAAGGATGTGCAGCTATGACCTACAACTATCTACTGGGGCTTTGGGGAAAAAAATAAATAAATAAAATTAAAAAAAAAAATAAAACCAATGATTTGGTGTTCAGAACAGTGGGAAACAGGCCAGCACGCCAGTCCCATTGTTTCTCAGGACCTTGGCATGCAACAGGAATCCTGGTGAAGCCAAGATGTAGTCCCATTTCAGAGCAAAGAAAGGCATTCCAAGATGTCAGAGCCTTACAACACTGTCTGTCAGAGACTGAGACTCTAGGGCTGTGGAAGGTCCTAGAAGCAAGAGCCTTTTCTTATCTCCTTGGGTTAGGAGGCCTCTAACATTTTCTGTTCCTTGGAGAATGGTATTTGAATTTCTCCCTTCATGGCCTTAAACCAGATCATGGAGCAGTTAGCAATTCTCTTTCCTTTCCACTTGAGAGGACTGAGTCACTGTTTGTTGTATCAAAGAGTCATGGACTTCCAGAGTTGAGACAAATCTTAGATGGCTTCTTATATACCCCTGGATCTATACCTGAAGAAACTGAGGCCCAGGAGGTGATACATTCAAAGGCAGTGTGGAGCTGGACTTGGGAACCTGATCTCCTGACGCCCACCCCAGTGTTCTTTCTACACCACCAACTACCTTCTGCTTTCTGAATGTTTAGATCTCAATCAGCACGTGGAAAGAGGGGGATTTCGCCCTTTGGGGCCTGGCAAAGGTATCTTAAATCCACCATCCTTCCCCATCCACAAACACACATAGACATGAACATAACTGATTCTGATGGAAGGTGAAGTGGAAAACAGAAATTCTGAGACAGATGCCTGGCCCCAGCCCTGACATGTTAAGTCAGAATGTCCCAAGGTGGGGCCCAGCTCTGCAGGTAACTCGGAAGTGCAGCCAGCTTGAGACCCACGGTCCCGTTAATGTTTTCTAAGGGGCTACACGGACTGCAGGGCTGATCTGGTGGAGGTGAGGGGCAACTGGTGGCTTTTGTAGGGTGGCTTCAGGGGAAAATCTCTGCTTTTCAATTCTTTTGAGGGATGATGGCTGATGACAGGGGAAGAGCAGATGGGAGTAGGTGAGACCTGCTGCCTTTAGAATGCAAGTTCTTTGAGGACAGGAAACCCCTCATATGCCCATCCTGGTTCAGTGTTGGGTACACTATCAGCCTCTAGGACTATTATTAAAAGAATGGATGATGCTGCTGGAAGTTGTGTCTAGTGCAGCCAGGATAGGTGTGCAGCCTGCTTTATGGATGCTGCCCATTCAATCCCAATTGATTTAGCTGAATTCAGCTGATGCTTATGAAGCCTCTGCCAAGTGTAGTCCAGGTGCTAAGGGCCATACACATCTGGGTGAGCATAGAGCTCTGACCTCAAGTCCCTTCGCCCTGGAGAGGGAAAGGTCTCACACAACCACTGGCTCCCAACGTGCTGCGCTCTGAATCACAAGAGCAAACCCAAGTCGTAGCTGTTCCTGAAATGGCTTTATCAGGAAGAGAACTATCACATAGGTCTAAGTGTGCGTGTGTGTGTGTGTGTGTATTTGGCAAAGCACTTTCTTAGGCAGCCCTGGAGCTCTCATTCACTTTTGTTGACTTTTTAGTGGTGATTAGTATTTTCAGAGTGATGATCTCATCACTGGAAATGAATTGCTCTGTAGAACAAGAAGGTCACTGTGGCCAAAAATCAATCAGTCAATCCATCCATTCATCCAAGCTTTGTTACTAGTATTTTCCTGGAGCAGAGAAAATGGGAAAGTCCTTAAATTCTCAAACAGGTGACCCACTAATATGGAAGAGATTCAGCACCAAAGAATGTACATCCCCTAGGCGATGAGGCTTGGAGGAGACATTAGCAGAATTGCAGAGCTTTTACAAAAGCCAAGTTCAGAAATGTTGAAGAACCTTTAGAAAATGATAGACCTCTTGGCCTCAGGGCAGTGGAAGGAGCACTATCCTGGACTTGGAACATAGAGAAACAAGAGCCAAGTTTCAGGGAGTCCTGGGTCTAAGTCAGGGATTCAAAAGTTTAGGCAAGAGGGACACTGGGACCTGGAGAAAAAAGTTACTTTTGTTTATAAGAATTGTAAATAATTCTGCTTTCTAAAGTTGGAGATTTTAGGGCCTGAACAAACTATCCCCCATGTGCCTGAGTAGTATAGTTTCTTTCTGAAAGGCCCCAGAGCCTGGAGAATCCTCGTCGGCAGGCCGCCGTGGTGGGTCTTGTAAATCTTCTGTGGATGTGTGCCATGGGCTCCTCCGAGCACAGTCTCGCCCAGCTTCGGGGCTTGTCCTCGGTGGGCGCCTCCTCCCTGTCAGCGGCATGGAGTTCTCCCACCGACCCAAGGCGCACCTCTCCCTTCTGTTGGGAGCTGCCTGGCAGAACACTGCTCCCATCTCGACCACAATCAAATCATCCCTGACATTTGCGTAATCCCTTTATAGTTAACAAAGTGCTTATCCTGCACCATCTCATTAGCTCCTCCCAGCAGCCTTGAGCAAAAGGGAATGTGTTAATCACGCAGAGTCAACAGTGTTTACGGAGGGCTGGCTGGGTGTGGGGGCCAGGCAGCTAACTTGGTTATTTCCTCTGAGAGCTAGACAGCAAGCAATCTGAGAGCAGGGCCCTGACGGAGTGCCTGGCATAGAGTGGGTACTCAATGAATGGATGAATGAATAGACCTGCAAGGTCAGCATGTATGTTTTCCCTGTAGAGAAGAAGTGAGGGACAGAGAAGTGACGTGAGGAGCAGACTGGCCTGGCTTGCTTATGGTCACCCAGCTAGGACATGGCAGATACAGGCCTTCTTGCCTCTAAGCCCCATTCCTTCCCCTCCCTACAGGCCTCCTGTCAGCAGCCTGTAAGAAGGAAGGGCCTGAGTCAGTGTGGCTGCAGGAAGCTCCCCCTCTCCCTGTGAGTGGCTCAAGGGAAGCAGACCTGAGGCACGTGTGTGTCAGGGGAGCCGATTCAGAGTGCACCGGGGGGCTCCAGGGATCTCCAAGCCTCTTCCCAGCATACCTCAACCGGAGAGAGCGCATCCCAGGCTAGAGCCGCCTTCCTGGGGGATGCAGCCAGCTGGCAGGCCCAGAGCTGCCAGGGCTTGCTTCCCCTCTGGAAGCACCTTCCAGGTGCCCAGGCCTTGAGGGCACTCAGGAGAGCAGGGAGGGTGTGTCTTGGAAGGCGGGGATCTTTAGAGGATGATCAATCGACCATGCACAGAGTTTCTTCCCGCCAACAGCTTTCGGGGGAGGCTCCTGGTCCAGCGGTTGGCTGTGGAGTTGCCTGGCCCAGCAGTCTGTTTGCCTGAAGCTCTGCAGAGCATCCTGAGGGAAGAAAATGTGATGACTAAGGGAGACATGTCCCGGCAGATGGGCGGGCGGGCCTGGCACAGGCTGGGCTTCTTGCTGACACAACACAGGCTCACAGCTCGGGCTGGCTGCAGCCCCTGGGAGGAGGGAGGCGCCGGCTCCTTGTAGGTGGGCACCCTTGGGGTTTCTCTTCGCTCACTTAGAAGGGGTGCCATCTAGTCAGGGACTGATCAGACAGGCACCTGGAGGTCTGCAGCGGCACAGTGCCTGGCAGAGGACAGAGGCCACAGACCCGTAGAAGGGGTGGGGGTGGGCGGTCTCACTGTTGCTCCTGAGCTGTGTAACATGAAACAAGTTTCTGAGTCCCTCTGAGCTGCAGCTTTCTCACCCGCGTCGGGGATATAATAATATCCTTGGCTTGGCTCCTTACATCACAGGGTCACTGTGAAGATAAAATAACTCGACAAACTGAAAAATGTATGACCACACGGGGTTTTGTGCTTCTCCCCAAGGGCTGGTGGCAGGCAGTGTGCAGGCCACGGGCACTGATTGCTTTGAGTGTGGTCAAGTTCAGTGCCATCTCAGGCTTAGAATATGTCTTATGTCCTCTCCGGGTATCTCCCAGTGACCACTTCCTTCCCTCCGACCTATTATGCCTGGCACCCTCATCTCTGTGGCTGTATACCTGTCTCCAGCTCCGTGCCACCCTGGACTCTGGACACCGTCCACCTGCCCCATCAGTTCCTGGCGTGTGCCTTCAAACAGGACACTGACCTCTGTGGAGGTTCCGCTTCCTCTTCCCACTGTAGAGGATGTTAATAACGCTGTTTGCTTTAGAGGATGTAAGTGAGATACTGTACAAGAAAGTACTGGAAAGCTGTACAAATGTAAGTTTTTCTTATTGCCATTGACAACCACTCTTCCTCAAGCCAGGGTGCGATCGGCAGTGTGACCGCTTCTGCGAGCCGCACTCCAGCCTGTGTGGGGTGGTTTTCTCTTCCTCACCCTTCCTTTCCCTTGGCCCTGGGCGAGTCCAGGGCCACAGCACGGTGACCTCATTGTTTTATAACTCAGAGTTGGGGGAAAGGTGGAGGTTCCCCCAATTTCCGAGGCCTTCCTACTCCCCTGGGTTATCTTGTGATGCAGCCTCTGTGAATATACACAGGGGCCCCCGCACTCAGCTGGGCGCAGGCGGGCAGACTCCCAAAGGAGGCCAGGATGACAGACGCTTCCTGAAGAAAATAAGCCAGACCAGGAGGTCGCCCTCCTATGACCTCCTGCTGCCCCGGAGAGCAGGCTTTATGGAGCTGTCTCCTGCCGTTCACTGACTCTCCTCCTCAAGGTTCCTGAGGTGTTAACCACCCTGATGCTAAGGATGCTAAAAAAAAAAAAAAAACCACCCTGATGCTAAAAAAAAAAATGCTTTCTTTAAAAGGAAAAAAAAATGAGGAAGATTTCTGTATGAGAAAGTCAGGGGTCTAGGTTCAGGATCCGTTTCTTGGAAACAGCATGAATCTCTTGCAGGAGATTTTAGAATATGGTGACACTAAATTTTATAATGATTCTTGTACCTTCCTCTTTTGTCTTGCTGAGCATGAGACCTTTAATCTAGTTCTGTACTGTCCAATATAGAACCCACTAGCCCCATGTGGCTATTTAAATTTAAATAAATTGAAACTAAATAAATTAAAAAGTCAGGCCCACTAGCCACCTTTCCAGTGCCCGATAGCCACCCCGGCCAGTGGCTACTGTACGGAATATCACAGATGTAGAGCATTTCCATCATTGCACCAAGTTCTTTTGGAGACCGCTGCTCTGAGCTGCCCCAGACATTCTTCTGTTTGGAGGTGGGAGGCCACAGGGGAAATGAGAAAAGTTATTTAAGAAATGTGAAGAGGAGGAACAACTTAATTTTCAGCTGTTGACATTCAGAGTCTGATCTTCTGACAATAAAATAGCTGTGCAAGTCAGGTTATTGTTTTGAAAAACAAATTTCCACATCTCTTGGCCTCCCCTCTAAATGTCAGCAACTGAGCCTGGAGGACTCAGCTCAGAGATTTCCCCACAGCAGAGAGGAGAGCCAGGCTTAGCAAGTCAAGGGGAAAGAGGGTGTGAGGTGGGAGAAGCAGAATACCACGCAGAGGATGTGTTTTCTGAAGTACAGGCAGAGTGTGTGTTCTGCCTGAAGAATGTAGACAGGAGAAGAAAAGAAGTGAGGACGGGGAGGCAGCTGGACCTGTGTCTGCTGAACCGTCCCATCCAGGCTTGGGCTGGTGAGAGGCAGGGTTGCTGGGCAGGATGAGGGCCTCATTGAAAGCAGAGTTTGCCCCACATCAGCCTGGTGCACAGCCACGTTATGGTCAACCTGTGGCACAGGGTGGCCTTGGGAGGCTCTATGGGCTTGCCTTTGGTCACCGTGTGGTATGGACACTGAGCGGACAGCCAGGGAGCCTGCCATGGGGTCCGCCATGGCAGGTGGAGGTTGCCCACTGTAAAGGCTGGCGTTGGACTTCCAGGGCACTGCATTAGATGGTGGGTGGGAAAAGACTCAGTGTCTGTGGCTAGTGGCAGCCAAGGTGAGGCCAAGATAGCCTGAGGGAGATGCTTGATTCTGATCAAGATAAGCAAGACCAGCCTGGGAGAGAACCACATGCAGACTTCTCCTGGGTAGACAAAGGATAGTACCCAGACTGAGGGAGGTTGAAAATACCAAACCCAAGGCTTCTGATCCATTCTTAATGACATAAAATGAGCAAGCCCCTTTCCTCTCAGGCACCCAGAGACACTCTGAGGGAAAGAAGCAGCAGGAGGGGAAGTCCTGTCTTAGTAACTGAGAATTTTTATCCACATGAGTATGTATATTTCCTAAAAAAGCTGTTTGCATAATTGGATCAGAGTAAGTTTAAAGTGGATTTAATTAATATTTTCTTGTTGCCAATGGGTGGAGACTCCAGAGGGAAAAGATCAGATTAGCTGTTGGCAAACTGGAAGCATTGCATTTTCTCTGTCCATCTGGCTTGTGTTGGGCTTTGAATCTAGAGACCCAGCTATATAAGCAAAGATGAGTTGTGATCAAGAATCAATACCCCACAGAAGATCAGACACGGTGGGACAAGAGCAATGTGGGCCCCAGAGGGAAGGCCTCAGCTGGGTGACCCTGGGGACTCAGCCACAGTGGTTCAGATGCTCTCCTTCATCCTGGTGAGGAGGAAATGGAGCCTGCTCTCAGAACGACTGGATGAGTCATCACACATGTCCTTCATGGTTCCTTGTATCATTCTATATCAGTTGAGATACTGCAAGTGACGTAAAACCCAACTCAAATTAGCAAAAGGGGAGTTTAGTGCTCCATGCAACTACGAGTGCAGTAATATTCCATCCCAGCTTCAGCTATGGCAAGATGCAGGGCTCCAAGGACGCCATCAAGTCTCAGCCTGAACTCTTCTCTCAGCTCTGCTGTTCTTCGTCTTGGGCTTCATTGCCAAGTAATTCCACGGTGGCAATATGGCTGCCAGCAGCTCCACAAACCCAACGGGAATAGCTCGTGCCCTTCTCCCCAAAGTCCCACAAACTGTCTCATTGTTTTTCATGGGCCCTGATTGTGTCTGACATCCATCATTCATCCAGTTGCTGTGGTCAGGAGAATTCAGTGCTCTAGTTGGCTAGGTTAGGTTCACATGTCCGCCTGGAGGCAGGGGTGGAGTTAACTCCACTTGCAACACATGGACAGATGGAGGAAGGAGAAAGGATACTGAGCAGTCCAAAAGCTTGTGGAGCAAACTGTATTTGGTGATCATTATACAGGGCAGTGGATTTAATCATTCTCAAAAAGTTATTTTGCTATCGTCAAAAGGGCTTCCGCTGGGGCCGGCCTGGTGGCGCAGCAGTTAAGTGCGCGCGCTGCACTTCAGCAGCCTGGGTTCGAAAGTTCAGATCCTGGGCGTGCACTGACGCACCGCTCGTCAAGCTATGCTGTGGTGGCGTCCCATATAAAGTAGAGGAAGATGGGCACAGATGTTAGCCCAGGGCCAATCTTCCTCGGCAAAAAGAGGAGGATTGGCATCAGATGTTAGCTCAGGGCTGATCTTCCTCACAAAATAAAAAAGGGGGCTTCTGCTTTAGGTTATGGTAGGTAGATATCTACCTGAACCCACTTGACTTATGTCAGTGTCAGGCTCAAGATTCTGATGCTTGGAGTGCTGAAGGGTGTGCTCTCTCTCAGAATGTTCCAGAGCACACTGTGTGTTATAAAGGCATGCTTTGCAGTGCTGGTTCTCTTGAGTCCATGGGAAATTTTGTGGCCACAGGGGTCATTAATGTCTAACCTGTTTTATTGTGGTTGCAGTTCTAAGGCCCAGACCATTGGCGTCCCCTGGAATTTGCCCTCGGGTCACAGCAAACTTGAAGATATTGTTGAGGAGGTTGTGCATATTTGCATAAACTTTCAAGGTGAAATATCTTTAGTGTTTTCCTTGTGGCTGCCATTTGTTTGTCTTTCTCTTTCTTTTCATTTACTCAAAATCCATTGATTCAAACTCCCTAAACCTGAAGAGGACATAGGACCAAAGAGACCCTAAAACTGGAGGAATGCAACAGTGGAGACCTTGAGAGTGATCTAGAGCTCTGGTCGAAGGATATCAGATAATGTCAAGGTGCCATCATTATGCTCCCCCAGACTTCATTTACAGGTGTGGTGGTGGCTTGAATATTGTTCCCCCAAATTCATGTCTACCTGAAACCTTAGAATGTGACTTTATTTGGATACAGAATTTTTGCAGATATAATCAGTTAAAATAAGGTCATTAGGGTGGACCCTAAATCCAGTGACTAGTGTCCTTATAAGAAGAGGAGAGGTCACAGAGAGACAATCACAGGGAAGAAGGCCATGGAGATGGAGGCAGAGGTTGAAACAATGAGCAATCTTGGCAGCTACAAGCCAGGGAATTCCAAGGAATGCTGGGGATAAGGAAGGATCCTCCCTGAACCTACGGAGGGAACGTGGCCCTCTTGACCCTTGATTTCAGACTCGTGGCCTCCAGAACTGTGAGAGAACAAATTTCTGTTGTTTTAAGCCACCCAGTTTGTGGTGATTTGTTACATCAGCCCTAGGAAACAAGTACAGGGGCTTTTAAAGAAATCTAAGGCCTGGAGCAAAACACGAGTCAGAGAACAGAAATGCTGACATAGAGGTCCCCTCGGAGGTGCCTTGACAAGGCCTGTTTGAAGGATTTCTACTTTGAGACAAAGTTGGCCTGTCCATGCCACTTTCTTGTATAAGGCCACCACATGTGACTCTGCATTTGCAGAGCCCAGGGCATGGGAAGGGACTGGAATCTTGTCTGTGCTCTATCAGCAAAGTCCCAGGTGTTAGTGCGAAGCCACATTCCCCTGGAGGAAGGGGTTTTCTTTTCTTCACTGCTCTGTCTGTTCCTCAGGCTGCTTGCTGCGGAGCTGAGGCTGCCCAGAGGGGACATCACTAACTAATCCACATGAAAGCACCAGAGAGACTAGCAGTGCCCCTGATCTGGCTGTAGGCACACCCAATATTGCCCAACCTCAGACAGAACCCTTCATTCTTTCCATAAGTACATACACAGACACACATACACACACACACATACACACACATTTTCAATATTTGGCCAATTCTTGTTATTCATGGATTCTGTGTTTGTGAATTCGTCTTTTAGCTAAAATTTATTTGTAACCCCAAAATCAGTACTTACCACACTTTTCTGGTCATTTGTGGATGTGCCAGCAAAAAATTTGGGTCTTCCAATGTGCATGTTCCCAGCTGAGGTCAAACAAGGTGATCCTCTGCCTTCTTGTTTCATACTGTAAACAAATGTCCTTTTTGTGATCTATGTAGTGCCACATTTTTTTGCATTTTTGTTGGTGATTTTGCTGTTTAAAATGGCCCCCAAGTATAGGGTGGAAGTGCTGTCTGGTGCTCCTAAGCATAGGAAGGCTGTGATGTGCCTTCCCAAGAAGATACATGTTAGACAAGCTTCATTCAGGCGTGAGTTATCTTGCTGTTGGCCATGAGTTATGTTAATGAAGCAACAATGAATATTTAAAAAGGTGCCTTTAAGCTGAAACAGACATAACATGAGGTTATGTATTAATCAGTTGATGAAATGTTATGACCAGATGCTCACGGGACTCTAACCCCGTATTTGCCCTCGGAGCAATGGTTCAGTGTTCACTAATTCATTGTTTGCTGACACTTTCCAGAACATAACTACTGTGAATAACAAAAATCAACTGTATATTTTTCATCTCGGCCCTGTGAGGGGAATGGTGATGAATTAGTAAGCATCCCTTCCCCCAAGTGCCTCTATCTATTAACAAAATGAAGAAAGCCCTAGAGTGCTGGAGCTCTAGAAAGTTCTAGGGTCACATCTGTGGAGATTATTTCTCTCATCTAGCATACGTCTTCAGAGCAACCCTGGCGCCGGAGAGGGCCATGCCAACGTGAGGCAGGGCTTCTCCCTTGAGAGGGGAGCACTTTCTCCACTGGTGAGTTACGCGGCAATCCTCCCTGGCCCCAGACAGAGCAAGGCAGCCAAAAACAAAATAAAACAAAGAAAACTGAAAATCCACTCACAAACAGGAAAACAGAACTCAGGACAGAAAAACAATAAAAGCGAACCATTGCCTAACAACAGGAATCTCACGAGAAGCAATGGTTTGCTACTGACCCAGTTCAATTATGTCAACCCAGTGGGGAGAAATTTCAGAATAAAGAAATCCATTCACTTCTCGCTTACAGATGTATTGGAATCACTTTCATTCTTTTAATCCTCATTAAAAACAAAGTAAAACAAAACAGCAATAACAAAAACCAAAAAAGGAGAAAAAGATAAAGGGTCTCCCTGTTCATTATACTAAGTAGTTTAAGGGCTTCACAAACTAGTTAAAAAGTGGCTTTCAAAATTATAAGGCTGGAAACACCGACACGTGTGACCTGGCTTAGAGGAATATACAGCAATTCACCCACCAGTAATTCAGAATTTGGATAATTCTAAGAGGATTGAGGCTGAAGTTTAACCTGGAATTTACCTGAAAAAAGTTAACCTCAAGAAATGACTCATAATACAAATTAATATTGGGAAATTATTTACTCAAGGGGAATGTTCAAACTACGGAAGAGAACAACTTATTAAATTAGCCTCAGGCAGCTGGGGGCTAACTGGCACATATTTACGGTATTTTTAGTGCTTTCTCATGCAAAGTACTCTGTGGTTGCCCAACTTAAAACCAACATTTGCCACTGAGTAACCTTGGGTGAGTTCCTTCAAACTCTCTTTAAGCCCTAGTTTCTTTATATGAAAATGTCTAAGTCATAGGGTCAGTGTGAAGGTCAAATGACAATTCACAGGAAAGGGCTCCATATTACAAAGGGCCATGCGCAAGGCGGTAGTGGTAATTATTGGAGCCACCTGAGTCTTACCCCAGGTTTGTCCCCACCACACTCTTCACTGGCTCAGTGTTCCAGTCCAGCCAGCCTACCAGATGTTCCAGATGTTCCTCTGCCTTGGCTCAGGCTCTTCTCTGTCTTCTCTGTGTGTCCGAATTCTGCCTTTTTCTCGAGGCCCAATTCATATTTTATTGCTGTTATGGAACTTTCTTTTGATTCCTCCAGCTGGATGAAACCTCTCCTTCTTGTGAACTTCATGTATGTTGTCTGCACATATTTTATGTCATGTGCCATGTTGTGCCTTATAGGGCAGCCATTTTGTGTGACCGTTTTATATTCTCTATGACCAGGACTGTGTCTTATGGGTGCCTCTCTCCCGCATGTTTCTTAGCAGTGACTTCCACACAGCACGTGCATGACACCTTATTGAATGTGGTGTACATGTTCCAGACTGATCAACCCAGCCAGCCTCCTTTGCATGTGCTCTAACTTTCAAGCGTTCTTTGAAAAGTATGACGGTCTCAGGACACTCAATCCTGCAGATGTGGTCTCATTTGAATGTTTTAGGAAGGCTAATAACAGCCACCAGGTGCACCTTGGGACCAGGATGGGCTGAAGACAGTTGCAGGACAGTAGCTCTCATGGATTTGGCCTAATAAGGGTCAGAATCAGTGCAGTGGAAACACCAAGGAAGAACTTAATGAGACAATCCCTGCAAGAAAGGAATTGTCCAGAATTGTGTTTTTATAAGTGTAGTAGTTATCAAAAATTGTTGGTTGACTGTAGGTGCTATAGATAACTTCCATACCTCTCTACCCATCACCACCCATATTTGCTTTCCTTCTGAGGGAAGTGAAAGAAATTTACGGAGGAGGAAGCAAGCCCCTTCACCATCTGCTCCCCCCGACCCCCACAAAAAGGTTGGGGGGTGGATGGGTGTTAGAGAATCTGTTTCCTGTCAGCCCTGTGGAGTCAGTTTGATCTTTGCAGACAGGGGACTGGAGGTTGGTACTAGTTGCTGATAGAAGTGTTTGATAGACTACGAGTCTCTGTTCAGATAGTGCTGTTTCAGGGCCAGGGAGACAAAATGTGGCCCCAGCAGGGTTGCTGGCTCTTCTCTGGCCTTCCAGGAACCAGGCTTCCAGGGAATGGACATGTTGGGAGCACCTGGAGCTGCCCTGCCAGAGGCAATGGGCAGGGGTGACGTGAGGCTACTCCAAGAGGCCTTCTCGGGGGTAGCATGGGCAGGTGGGAGGATGGGTGGGAACAGAAGGATGAGGCAGAAGTTGCACAGATGCAGACTGGTTTCGAGGGCACCTGAGAAGCAACCCTCTAGACCTCCCAGAAATGACAGGGGCACTTTGGGGCGCTGAGTCCCTGCTACCACTTAGGGTGGGGGTAACTGTGGATCTGGCAAATATTTGGGTCCCATCTTAGTTCCAAAAGGGACTTGGTGAGGCTCAGGGTTACAACAGAAGCACCACTTATCACCAACAATTGGGGTAGTTGATAAAATGTTTTATTTATTTTGATGATCAAAATGCAAATGGTACAGGGCTGGCCTCGTGGCTTAGCGCTTAACTGCGCGTGCTCCGCTACTGGCGGCCCGAGTTCAGATCCCAGGCGCACACCGACACACTTGTCAGGTCATGCTGAGGCCACGTCCCACGTACAGCAACTAGAAGGATGTGCAGCTATGACATACAACTATCCGCTGGGGGCTTCGGGGAGAAGAAGGGAAAAAAAAAAGGAGGAGGATTGGCAATAGATGTTAGCACAGGGCTGATCTTCCTCACACACACAAAAAAATGCAAATGGTACAAAATGATACACAAGGAAAAGTCTGCATCCCATTTCTCTTTCCCAGACACCCAGTTTTCCTCCCTAGAGGCAATCAATGTTACATTTCTTGTCTATCCTTAGAGATATTCTATGCATATAAAAGTATATGTATATATTCTCTCCCCCTTTTTGTTGGTACAGATGACAACAACATATGTTACATATTGTCCTGCACTTTGCTTTTTCACTTAACATTATATCCTCAACAGCATAGTTTCCCTAAGAACTACCCCTCCCCCTCCTTATTAATAGCTGCATAGTATTCCATTATATGAACCTACCATAATTTATTTAAGCAATGTTCCCTATTGATGAACATTCGGGTTTTTTCTCCCAATTCCTTGCTATTATAAATAGTGCCACAATGAATAATCTTGTGTGTGTATATATATATATATATATATATATAATCTAACATACATGTGAGAATACATGTGGCTGACAATTTCTTGCAAATGGAGTTGCTAGGTCAAAGATGTATACAGCTGTAATTTCTATGAATATTGCCAAATTACACTTTAGAGAGGTGGTACCAATTTAGACTCCTTCCAACAGCTTATGAGCTTTCCTATTTCCCCACACCCTTGCTCACAAAGTTGCCAACAGGTATGTTATCAAAATTTTTGATCTGTGCCTATCTGAAAGGTGAAAAGTGGTACAGGATATAGTTTTAAGTTGCTTTTCTTTTATTATGAGTGAGGTTGAGCACACTTTCCTATGTTTAAGATCTATCTTTATTTCCTTTCCTATGAACTGTCTATTCATATCTTTTGCCCATTTTTTTGTTGGTGTTGGTCTCTTAATTTTGCAATGCTTTTTGTATATTAGGGAATTCTGAGTTGCAAATTTTTTCATCACTTTATTGTTTGTTGTAGATCACTCTAGATAACTTAGTAAATCATAGTGTTGACCTAGTTTAGCTACTTTATTTACTTGAAAAGTATACAATTACATTCCTGAAAAAGAATATTGCACAAATAAAATATTCATGATTGCAGAGACTTCCCTATTCAGATGCAGAGCATCCTAATAAATAGTGATTGAAATAGTCAAGAAACACTTACACAACACCTGTGTTTAGGACTGTGAGAAACACAAACAAGTAGGTTTCAAAATCCATAATTGAGTAAGTCAGAAGTGATGGAGCAGTAAAGTGATGGGAACTGGGGGCAGAGGTGTGGGCAGGGCGTGTTTGGGCAGAGTGAGGATGGGGTGGGAATCCCTTTTACTGCCTGGAAGAGAACACAGCATGAAGCAGGTGAGTAGTCAGGAGCCCTGGGGAGGACAGGAGCAGTGTGGTGACCTGGGAGCCGTGCCAACCACAAGGCAAGGCCTTAGAGAGGCCAAGTCAGCAGCGAATGTGCCCAGTGCTAACAAAGGAATCAAGGCCCCCTGCCTGGAAGGACCAGCTTTCTCACCAGCAAACTCCCTTTGCCTCTTCTGTGGTTGGGGCCATAAATAAATCTGTGGTCTCTTCCCCTGCTATCCCCAGTCCAAACCATTGCCCAGAGCCCGCAGACTAGGCTTCTAGAAGCCCCAAACCAGTGGCGAAAGTGTAGGTCTAAGCCAGCCTAGAAGTAGGTGGTACCACTTCAGGTCGCTCGTCTCCCACCTTGGGCCCCATTCCTCTGTTACAAATGCTTAGAGAAAGGAAAGAAGAAACAAAGAATTTGTTTTTCTCTAAAGAATATGACTAGCTGGCAGAGCTCAGGCCTGCTAGGCATGGTGGGACAAGACACCAACGGAGCTTGAGGAGGCCAATGACAAACACAAAACCAAGACATGTTATCTATAGCAGCAGCAGTCAACCAACAATTTTATAGTTATAACTCAGTAAACACTTTTTTGTTAATTAGATTGCTTAGATCATTTGGCCCATTTATATTCTAGCCCTGCAGGATTTCTGTGGTCAGACCTAAAATGTTGGAAATCTGCTTTTTCGTAAGGTTCCTCACTTTCTGTGCTGCTATGCTCCTTGTCTAAGTTTCACAAATACAGATCAAATTTCAGCTTGGATGCATAGAGTATTGGAATAGTCAAAGCCATCGTTAAGTGTGGTCTCAAGATCATTAATAAACAAGTTATTTGTATAAAAATATGATAATGGCCTACTGATCACATATTTGTGCCAGACACTGGGCATACATTTTCTCTAAGCCTCCCGATTGTCCAAGGCAGGCATGACACTCTCTGTTCCATAGATGAAGCAACCTGAACTTAGAAAGGTTAAGTAATTGCTCAAGATTATACAGCTAGTAAGTGACAGAGCTGGGATTTGAACCCAGTTGTGTAAACCCAAAGCCTGAACCACTACCCCCTGCTACATTCTCCACCACCCGCTTTCTTTTCTAACCCACGAGATTTAGAGCTCTGTAACTCCTCAGGATTGTTTCAGTTTTCTAAACCCACAATGCTACATCTTGGTCAAAATGATAAACATTGTTCTCAAGATGTTGGTGACCTCACAAAAGAGAATAATTTCCTGTTCAGTGCAACTGAAGAGCAATTAAACGCACACACACACAGGCACAAACACATCTACAATGAATTGCTGAACCATAGGTTATAGATGACAAGCACATTAGTAGCTTAGAGATACGTTTGATACCATGAACTGAAATCACTGGGGAAGGCTTTCCTGAAGGAAAAAGGTTCTGTTTTGGACCACAAGAGGTGATTAGGATTTTGAAAGGCTAAAAAAAAGAAGAGGCTAACTTTGGCTTCTGGCAATGTGGTAGACAAGGTGTCCTAGAAAACCTCCCCGTACAATATAGCTAAACTTGCTGAATATAAAATTCCTTTGAAATAGATTATTGAGTTTGCAAAAAGGTGAGAGTAATTCCTAGGGGCTAAAAACAGAGAGTTGCTGGTGCTTTTGGTAGTCCTGGTTTTCTAGAGCAGGGATTAGCAAACATTTTCTGTAAAAGGTCAGATAGTAAATAGTTTTGGCTTTATGAACCCATATGGTCTCTGTTGCAACTACTCAACTCTGCCTTTGTAGTGTGAATGCAGCCACAGACAATACACAAACAAAAGGGTGTAGGAGGATTTGACTTGCAGTGAGCTGGAATTGGGCCATGATCCATCCTTTGCCAGTCTCTGATCTAGAGTCTTGGAGTTTCATGCCTTTTGTGGATCTTCTGATCTTGAGCCCACACAAGCTGAGAAGATAGAACTGAGACAACCCTCAAACATATAAACAGGATCCCCAGGGAAAGTGTGAACTAGGAGAATGTGGCCCCTGGCAAAGAAAAATAGATAAGGAAACTTGTTTTATCAGGTTGGGCTCTGGGTGAAAAAAGGGAAGTATCTCCCTGTGAATTTTACTATAGGTAGGCCTACTCATATGTGATTGGGGTTTAAATTTATACTACCTGCACCATACAGGAAACTTCAAGCTACAAAATTAACTTAAAGTGCTTCTTGATTGTTAGTGCCTTAGGCACCTTAGCAAACATGAGTTCATAATCCAAAATTACAAACCACACAAGGAAACAAGCCACTGTGAGCAAGAGTCATCAGAAACAACAAATGGCAGAATGATTCTCTCAAGGATTTGAGGTATTACCATTATTGATTACAGAAAATGTTTAAAGAAATAAAAAGAGGGATGAAAAAGAGAATAGTGGCTATTTCAGGCAAGGGGAAGAACAGAAGCAAAGATTCAATGGTGGGGATGAGAACACATTGAGGGGCAAGGAGGAAATTGTCCTAGATAGGGTTCATATGAGGTATTAATGAAAAAATGAATGAAGCATTGATTAAACTCATAGTGCTCACCCAGCTCTATGCTGGCACTGGTGCTAGAGATGAATAAGAGACATAAGCTCTGGTCTCAAAGAGATTCCAGTCTGGGAGAATCAGGTAAAGAAATAAACCCCATAGGTGCCAGCCCAGTGGCATAGTGGTCAAGTGTGCACTCCACTTTGGCAGCCCGGGATGGCAGGTTCGGATCCCGGGCGCGAACCAACACACCACTTGTCAAGCCATGCTGTGGTGGCGGTGCATATAAAGTAGAGGAAGATGGGCACGGATGTTAGCCCAGGGCCAATCTTCCTCGGCAAAAAGGGGAGGATTGGCATTGGATGTTAGCTCAGGGCTAATCTTCCTCACAAAAAAAGGAAGGAAGGAAGGAAGAAAAGAAAGAAAGAAAGAAAGACAACCCATAAAATGTGATAGATACTTAAAGAAGGTACAAAATATAGCAGAGGCAAAGGAGGAAATGGCCCATTCTACCCAAGGAAGTCAGGGCAGTTCTTGGAGGATCTTAAGCTTGAGCCAAGCTCTGAAGGATCTGTGAGAGTCTGCACTTTATCTTCTAGGTGGTGAGAAACCATTGGATGGTTTAAGGAGGGAAGTAAAGTGATCAGACTTAGAATTAAAAAAAAATAATTATGGCTGCAGTACAATGAATAGGATAGAGAGTGAAGAAGTGGGAGACAGGAAGACCAAATGTGACATTGTTTGAATAGTCATGGAACGATAAAGCA
The DNA here is from genome assembly GCF_057802395.1 of Ceratotherium simum simum. Taxonomy (NCBI): domain Eukaryota; kingdom Metazoa; phylum Chordata; class Mammalia; order Perissodactyla; family Rhinocerotidae; genus Ceratotherium; species Ceratotherium simum. The sequence goes on along the minus strand of NC_141927.1, from coordinate 38,089,465 downwards.
GAACTGTAGGTGGATTTGAGAGAGATTTTAGAATTTTGTTCATTTGAGGATAACAAACAGTAACGACACAAATTTAGTGGCTGTAGCCTCACTGATGACACTGTAACCCTACACCACCTCCTCCCGAGTGTTTTTGGGAGTTCCCAGGGTTGTCTCAAAAGTGCTCATGAATGAGTGTACTCCTCGCGTGGAGTACACTCCACGCCCCGCCCCGTGGGGCTTCTGCCCCCACAGGCTGTGGTGCTGTGACCTGGGCAGGGTGGGGGTGGGATGTCTCTTCCTTCTCCTTTGCTGTTAGATGTCCTGGAGGAGTGCTGCTTGTTCCCTAACAGTTATGCAGCTTTCTTAAGATGGTTCTTTGAATTGTTGCTTACAGCCTTCCTCCTCTCCAGGAGACTCAGAGCAGGACAGTGGGGAAGAAGTCCACCTGTCAGAGCCCATCCTCACAATGCCCCTCGCTTCTGACAACCCAACTCTTTGTGCCTGGCTCCTTCTGCCCTTAGGACATCTTGCAAGAGCTAAAGCAGGGGTGTGAGGGAGGAGATGGATTTGGTTCTCCCACGATGTTACTTAGCCCCCATGCAATGGGCTCCACTGAGCTTTCTCTGACAGTTGCCAGAAATGCCTGCCCTGAGACCCAAGGGGGCCATCAATACAATATGGGACCTGTAGCTATGAATCACCAATGAGATGGACTGGGGGTAGAAAGGAGGCTGGAAAGGTTTTCAGGACTAGTGGAAAGATCATTGCGATCAGGCAAGGTCTTCAGTGCCTGTCTAATGTGTCTATTTCCCCCACAAGTTAGTGTTTCTCCAAGAGTGGACTGCTTTATATCAGCCTCTGAATTACATGGGGAGCTGGCTCAAAATTTCAATTTTGGGGCCCTATCAGAAGCAGAAGCCCTGGTCAGTGGAGCTTGGGAAATGCAGTTTTAGCTAGTGCTCCCTCGGTGATAATTTGAGAATCCACATATGTTTCTCTAATTGGGTGCATATGTCATCTCTTTAGGTAAACTGAAGGCTCCTGAGTATAGGTGCTGTGTCTCAAGCTTTTCCTGCCTCCCCACAAGCACAGGCACATGGTTGGCATACAGTTTATATTCATTGAAGTTCAACAAAAGGATGAAATACTGAAAGCAGAATTACTGTGTTTATAAACCGCCCCCTCCAACAACATGACATTTGACATTCATTCATGTCTTCATTACTCTTTTATTCTGTAAATGTTTATTAGTGCCATTTCTGGGCCATGCACTGTGCTGGGTGCTGAGTCCCAAGAGAATGAAAGTGACAGAGAGCCAGGGGCACCGGAGAAGGGAGCAACGGGTATGCAATGATAGGGTGAGAATTCTCAGAGAAAAAGCTGCCCCCAGAACAGAGAAAGTGGAAATCCCTTAGGAGGCTTTTCTTGGGATGAGTTATAATTTCTGCATTGTTCTGTCTCCCCAAATGAAGAAAGACACCTCAATTCCTTCCTAATTCCCCAGCTTCAGGGCACGGCGGGCAGTTTGAAGACTCTTGGAGTCAGGAGATAAAGGGAAGCATTATGTTCCATTGGGTCCTGTTTGATCTTTATACCATCAACACGGGGCTCGGAGCTTCCCTGTTTCCCTTTCCCTCCTTCAAGGTCACCCAGAAGGGCGTGGGCTCTTTGATGTTCAAAGAAGGCTTGAACACCGTGCCTGGTCCTTTGTGCCTGAGCGTGCTGCTGGCAGACGTTTCCGACTCAAGTCAGGGCAGATGAGGATTCCTCATCTCTTTCTGAGGCACATCCCAAAGCTGTTAGGAGGAGGATGAGCCTGTTTTTAACATAAATTTCCTTTTTTCTAGTCTCAAATGGAGTTTTTGACCTTTGCTCATCTCCCTTCTCTCAACCTTATGCCTGACCAGAAAATCCTGTCCTTAATTTTGGCTCTATCAGAGTAGCAAGGAACACTTAGGGGGCGAGCAGACCTTCAAGAAGAGCAACGCATTCAGGCAAAACCCACGAGGCCACGCTGAGCATGTATCTCTGAAGCACACAACCTCAGGAACCTCAAAGGAACAGATGCCCACAATCCCAGAAAGAAACAAAAAGCATAATGAGGAACCACTCATCCCTTTTCCATTAGTTAGATCTTTTAACACTGTTTTGAGGCTGTCTGTGTTGTATGAAAAAGTCAGGGGTCTGCACCTTCAGCTGTTGTGAACAGAGGTCTCCTCTTGGGTGCCAGTGAGGCCTCAGGACTCGGACGGCTTAGGAGAGGCGCTTTGGCTGCTCCCCTGGCCCGGTTACAGCAGGAGCAGGAGACAGCTTTGCAGTTGCTCAACACCGAGAGAAGCACGACGTAAAGGAAAGAGGGTGTGTGTGTTAGTCTGCCTCCTTTGGTCACTCAGTGACTTCAAGGAATGAGGATTTAGAGAAAGGATACATAAGCAATAGGGAGACATGAATGTCACAGTATCCCGGGAAAGAGCCGTATAGCTGGCCTCAAAGACACAGGAACTAAGTTTGAGAACTGGGAAGATGCAGCTGTAGTCTCTACGTTACCTTCTCCCGTCCTCTCCTCCCTCAGCCTTGGCATTTATTCATCCCCTACAATTATGGTGACTCACAATGTCTTTAGTCTCTGCTTCTAGCCCTCAGGTGTTATCTATGTTTTATTCTGTTGACTCAGAGCTTTGGCTTACTCATTGATACTGCTTATTCTTGGGCCGTCATGGCCTGTCTTCTTTCTGTGTGTTTTTTAAGTGCCCCCCCGAAAAAAACAACTAGCTATTGACTCTCTTTCCCGGCATCTCCTGTTAAAGTTCGAGAGAAAGAGAATTTGATTGGCTCAAGTGAATCATCATTATTCTTTCTGGGCAATGCTTTTTGGTCCAAGACACTTCACGGGCCACTGTTCAATCTACAGACTGGCCAACCTGGCCAAACCTAGAGGCAGGACTCACCCCTACTCAGCCAGCTTGAGCAGAGGCACCAATGACCTGTTCACAGCAGAGCCACACATAAAAGAAAGCATCTGAGGTTTACTCCCCAGGTGGGTGCAGTGGGCTGAGCAGTTTCCTTAAAAGGGGGTATAACTGCCATTTTGAAGAATGGTCTGCTTAGTACAGTGGGTTTTGGGGGAAGATAGACCTGGGTTTGGATTGTAGTTCTACTTAATAGCTGTAGCTTGGGTAGCTTACTTAATCTTTCCGAGCTCATTTCCTTACCTATAAAAATGGGGATGGAGATACTATACTGTAGTGATGTGTGAATTAGAAATTATCCAAAGTATCTAGTAAATAATGGGTGCTCAGGTGCTCCATAAATAGCTTTTATTATGGCAATGCCACATTGGCCTGTCTGATCCCTGGATTTTGCACGTGTCACTGTCTTTGATATAATTTTGGTGTCAGGAGCTCATATTTTGATTCAAATCCCGTGGTTCCTACAACACCTTCGTTGGTGGTAAAAATGAGAATAAAGTAGGTGCAGAAAGAGTATCATTAAGGAGCATTCAGAATCTATTCTTGATTGTGTTGTAAGTCTCATCTAAGTCCGACTGGAAATAATAGGCAAGATTTGAGATGTTTCCTCTTCAGTAATTCAATAAGAATGACTCCAGTTGTTAAATCTGAAATAAGAAACAAGACAAGTTTTCTTGGCTAGCCTCCTTCAACAATTCATTTAAAAATATCTGCAATACCTTTGCAGTAAGACTATTTGAGTAAAGACTTTGAGAAACAATAGAGACAATTTAGAGACACATCAATAAGATAAATGCAGATCCAGAGTCAGAAACCATAATGTCTGGTTATCAGTGTTTTGCAATTAACTGGCTTAGAGTTGTCACTGATACAGCAGGAGCTATAATCAACCACAATCAGGAGCCATCTGGAGAAGAAGCAGATGAAAACCAAGATATTCTTCCCCAGATATGATCCTTGAGAAAGAAATACGGGTGATTATCCCAGGCTTCTTGATCACTTCCCTTGGCTAGTCTGGCACATACTCCGCTCCTCTGCCTTCTCAATTTCAAGATTAAATCCAGGCCACCAGACATAGCTTCTAGCCAGTTCTTTCATGTGAAGAATTCCTGGATAAGCTGCGTATAGCATAGCCAAGTCTTCTGAATATCAATGTGATTCCCCATACAGGAGTCCTTTGTAGGTGGATAGCTCATGTTGATTACTTATGAACGGTTTGAATTTCATCAGGCAGCTTCTCTCTGCAGCCAATTTGAGACACTGGGACCAGGGACTTCATGCAGCTAACTGCAGTTGGTCATCCTGAAGGAATGGGTCAAGGAAGCCTTCTAGCATCAATGTCCTCATTGAAGTTTTCTGACTGTGACCTGGAGTCTGTGGTGTCAGAAGGCTCCGACTGTCAGCACCTCACACTCTTCATTCTGTCTTGTTGACAGACATGGCATCAGAAGTACTGACACCTGATGGCACAATTAAGAACATATAACTGTGTTAAATTTTGGAAAATGTGTTTAGTTTGGTGGAGATACGTTTTGGTGGAAAATATTTTTTCCAGGAGGTGGTGAAGGCTACTGTTTGAGGAGAAAATTCTTTTTCCAGAAGGCTGCAAAGGCTATTTATGGCAGAAATAGAGTGAGATACAAAAAATGAGTAACTGCGGGAAGGCTTCTTCCTTTGCTTCTTCCACTTGGCTGCAGAAGGGGTAAATCACGAACTGCTAGACCTTGGGGAGGTGAGGCCCAGACTGTACCAGCCTAAGAGGCAACATTGAAAACTCTATCAAAAGTTTTCTTTTCCTACTTAGATTTCCAATGGATGGAGGGACTTGGGAATGTCTTTCTGCAAGCTTGTCCACTTTTAAATTGATTTATTGTTTCAACGAATATTTATTGAGCAATACTATGTTCCAGGCATTAGTCTAAGTGTTGGGAATTTAGTAGCAAACAAGACAGGTGTTCAACTATTGATAAAAATTTAGACTATATCCAATTTATCCTATTATAAGCAGTGCTGTTAGAAACATTTTTTGCACTTCCTTTGAGCACAGACAGAAACTTGTGCAAAAATTTCTCTACGACATATTAGAAATGGAATAGCTGGGTTGCAGAGTATGCATATCTTCAACTTGACTGTATATATTGCTAATCAGTCTAGAAAGTGGTTGTTCAAATTAAACTCCTGAAAGCAGGACACGAGTTCCCGTGGTTCCGTATTATTGTCAGACATTAATTTTTGCAATCTTATAAGTATATAATAGTATTTCCCTATAGTCTGAATTTTTATTTCCTTGACTACTGGTGAGGTTGGGCATTTTTCATATTTTTTTTGTCTTTTGGATTTCCTTTTCTCAGATTCTCTCTTCAGGATTTTGGCCCGTTTGGTTCATCCTTTTCTATTTTCTGACAGCTGAATGCTTACTCTGTTATGTAACAAGATTCCATATATGACTAGGTCTGTCTCTGGACTGTCTAATCTCTTCTATACCTCTCTGTTTCTGTACCAACACTGCTCTGTCTTGATTAATATAGTTTAAAATAAATTTGCATAGCTGTAGGGCAATTCCCTGCCTTCACTTTGTTCTTTAAAATTACTCAACTCTTCCTGACTGCTAGTGTTTCCATATAATATTTAGAATTGGCTTTTCAAGTCCATTTTAAAAAACCTATTGTGATTTAGGCTGGTATTTCATTGACTCTATAAAATAATCTGGGTTGAATTAGCATGTTTAATGTATTGATGTTATAAGCCATGATGATGGTGTTTCTCTTCACATAGCTATGTTTTCTTTAAAGTTTTTCTAAACAATTTTATAGAAATATAATCCACATATATAATTCATCCTTTTGAAGTGTGTAGTTCAGTAGTTTATATTCACAGAGCTGTGAAACCATCACTACTATCTAATTCTAGAACATTCTCATCACCCCAAAAAGAATCCCATACCCGTAAGCAGTCACTCCCCTGCCCTCCCTCTCCTTAACCCATCCCCAGCCCCTGGCAACCACTGATCTTATTTCTGTCTCTATAGATTTGTCTATTCCGGACATTTTATATAAGTGGAATTGTACACTATAGGGCCTTTTGTGTCTGGCTTCTTTCACTTAGCATACTGTTTCCAAGGTTCATCCACGTCGTGTTAGTACTCCATTCTTTTTTATGGCTTAATAATATTCCATTGTATGAATATACCACATTTTGTTTATCCATTCCTTCATTGGTGGACATTTAGGTTGTTTCTACTTTTTAATCACTATCAATAATGCTGTTATGAACGCTGGTGTACAAATTAAGGTTTCCTTCAAAGCACACAAATTTTTACTTTTATCTATTTTTTTCCTTTGTCAATTGTACTTTTGGTGTCTAAGAAACTATGCCTAAAACAAGGTCATGATGATTTACTCTGTTTTCTTCTAACAGTTTTATAGTTTTAGCTCTTTTATTTAGATCTATGATGCATTTTGAGTCAATTTTTTGTGTATGGTATAAGGTAGGGATTCAACTTGATTATTTTGCATGTAGATATCCAGTTGTCCTAGCCCTATTTATTGAAAAGGCTATTCTTTCCCTACTGAATTGTTTTTGCACTTTTGTCAAAAATCAATTGACCATAAATGTAGGGCTTTATGTCTAGATTCTAAGTTCTATTCTACTGATCTGTATGTCTCTCCTTATGCCAGTACCACATGTCTTGATTACTGTAGCTTTGTAATAAGTTTTGATGTTGGGAGGTTTGAGTCTCCCAAGTTTGTTTTTCTTTTTCAATATTGTTTGGTTATTCTGATTCTCTTCCATTTCCTTATAAATTTTGGAATCAGTTTATCAGTTTCTGCCAAAAAAAAAAAAAAAGGCAACTAGAATTCTGATAAAGGTTGCAGCAAATCTGTAGATCAATTTGGGAATTATTGCTATCTAAACAATATCAAGTCTTCCAATCTATGAGCAGAGGATGTCTTTCCATTTATTTAGGTTCTATTTAATTTCTTTCAACAATATTTTGTAGCTTTTAGTTTATAAGTCCTGGATTTTGTTCAATTTATTCCTAAGTAGTTTAGTATTTCATTCTCTTTGATGCAGTTATAATTGGAATTGTTTTCTTAATTTCATTTTCAGATTGTTCATTGCTATATAGAAATACAATTGATTTTTGTGTATTAATCTTGCATCGTGCAGGCTTGCTGAACTCACTTATTAGTTCTAATAGTATTTTTAAAGTTCCTTAGGATTTTCTATATACAAGATTATGTCATCTGCACATAGACATAGTTTTACTTCTTCCTTTTCAATCTGGATGCCTTTTATTTCTTTTTGTTGCCTAATTGCCCAAGCTAGAACCTCCAATATAATATTGAATAAAAGTAGCAATAATGAATATCCTTGTATTATTCCTGATTGTGGGGGAAAGCATTTATCTTTAAGAATGATAAAGTATTTGGTAGATGGTCTTTCAGGTTGAGGAAGTTTCCTTCTAGTCCCAGTTTGTTGAATGTTTTTATCATGAAAGAGTATTGGATTTTATTAAAGTCTTTTTCTGTGTCCATTGAGATGATCATGTGGTTTTTGACCTCTATTTTATTAATATGGTTTATCATACTGATGGCTTTTTGGTCTTAAAACTATCCTGTATTCCTGTGATAAATCCCACTTGGTAATGGTGTATAAGCCTTTTATATATTGCTGAATTCAGTTTGCTAGTAGTTTGTTGAGGATTTTTGTGTCTATATTTATAGGATCAGTAGTCTTCTTGTGGCGTCTTTGTCTTGGTTTGATATCAGGATAATATTAGCATCATAAGATGAGTTGGGAAACATTTACTCTTCTGTTTTTAAAAGAGTTTGTGAAGGATTGGTGTTACTTCTTTAAATATTTGATGGATTCACTAATGAAGCCTCCTGGGCCTGGGATTTTCTTTGTGGGAAGTTTTATGATTAATAGTTAATCTCTTTTCTTGTTTATTCCAGGTTTATTTCTAAGTTTATTCAGATTTTCTATTTCTTCTTGAGTCAGTTTTGGTAGTTTATGTCTCTCTAAGAATTTGTTTTTTTCATCGAGGTTATCTAATTTGTTGGTATATACTTGTTCATGGTATACCTTCATAATCCTTTTTATTTCTGTTTGGTTAATAGTCGTGTCCCTTCTTTTTTCCCTTATTTTACTAATTTGAGTCTTTTTCTAGTTTTTGTTTGTTTGTTTGTTTTATTTTGTTTTAATCTTGGTTAGTCTACCTGAAGGTTGATCAATTTTATTGATCTTTTCAAAGAATCAACTTTAGTTTTGTTGATTTTTCTCTATTTTTTTTATTCTTTATTTCATTTATTTACACTCTTATCTTTCTTTCCTTTCTTCTGCTTGCTTTGGATTTAGTTTGCTCTTCTTTTTCTAGTTTCATTTAAATTTGCTATGAGAAGAAAAGTATTACAAACAAAAATAAGTTTATATTATCTTTTTGTTTATCTATGTAGTTACTTTTACCAATGATCTTTATTTCTTTAAGTGAATTTGAGTTACTGTCTAATGTTCTTTCATTTCAGCCTGAAGGAGCCCCTTAAGTATTCTTGTAGGGCAACTCTGCTAGTGACAAGATCTCTCAGTTTTTGTTTATCTGAGAATGTCTTAATTTCTCAAGGATAATTTTAGTGGATTTAGAGTTCTAGGTTGGCATTCTTCCTTCAGTACCTTGAATATTTTATCTCACTGCCTCTATTCTCCACGGTTTCTGATGAGAAGTCAGCTGTAAATCTTAGTTAGAATCACTTATATGTAAGAAATAGCTTTTGTCTTGCTGCTTTCAAGCTTTTCTCTTTGTCTTTCAACCATTTGACTATAATGTGTCTAGGTGTGAATGTCTTTGAATTTATCCTATTTGGAATTTGTCAAACTTCTTGGATGTGCAGTTTTATGCTTTTCGTCAAATTTGGGAAGTTTTTAGCTATTATTTCTGCAAGTATTCTTTCTGCCCCTTTCTTTCTCTCCCTCTGGCTTTCCTGTGACATATGTATACATACACACATATATATATGTGTGTGTATATATATATATATATATGTATGTATGCTTTATGGTGTTCCACAGGTTGGAAGATTCTGTTCATTTATCTTTATTCTTTTCTTGTTCCTTAAACTGGATAATCTCCATTGACCCATCTTCAAGTTCATTGATTCTCTCTTCTGCCAATTGAAATCCATTACTGAGTCCCTCTAATGAATTTTTCATTTCAGTTATTCATTTATTTTACTTTTCAACTCCAGCATTTCTATTTGATTTTTCAAAAAATTTCTCTTTATTGATAATCTCTATTTGGTGAGACATCTTTCTTATACTTTCCTTTATTCCTTAGGTTTGGTTTTCTTTGGTTTTCTGAACATATTTATAACAGCTGACTTAAAGTCTCTGTCTATTAACTCCCATGTCTGTGGTCCCTCAGGGATGATTTCTATGGACTGCTTTGTTTCCCCTGTGTATGGGCCATACTTTCCTGTTTATTTGCATGTCCTGTATTTTGTTGTTGAAAACTGGATATTTTAAATACTATAATGAAGTAACTCTGGAAATCAGATTCACTTGCCTTCCAACACTTTGTTACTGTTGGTGTTTACTGTTGTTGTTAGTTTGTGACTTTTCTGGACAAATTCTGTAAAGTCTGTATCCTTTGCTGTGTGTGGTCACTGAATTCCTGGCTTGCTCAGTTTAGTGGGAAGTCCAACCTTTGCTGTGGGCCTCTATGTGTGTGTGTTGGGGCACACTTTCAATGCTCCAGCAGGCAGTTACAGCTCTGCCTTAGCCTTCTCTTCCTGCTTGCACAGAGCTTCAAGGTCAACCAGAGGTTAAAGATTAGGGCCTTCTCAAGTTTTTCCTGTATATGCTTGCAAACTTCTAGATTCCAGAAATTTGTTGGAGCTTTTCAAAGCCCCCTATGAACATCTAATTCTTCAATTTTTTCTTTAAGATTTTTTGTTAGTCTCTTATTACTCAGAACTGGTAACACTGCTGTAGGCGGCTGCAATTTTAAATCATTGCCACTGATTGTCTTTGACAAATGCATTGGATAGAGGTATTCACACAGAGGAAGTTCTAATCCACTCAGATAAAGAGGATCTCTGAGAATGGAGCTTTTCAATAAGCTGCCAGTCATGTCAAATAGTGACAGTTCTTTGGGGATGGGGATTTTGAGAAGCTCCAAACGTGTTTACCTCCTTTAGTAACTACTAGGCTGCTGATTTTCACAGATACCATAGTTGTGAGGCTATTGGTTTTCAAGGCTACAGCAGAGCTGAGGAGAGGAGGATGGGATTAGAGAAAATTAAAATGGCACAAACCAGAAAGTTGTTCTTTCTGAGATCCAATAGTTTTTCTTGAATTAAAGGCTCCTCTGATTGTGCAACCTTTAGTTGATTTCCAGAGTTCTGAAAAAATTGATTTGAACAATTTTTTCTAGTATTCTCATGACTTTATGATGAATGGGATTACAGAGGTTCTTATTCTGCCATTATGGAAGTGCTTCTAGTTTTTCTACATATATATCTATATGTCTATATCTATCTATCTATCTATCTATCTATCTATCTATCTATCTATCATCTATCTATCATCATCTATGATCTTATACATATTTTGTTAGACTTATTTCTAGGCACTTCATATTTTGCAAAGTTGTTAGTGGTATATTTAAAAAGTTTCTAATGTTATGTTTCTGCTGTTTAGGAATGCAATTGATTCTTGAACAATGATCCTAGATAACATAAAACATTTCCAGAAAATATAACTTAAAATTGTCTCAAAAAGAAATATAAAACCTGAATATACCTATGACCTTTATAAAAGTTGAGTCTGTGTTTTAAAAAAATCTATTGTCTCCCATTTCCCACTGCCCCAAATTCTACCAGGCTGAATGGTTTCATAGGTGAATTCTACTAAATGTTATTAAAATTTTTCCATAAAATAGAAAAACAGAATGATCCTCAACTCATTTTATGAAGACTCCTTATCTTTAATACAAAAACAAGATAAAAGCAATATAAGAAAGGAAATTGTGGGGGCAGCCTGGTGGCCTAGTGCTTAAATTCAGCATGCTCCACTTCAGCAGCCTGGGACCTACACCACTTGTCTATCAGTGGCCATGCTGTGGCAGTGGCTCACGTACAAAAAGAGGAAGATTGACAACAGATGTTAGCTCAGCATGAATCTTCCTCAGCCAAAAAAAAGAAAGAAAGAAAAATAAAGGAAATTATGGCTAACCTCACTTGGGAATATAGATGCAAAAATCCTAAGTATAATGTATTAAAATATATCCTTAATAACTTTGATTTATCCTAGGTCTGTAAGCATGGATTAACATTTTAAAATCTATTATTGTAATTTACATCAATAGATGAAATGCCATATGTAGTAATCTGTTAGAGCTACCATAACAGAATACCCCAGACTGGGTGGCTTAAACAGCAGACATGTATTTTCTCACAGTTCTGGAGGCTGGAAGTCCAAGATCAAAGTGTCAGCAGGGTGGCTTTCTCCTGAGGACTCTCCTGGGCTTGCAGAGGGCCCCTTCTTGCTGCCTCTTCACATCGTCGTCTCTCTGTGCACTGTGCCCCTGATGTTTCTCTCTGTGTCCTACTCTCCTCTTCTTATAAGAACGCCAATCAGAGTAGATTAGGGCCCACCTAATGGCCTCATTTTAACATAATCATCTCTCACCATCCTTTCAGGCAGCTCTCATCAATGTCAAGCTCATCTAATCAGTTCTATCCTTGATGGCAGAGCTCTTGCACGGCTCTTATATATGAATGGAGCAAAAAAGGAAGGATTTCACCACCACTGTGATGCTAGTCTATGTCACCTGGAATGCTATTGGAATAGCCAACTCAAATGCCCTCCCTTTCAGGTTACCCTGCTTACCCTGGACCACAGCAATCTTGCTCCTCTAAAGTCCTTGAAAGTTTCTTGTCTGCATTATTCCTTTCTATTTACATATATGTTGACTTGTGTCATGTCTTGTATTATTAATTTAGCTTGTTATAATTGTAGGTTTTCTGTTTTAATTAGGTAGTAAATTTTTCAGAGTAGGGACCAGATCTTTATATTGTGTATAGTATGTGTTCATAGTAGTTACTCAATAAATACCACTTGAATAGATTTATGAATAAATTTATAAATGAATGAATGACTGAAATACAAGAGGACTGAACCCATTCTAGCTTTCGGGTGCTTCTTTGTGGTGACATGGTTTAGAGGCAGAAAGAAGAGCCAGAGACTCCTCTGAGCCCCAGGCATAAATAATTACAACCCTGTGGATGACATTTCTGCACTACCATCCCTCTAGGGTTTGTTTTCCTAAGGAATTTGTCATGTCATTAACTCTAACTCTTTTCCAAGGATAAATGTTACCCCTGACGCCCAGGGTCCTCATGACCCCTGGTTTAGTTATTGAGCACAGTTCTGTGTTTACTCAAATCCTGTCTCCAAGTAGCCAGTAGTAAGGTGCTGGTTAACAACTCTTACTGTACACGGCAACTGTCCTTAATCACTTCCACATGCTCCTGAACTTCATGTTCTATTCTTTCAGCCACTAATTTCCAAAATCCCCAAGACAAGACCTCTGCTCTGAAACATGTGCTTTGGAGCTGTTCCTTTCTGCTGTGCTCTTCTAGAAAACTTACATGTGGTTTAATTCAACAGCAGGACTAAAGGGAGACATGTTCATAATTTTTCTCCCTCTTTTCCTCCTTTGAGTCTTGTTTCTGCCAAAGCTCTTGGCCAGGATCCAGAAATGGCACATTCAATAATACCCAGTGTGTTTGGGTAATATTTCATAATTACATTGTTGTTGGGAAATTGTTGCCTTGAGAATAATTCCTATGCATAAACAGAAAGTCTGAGACCCATGTGCCCTTTCGCACTCCCTCTGCTGGGGGGAGAAGGAGGCGAGAAGGTGGAAGAGAAGAAAGGAAGAAAAACAGGAAGGAGAAAGGAATAAGAAATTTGTTTGGCTTTAGTAAAGGGGACAGATTAGAGAAGATTTATAAAATGGTGAAGGATGAGTATTAACAGCTTTTGGGAACTCTGCCAATTCTATGCTTGGAACTGATTTTCTTCAGAAAGTAAACAGAAAACCCTCCTCCAGATTTCTAGAAGATGGAGGGGTAGGTGGTGCTGTGGACAGGAAACTTAGGAGATAGTCTTGTCTCCTGCCCACCTCACATTTATGAGTCTCCAATGACAGCTGATTAAATGTGGCTCGTCAGGCAGCCACTCTTTCCAGACTCAGCATCTCAACTTGAAGCTGGTTTCTGAGACTCAAAGGGGATGCACAATTGGAAAGCCCAAAGGAAAGGCTTCTGCTGGGTGTTGGGAAGGAAGACTGGTGCAAATGACTGGCTAAATAGGGAAGGCCAATTAAATGGTTGTGTCTTAGCTGCAGCCTCAAGAATCTGTATAGGTCAGGACTATCTCTGAAGCAGTTGCTCCCAGGTTTGGTAGAAAACACTGGGGATCGTGTCCAAGCAGGCTTTAGTTTCCACACACATAAGGAGCTTCACTACACTTTAGTAACTAATGCATTTTGGAAGGAGCTCATGCAGATCTGCCCTCTAAGTGGCTTTCAATCTAGATCTAAAATCTTGGTGTGAGGTGCCAGGGTACAGCTCAATCCCCAGGAAAATGTCATCACCCAAAAGAAGAGACATCAATTCTGGGCAGTCACCCAGGACTAATGCTCCACAGGGACCACTGCAGAACCTGGCAACTAAGAAGTGACCACAGCCCACGGGCGTGCGGTGTCAGGGATCACTGCTGGGTTATTCTTGAGCTCTGACTTGAATTGGTGATGGCAGCTTATGTGCTCATCATCTTCCTGACATTTTCAAACAATTCGGGATAGATCATCAGAGCACTTTCAGCCAAGAGGAGCTTTTAGTTAGAGTCCAAGATGTCATTTATCATAAACAAAACAAGTAAAACTCATATTTTGAAGAACTATAACCGAAACCACCATCTTCAATCTTTTAAAACAAACAAACAAAAAGAGTCAAAAACCAAACAAAATAAGCCACCACATACCACACAGCACCCCCTGGTGTCCTCCGAAGATCGCCCCACCCCCCGATTAGACCGTAAGCCTCAGGAGGACAGGGATTCCGGCCAGTTTTGCTCTTCACTGAATTCCCAGCACCTAACACAGAGCTGGAATATGATAGTCCTTCCAAAACTTCTTGATGAATGAGTGAATTAATGCATTAAAAATAATTCATTAGAAAAGAAACCAAGCAAGCAAGCAAACAAACAACAACCAGAGAATAAGATCTGAAGGAGAATTTCCGACTCCATTAGAGAGCAGCGCTTGGCCAGGTGGAGCGTTCATTTCTCTCTGCTTGTGTGTAGCTTGCTGTTGAATCTGTGTGGGTGGGGATGGTCTGTTTCCCCCTGGAATCTGGGAATATTCCTAAATTTTGATATCATTTTCCTTCACGGATCTTAGCTGTTTTGGATAATTACCGAGACAACAGGTGTTAAAGGACGCTCCGTCACCTGGCCCCCATCTGTGGTGCAGGGAGGAAATGATCCACATTTGTTTGAATCAAGTTTTTACAGTTGGGGGGCCCTTGTAGATACAAATGCAAAACTATTTTCTCTCTGTAAATCTTCTGTTGGGCCACAGCCATGGGCCAAATGTTCTCGCCACCTTCTTCCAAGTTCTCAGTTTCCATAATTTCTGTTCATGGTGATCCTGGTCTTCCTGCGGGAGAACAGAGAGCCTGACTAACCTGCCTGAAGCCTGGAACTTCACTAATCAAAGCCAGAGGGGAAAGTTTGATGGACCCAATTTATAAAGCACAAGGCTGGGCTCTCAGCAACTCTTCCTTGCATCCAGCCAAAAACAAACTCACTAAAACATGCTTGCTGTCTGCGATCCTGCCTCATTTTAAGCCTTGGTAAAGTACATTTCTCTCTGTGGCTCCTCCCTGATTCTCTGTTGTCTCTCCCAATATGACCGGCCCAGAGAAGCCAACAGGTTGGGCTGAGAACGGAGACTTCAGACCAAGTCACAGCAACAGGCTTCTGAACTGGGTGAAATGCCAAACGTGACTTGATTTTCATGAACTTGGGAGGCCCCCGGATAGAGCAACCCACTCCTCTTAATTGACCTGGCTGGAATTTTTGCCACAGAGGTTACAAAACTGGGAGCAATTAGCTGGAGTTATTAATAGGTTCTGTCATGTAAAGTATTTGTAATGAAGCCTTAGGTCGAATTCCAAAGTGAGAATTTTTACTCCTGGAGCCAAAGAAGACTTGTTCTGGGGTTGACATCATGAAACTATTTTAGAGTCCAGGTCTGCTCTGGTTGGGGGACTGATGGTACACTGTCCTCCCGCTCCTGCCCTCTCATCCCTTGTGCCAATGCCCCTTGCCCACAATTCCTTTTCTTCCCCAGAGCTTGGCACGTGCTGCGGATGTGACTGGGGAAGGATGAAGGCTTCAAGGGGGTCAGCCCGCATGGGCTGCTATCTCTGGGTGGCTCTAGAGGGGTGGGGACAAGGATCATCACAAGACCCAACCCAAACAGATAAATTGTCCTGGAAACCCTGCTTGGCAGTTTAGAGAAACGGGAGGAGGTCATCTATCCTCTCCTGTCAAGCTGAGACAAGAGACATTTGGTATCGTATCAACAAAAGTTCTATAATTTCCTAGCTTCCTTATGGACCCTGACACTTTCTATTTGTGTAGGACCTGCTATAAGAACAGATCTGGGGGGAGAGGAAGAGAGTCCCCTTAAATGTAACAGAACTCCTGCTCTGTTCTATTTTGTATCTGTGTGCTTCTTTGTACTTTTCATATCAGCTTTGTCCATCTTACTTTCTGGAATCCCGTAACCACTTTAAGCAGGACTTGGTATTCTAGTGATGGGGAAACTGAGGACCAGAGAAGAGAAATCATTTTCCAGAGGTCATTTAAAGAGATAACAGCCCAGGTTTCTCAACTCCTATTTTAGAGTTTTTTCCAGTAAGCTGAGCACGTTGGCCCTTCTGGAGAAGAGGTTTCCGGGAAGAGACTGTCCAGAAGGAGAAGTGTTCTGCTTTGGCTGAGCTGGCCCCACCACAGAGACAGCTGAGCCGGCCACATTTTTCAAGCATGCTGGGCTGTCTTCCATCCTGTCAGACTGCTGGGGAATGGTTCCTGGGGTGAGCAGGCCTCTTCCCATTTCTCCCTTCCTCATGGGACCCCTTGCTAAGTGTAAGTCTCACAGCGCCCTGGGGAGTGCTTCCAAGTTGTCTAGGTGAGTGAGCCCCTGACATCTGAGGGGCACACAGACTCATGGGTCCAGGGCTCCCTCCACCCCCAATGCAGTCCCTTTATGTGAATGAGAAAAAGGCACTTCCTCCAGGCAAACGCAGTCCCACAGCAGAGCACAGAGCTCCCTCGGTCAGTGCCTGTGTGTAATGAAGAGAAGGAAGAGGAGAGAGGTGGATCCCAGCCTTCCTTCCCTCCCCCCACTACCTAGGGACTCAGGGAAATCACAGCTGGGGAAGGAGGGCGTGGTTCCCCTATACAGCCACACAGCCTGACTGTGGAATTCATTCCCTCTGTTTTCCAGGCTATAGGAACCTTCTGAAAGAATGAGCGGTATTTCCCACCTCCTCTCAAGGACAGCCAGGCCTCTGTGCTCTGGGGAGCTGGACTTCTCTTGCAGGGGAGAAACAAGTATGGGCTTGTGTAGGGGAGGAGTTGGCTTATCCCAGAGAGGGACTTCTTAGGTTGAAGGGGAGAAGTGACCTATCCCAAGGAAGAATGCCTGGAGTGGAAGGGTGGAGGGGTGCTGGGCTCCTGGGGAGTGGGAACCTGTGCTCTGCCTGCTCACAGTGGCAGGAGGTGGCAGGACCTTGGCTGCAATGAGTGTGGAGATGACTAGGGTGAACAAGGAAGGGCCGCTTTCTTAAGAGTTGTGAAGGGTTCTTGAGGCTCCCCTCTTGGCTTGGAGCAGCAGAGCCTGGTCTTAGAATGGACCACACAGGCTTGGACATTGAGCATCAACATGGCGGCCACCAGGTGCTGAAGACAGGAGGCCCTTCCCTTTTCCTGGATTATGTAAACCCCAGAATTTTTTCTTTTTTTTATGACTCAAAAGGAATTGAAACTGACTTAGGAGGCTGAGCCAGGTTTAAGTTCATTTAGAAAAATAAAGATACGGGTTGTTTTTTGTGCCCTAGATTTGTGGAGTAAATTCACACTGTTTACAAATCCCCAGAGAGGCTTGTTTCACCTTCAGTTGGCCCATAACCCCTCCTGGCCATTGTTACCGAGACCCGTCTATGTAGGACAGCCTCTTCCCTTCGTTTGCACTTCCTCCAACCTAACACTCTCCTTTTGCACTGTCCCTTTGGAAAGTAATTCTTTTTCAAAGCAGCCACATTTAAAAAAAATGTTCCATCTGATGTCACCTGTAAGATGTTTGTGGGGATGTAGGAAAGCTCACCGAGGGATTTGCTTGTATTCCTTTAGATCCATTTCTACTTCTGGGAAACCTGGTGGTACCTCTGATCACCTAAGACACAGGGACTGTGTCATGGGCTTCTCCAGAGATTTGAGGAGCTCTAGAATAATGAGAAAATTGTAGGCTTTGATTAGAGTGGAGAATGGGACTTGTGTTACTCTGCAAGTCAGAGGGCGCAGAGCCTGGGAAGGCAGCCCCTCTGAGAATAATGCCTATACGTGTCCTGTCTTGTCTCCAGGTCTTTCTCATCATGCTCCAGTCTTTCTGGGCAATTTTTCAGGACTCCTCTCCATCCTCACCCCTCAACTGATGGAGGGGGGTCTCTGCCTTTCCTTTTTCTTGAGCAGCAGAGGAGGCTATACCGTGGCCTCGATTCTCATCAGAACTTAATACCATTTTAAATGGAAGATGTAAGAGAAGAGATTATTCCTTTCACAGAGATGAAGGCTGTGTCAGGTCCAAAGAATTACTGCCCTGACCCCCTCCTTCTCCTGCTAAACCTGGAACTGATTCTGAGGGTGGTTTTAAATATGAACCAGGGAGAAGGATTTCCAGGTCTATGTTCTGATGTAAACTGTTTCAAATATTTGTTCTTGGCCTGAACAAAACTCAAACCAGGGTAACATCAGGCTCACTTCAAGCATCGTTATTATTCATTTTGAGCCTCTGATACAGAGAAATGGAAAACCCTCTTTAGACTCTCTTTGCTGTTTAGCACCAGTCTGCCCCTCAGTCACTCACCCGGAGAACACGAACGGTCTGGAGTAAACTTCTCAGAGCAAAGATTTACCATGTCTACCTCTGCAAAGCCTCATGGAGTTATTGGATCTCTCTAGTCCCCTCCCCAGCAAAAGGCAGCGTTCCCACGCTGTCCACCTGGAGTGTGGTTCCTGGGCAGCTCTGCTCCTCTAGGACTGGCTGTCTTCTTCACCCACACCCTGGAAATTGATGCCCAGAGTTCTTCATTTTTTCTCCTCCATCTTTTGCCCAGAGGCTGCTGCTCTCTCATTAGTCTTGGCTGATGGAAGCTCATTTCTCTCTTCCGTGCCTCAAAGGGCACTCCTGAGGACCGGAGTCCTCTTGATTTCTAGGGCTGCTTAGCCAGCTGGCTGCACTTCCTTCCTCTGCTGCCATCACTCTCGGGCTCAGGGAGTTTGTTAGCCGTGGCCCCCAGAGCGTTAGCTCCAGCCAAGCCTCTGCTCCTTTTCAGTTTCCTCCTTGGCTCCTTCCCCTTTCCTCTAGCCCTGCACACTTTGTTCTTTCTCTCTTCCATCCAGGCAAGGTTCCTGTTCTTCTCCAGACAATGAGAGTAATCAGGAGCAACCAGGATCCCAGACTAAAGAGAAAGAAAGTGGTTTAAGAGTCCAGGAAAGCACACTGCAGAAGTGCTGTCAAGGGCAGTATTAGTGCTGGGCTGGCTGCATTTGCTGGATGAGGCTGGACAATGCTAAACTGTGCATAGAGCTCATAGATTGCCAGAGAAAAACCCCAGCAAAAAACTGGGAAATGTGGCTCTTGCCATGGTTATTTTCAGGTAAAGTATTAAAGTATTGAAATTTCCCTCTAGATTAAGAAAGAAGTAATGGGGAATAGTCTGCTGAAAATCAAGCCTCTGTGAGTTTTGACTTCCCTTAATCTTTTTCAGCTTTCAGAAGGTGGGGTAAGTGAGGTGGGGAAGTGTTGCTCTAGCCTTAATTCTCTCTACCAGGACTGAACACTATGGAACGGGAGCCTTGGAAGAAATGAAAGGAAGATGATGTTGGGCATTGCCAGATGAATGCCTCAGTGATTAGGAAAGAAGATACCAAGGGAAAGGAAAATTGAAAATAACCTAAGAGGGCCGGCCCCGTGGCTTAGCAGTTAAGTGCGTGCACTCCGCTACTGGCGGCCCGGGTTCGGATCCCGGGCGCGCACTGACGCACCGCTTCTCCGGCCATGCTGAGGCCACGTCCCACATACAGCAACTAGAAGGATGTGCAACTATGACATACAACTATCTACTGACATACAACTATTTTCTGGGGCTTTGGGGGAGAAAAGGAGGAGGATTGGCAACGGATGTTAGCTCAGAGCTGGTCTTCCTCAGCAAAAAGAGGAGGATTAGCACGGATGTTAGCTCAGGGCTGATCTCCCTCACAAAAAAAAAAAAAAGAAAAGAAAAGAACCTAAGAGGGCCGGCCCTGTGGCTTGGTGGTTAAGTGTGCGCGCTGCAATGCTGGTGGCCCGGGTTCGGATCCTGGGTGCGCATCGAGGCACCACTTCTCCGTCCATCCTGGGGCCGAGTCCCACATGCAGCAACTGGAGGGATGTGCAGCTATGACATACAACTATCTACTGGGGCTTTGGGGGGAAAAGTTAAATAAATAAAATCTTTAAAAAAAAAAAAAAAAAAAAAAAAAAAAAAAAAGAAAAGAAAAGAACCTAAGAGATTCATTCCATGACATGTGAAAATCCAACCAATAAGCAGGAATAATAGCAACAAAGAGGAAAAGAGAAGGCATCAAGAAAACAATGTAACTGCCCATAAAGCTTGCTAACGAGCTCAGATTTTAAGAATGATCACACAAAAGATGCAAGAAACAGCCCATAGGCCTGCTAATCCATATGAAATATGTTAGAGGGACTCAGGATCACAGTGAGTTGTGGATTGTGAAATCCACACAAGCCAAGCACAAAATGGACTATTTGGAATGAAGAAATGACAACAGGATGAAGGCAATACTTAGAAAAGATTGTGTAAAGGCTGAAGAACCCAGCCTCTTCTTGTTCGAAGAGCCAAAAGGGTTTCAAGATCATCTTGTCTGTGGTGGACTCTCTCCTAATAGTTATTCTTTCCTTTTCCTATTTACCAACAGAGCCCCCTTCTCTCCCCTTCTCCCACTCTCAACTTTAGCTCAATACTGACCGCCCAATGACAAACAGTTTCCCAGCCTTCTTGCAGCTAAGTGGCCATGTGCCAGTGGGATGTGAGCAGAATGAGGTGTGCAATTCTGGGTAATCTCCTTAAAGAGGAACACCCTGGACCTTCTTTCTCCCTCTTTCTGCTCCCTTGGATTGAGAGGGGGAAGCCACATGTGACCACAACAGTCATGACCCACTAGCCTGGCTCTCTGGACAACCTTTTTGAGTAGAGCTGACCTATCATCCCTGAACTACTAAAGTTTAGATTTCATGAGAAAGGGGCATAAACTTCTAACTTATTTAAGCCATTGTATTTTGGGGTGTTTTTGTTACAAGAGCTTAGCCTAATAAACCTTAATAACACAGAATCTAACTGTATCATTTTGCAGAAGAGGAAAAGAGACCCTTCATAAATTTGACCTTTGTGAAGGTCAAAGCACTGATACATTAGTGGCAGAGCAGGGTCAGACCCCAGGTCTACTATGGTCAGTATGATGTTACTCCCTCTACTCCATCTTCTGACTCACAGAGCACAGAGGTAGTCACCTGCCAGTTATCATATCTTTCCCACTAAAGAGAATATTCTTCAACCTGGAAATGGTAGAGCAAATACTGACTAGAAGAAAATGAGTCAAAGGTAGGGAACACAGATTTCACTTCAGATCAGTTTCAGCCTCCAAATTGTCGGGTGTTTTATCAGGTGCCAGGTCAGTCACACGCCAGGGCACAGAAAACATGGCCCTTCCTGACAGCTGCAGCCTCAGGGACGTCCTTTGGTCTTCTGCAAGTTATCGATATACTTTTATTAGGACCAGGCCATTCAAACAAACTAAGGTTGTGTGGCTCAGGGTTACCCACACACACAGTGGCCACGCCAGAGCCCAAAGCCTACCTTCTGGGTGGCCTGGAGGAAGATCCCTCTTCCCTAAGTGTCTCCTTTGTCCATGCATGTACCATGGCACTAGAATCCACTCCTAGAGATGATTTCTTTGGCTCTTCAAGGCTTTCCTGTCTTCCAGAATTCTCTTCCTTCTTAAGGCTTTTAGTTTGCATATGCAGAGAAAAATTGGTGCGAGGAGATCCAGCAGGGTAGGCCCCCAAATAAACTTCACCCACTTCCAGTGTGCTTAGCCCAACCCTGTGGCAGGCACCCTGACTTTTGTGAGCCCTGATGGTAACACAGACTAGGCAGGGCCAGACTTGTGACAGCGACTAGCTCCCCTGTACTGGGTCCCTGCCCCTCCTCAAGGATGTGACTGACAAATGCAATCATTCATCCTACACATTTCACACATTCCAAACTCTGAATCTCCACAAACCTAGATGGTCTCTGGATCACGAGGAGTCTCTAGAGAAAAGCAACCAATAGCATGTGTATATATATATAGAAAGAGATGTATTAGAAGAAATTGGCTCACATGATTACGAGGCTGACAACTCCCAAGGTCTGCAGGGTAGTCAGCAAGCTGGAGACCCAGGAGAGCCGGTAGTATCATCCTAGTTTGAGCCTAAATGCCTGAAAACTAAGAGAGCTGATGGTGTAGTTCTGGTCCAAAGGCCAGCAGACTCAAGACCCAGGAAAAGCCAATGTTTCAGTTCAAGTCTGAAGGCAGAAAAAAAGCCAATTTCCTAGTTGGAAGGCCCTCAGACAGAAGGAATTCTTCTCACTCAGGGGCGGGTCAGCACCTTTGTTCTATTCAGGCTTTCAATGGATTGGGTACGGCCCACCCACATCAGGGAGGGCTATCTGCTTTACTTAATCTACCAACTTAAGTTTTAATCTCATCCAAAAACACCTTCTCAGAAATACCCAGAAAAATGTTTGACTAAATATCTGGACACTACATGGCCTGGTCAAGTTGGCACATAAAATTAACCACCACAGTCACTATTGCACTGTCATTCTGTGGGGAGCATAGGAGCAAATGGTATGTGGGGTGGGGGTGGAAAAGTAAATAGTTTTTGAATGCGACATCCAAATTTTGTGCAGAACGCCTAACACAAATTAGGATTTTAAGTCAAGAGACTCAGAGAACTAGAACTCTGGATTTTCAAATATGTAAGAGTTGAGCTCCTTGTTATCGCTACCTAACTCATTGTCCCAACACACACACACACACACAATCTTCCACATCCAGCTTACCTGCAGATCCATGGGAATATGATTGTTGTTTGAAGTCACTGAGTTTTGGAGCAATATGTTATGAAATATTTTTGTGTCAATATGTAACTGTTATAATTACATAAATAATAAGTGAATTAGAATTGTGCCACTTGTCATGAAGAAGAAATATGGAGAATATGCAAGTATATAATAGAAAAGTTGACCTCATCTGAAGGTTCAAGGAAGGTTTTTGCGAAGAAGGAACATTTAAGCTGAGACCCAAAGCTTGAGGTAGTTAGGAACTAACTAAACAAAGTGATGTTGGACTGAAAGAAAGAAGATTCCAGGCAGAGGGAACAGCAGGCATCAGGTCCTGAGGCTGGAAGTGTTTACCACATTTGAAGAACTGAAGAACGGCCAATGTGGCTGGAGCTCAGAGAAAGAGCAGGGAGAAGTTAAGTGTGATGAAGATGAAGGTGAAGATGAAGAGTTTGGCAGGGGCTCAACCAGGAAGTGCTTGGGAGTCATGTTAAGCATTTTCTTCTTTTTTTACTAGTAATAATTGGGACCTCATAAAGAGTTTTAAATTAGGTAGTGACGTGGTCAGATTTGCATTTCTGCAACAATTCTCAATGTGGTGTGAAGAATGGACATGAGTAGGGCAAGAGTGGTGTTAGGAGACTGGATAAGAGGTTATTTTATCAGTCCTGGGGAAAGACAATAGTGCTTAGATGATAGTCCTAGTGGTGGAGATGGAGAGGAATAACTAGGAGATAGAAATGACAGCATTTAATAATAGATGAGATGAAGGTTGGGGAAGAGGCAGTGTCAAAGGTGTCTCCAGGCTTCTGTCATGAATCATTGGGTAGTTGGTAGATCCAGTCACTGGTATGGAGAAAACGGGGAAGGGCTTATCTGAGGGAAAGTTATGGGTTCTGTTTTTATGACCTTGGGCAGATGATAGCCTCTGAGCTTCAGGTTTTGATCTGTAAAGTGGGAATGATGCCTCTGCTTTACGATTGTTGAGAAGATCAAATGAGATCATGCATGTGAAGGAGCTTTGTGAATCAGAGTGCACAGTTCAAAGCAGGATCTTATTGTAGCAGAGGTAGAAGGGAAAGACGGGAGAAACAGAAGGTTGATGAATTAAAGGGGTAGAAGGACAGGTTGACCTTGAATCATTTAGTCTTTTTGGGAAACACCAATGAAGTGGTTTTCCAACTTCAGTGGAACTTTCACTGAAGTTCTCAGTGAAAAACACTGAGAATTCATCTGAGATGTTCTTTTCTAACTAGCTGCAGACCCTGGGCCTCTGGTGGGCCTGCCTTTTGTAATTGTTTCAGGCAGGGGGCAGAGAACAGTTTCCACCCCTGACTACCACCATAAAGACACCCTGTCTCCATTAGTCCAAATTGGGACAAGTCTTCCATACACCATGGAAAATCCTTGAGGTTAGACCCTGCTGGTGAAAATCTGGAGTGGGGTGGGCACAGGAGCCGAGGGACTGATGAAATCCTGCTGTTTAGGATTATACAACTTTAACCTGCTTAAAGTATAACAGTCTGGGCTGCTTGCTGTGCTCCACAAACCAGAGACTTTTGTGAGACCTGTTAAAAACAAAATTCAATCGAGTAAATTTGAAGATCTAACTGGCTGTAATAACAATACATGAACTGGGCAGCATCGCATCTAGCAAATAGAAGGACACTCTGAGGAGTTTTCCAAAATGGAAGGTTTTTATAGGCAGAAGGAGGGTGGGGTAAGGAAGCTTTTAGAAAAAGCAAAGGATAGAAAAAGATGTCAGGCCAGGACATCTTCTTTGGGGGGAAGGGAAGGCAGAGGTTTTATCATGCAGATTACCCAACTAGTGCTAGTCAGGAAATTTCAGATTGACTGTTAAAAAGGTCACAGTCCTGGAATAGGTTGAAACTGTAATTAAGTTTTGGTTTTCTGTCATGGGGGAAAATGACTCAATTTTGGGCCTGTTATTTCTTTTTTAACAATTCCCCCTTTTTGATCAAACTCTCAGCCTAACTGAGGGATGTGATAAAAAAAAAATTGAGGCATTAGTGCCACGCTCAGCAACCACTCTATAGTTCTCGTGGCTTTTTCTGATCCTGTGTGTTATATTCACAAGTCATGATGTTTTTGCTTAATCTGTTTGACACTCACAGATCATAGGTTCATGTTCAAAATCCTTAAGTCGGTCATTCTCTTCGCTTCTTTTTTGACATTCCAGTCTTAGGGAGATCATTTGCTCCATAGTTAGTGACAGTAAACACACATTTAAAGCTTTTGAGAGGCCACGATGCACCAGAGCGATTATAAGCAGGATAGTTCTCAGTATTTGGAGTATAATTTGAAGTCATAGTCCCCAAGACCCAAACCAATAAAAATCAAATAATTTAAAGAGAGACTGTTACCTAGTAGGAGCTTGCTACCCAATGTGCACAGAAGCTGATACTGTGTATGGCACACCAGTCTGAGAGAAGAAGCAGTTTATTGTGCAATCAATTGGCAAGGAGACAGAACGACAGGCTTTCAACTCTGTCTCTCCCATCCAGGGTATGGAGTAAGGTTTAAGGGATCAGGGAGGGCAGGCTGGTATTCGGAAGTGCTGGCAGGATGAGTTTCAATTGGCAGATCAGAATTTTCTCTTCTGCGCATGCTCCTGGCTGGCTCTCTGCCCCTGAAAAATAGCTTTAACATCCTGTTGTTAAGAGGAGGTCAATTATGGGAGGTTAGCAGGAAAAGCATAGCAAACAAGGGTAAAGTTGCTATGCAGATTTAAGTCATTGCCTTCTCTATTGATAAGTTTCTAGAGATTTAGATTCATCCTCCTCTTTCTGGCACAAAGAGAGAAGCACCCTTACAAATGGAGATTTTTCTTATCAATATAAATTTCCTTTGCAAATGGGTAACTTATATTAGGTTTTCAGAGCTTTTCCTATGTCTGCTTTTTTTTTAAATAATCATCAGCTCAAAATAGCCCTTATGCCAAAGAGGCATATTTTGGGGTGGCAAATTCCATTCTTGGTCCTGTGGTTACAAGACTCCATTGAAGGCGTCACCTTTTTAAGCCAAGTGGCTTGCTTAGTGATCTTATGTAACTGAGTTTCAACTTACCCAGGAGTGTTGATCCAGGTACAGAAGGTGGTATTGGCAATAGCAAAGAACCCTCCTTGCTCAGCTTAAAGATAATCAAAGGCTATTCTATTATCAAGAACAACTTTGGCCAGAGAGTCTAAGGATTTTTGTTGGGCAGCTATTGCAAATTCTCCAATATTTTTAAAAGTTAAGGAGAGGTTCCTGATCATAGCCTCATTTGTATTTAGTCCTAACCAGACTAGGGCCCCTGCCAAAGGAAGCAAATCCTAAATCATGAAAGCCTCTTTGTAGGTCATTTCTAGAACAATTGGGGCACAGTTATGTCGATGCAAAATAACCAATAACCATTCTATAGATAAGAGAAATAAGGTGAGTTTACTTGAGCCAGTGAGGATTATAACCCAGGAAGGCCTTAGAAAGTGTTCCAGAGAAGCATGGCTTTCAGTACAGTCTTATATCTTTTTAGAACAAAGAACATACATGAAGCACACTCAGGATACATTTTCATCAAAATTTCAAAGAGGTATTCAGTTGCCAATTAGCAGGTCAACATGACTGTGATGTTGGAAAAGTGACTAATCCAGGCATTCCCAATAGGGCGCAGGAGGGGAAGCATGCATTCTTATTTTAAGAGAGTGCATTCTTCACTTTAATGGTTAAGCAGATGTACAATGTATGTTTGATACACTATAAGTCAGACTTTTTACTTCAAGCCAAATCAGTTTTGAACCCGAATAGTTACCCCATATACCTCAATATGTGATAATCTCTTGTCAGTTAGATAACTTAAGAGGCATTGCCCAGCTCTGTGCCAGCCATCTCGGCATTCAGAGTCCCAAGGAGAATGATAACCACCATGGAGATAAATCCTAGCAGGACACAAACCACTTCCAGTAATGTGGCATTGTTAACGGATTCATTTGCAGGAATTTTTGCACTTGCCCATTCAAGCCAGGGGTCAGTTAGGTTTTCTTCTAGCCTGAAATAAAACATTGTTCTAAATTCCAGAAGTTACCCTCCCCTTCTTAGCAATGGCCTGGGAGATACAGATGGCGGCATTATCTTTCCAGACCAATGCCAGAATAAAAGAAAGAAAGGAAAGAAGAAAGGGTTTTATGTTAGTTAAAGTATGAAGTCACGATCCATCATCTTGGGCGGAAGCAGTCTACCTCGATGTCAGCTACTTCTCTCCCACATCAATTTGATTCTAAGGCCTCCAGCATCTGTACAGGACCGGATGTCAGGTGGAGCCTTTTTTAGCTGTGAGATGTGAAGCCAAGGGTCAATGCCTTCTAGTTTTGCAGCAGTGTCCGTGGGCAGGAGTATTTGGTAAGGTCCCTTCCAACAGGGCTCGAGGGCTGTCTTCCTCCGATGACATTTCCAGAATGCCCAGTCACCAGGCTCTAGACAGTGACCAACAGGATCCTTTGAACTAGAATCTGGGAAAGCTTCTTTAACCTGTTGATGATAGGCTTGGGCATAAAATATTAAAGACTTACAGTAGCCAGTCATAGTAGCATGAGACAGCAAGAGGCAAGCAGCAGCAAGTTTAGAAATTTTCAGTTTGAGTATCGCATTAGTTCTCTCAACCTTACCTGATGATTGAGGGAGACAGGGACAGTGATAATTCCGATAAGTTTCCAAGGTTTTTGTTAAGGCTTATATGATTTGCCCAGTAAAGTGCCTTGATCACTGGAGATTGTGGAAGGTATACCCTGAGTGGGAAACACATTTTCTAGCAGTTTCTTTGCCCCTGTGAGTTATCTTAAATACACTATGGTGGGTGAAGGAATGCAAAAACTGAAAAATGGGGTTTGACAGGGAGCCGGGAAGAATCAAGCAACCATCTTGGATTTCCCATAGCCCTGACTGTTCATTTAACTTACAGCCATTGTTTACCCATCTTAATTTCTCTGATTCAGCAGCAGACTATTGCCATGTTACAAGGGCATCAGGAGGGCAAAAGTCTGGCAGTGAGGGGCTATTTTTGCAGAAGCAGAATGGACTTCATCCACATGTGCCACAGTCTTTGGATTCTGTTCCTGCTGCCTTTCCATGCAAGTCAGCCAGGGCTGATACCCAGATTCAGTCCTTTTAGTGTGAACCTCAGTTTTCATGAGAGCAATTTCAGAAAGTTAGAGAATAGCAGTTAGATCATTTATTGTTGTCCATTTTTGATTGAGGTCCCAGAGGACATAAGAAAACCCCTGTTTCCAATTGTGTCCTGTTACGAGGAGAACAAACTCTTATTGAACTTATTTAAATAACTAGCTATATTGCCATGAAAATAATACTTAAGAGTTTCTGAATCCTGGAGGGATCAGGTAGGGAGAAAAAGTAAACGTTTTCATCTTTGTTTACAAAGGTATAATTTACCAAATTTCTGTAAGTCATAGGTAGCTTAAGAGAAAAGAGAAACAGGTTTCCTTAAATCTGGAAAAATGAAACATTAAAAAAATCAGCAAAGTTTCAAACAAATAATTTAAAAATTATAATCAACCTCATCAGTTCATTTAGTCCCATGTAATCAATTCTTGTTGATCTTGATCTTTTGTTAGCAGTTTTATGAAGCCATCAGTTTCTTCGTTAGATCTCTGTAAATTCTTACCCAGTTAAGTGATATGAGCTGAAAGTTATCAGAAACCTGTATTCTATAGTACTTGTCAGATTCCTTTCCATGAATTTTTTTGAAGATGAGACACAGTTGCAAAGGCATCAGAGTAAAATAATAACAGTAAATGACAAAAGACTTAAAAATGGCAATGGTTAAAGATAAGATGAGAGTTCACTACAATGCAATTGATAAGGAAATTTGGTTATTTCTGTGACATGCAACATTTTAAGATAATAACTGGAATTATGACTGATAACATTATACTAGGACATACCAGAATTTTAGGAGTTTTATATAATTTTTAGAGCACTTATATTAATAACATTCATCCATTCATATAACCTAAGGAGGCTTATCATCACTTACCTGATAATGCTTTTTATGTAATTTAACATACCAAGTAAGCCTAATTAGTTTAATGTCCCTCTTTGAGATGTTTCAGGGGCTCTCTGAAAAACCCTAAAGTTAGCTAGCTGTCAAAAGGACTTCATTTAGAATTTGATTTGGGCAAGTTTGTCGAAGATACCAAAAGGTTTTAAAACACTTGGTCCAATAGGATCACAGATTGCTGTGAAACATTACTTAGTTGTCTATTTTACCGAAGTGAAAATTAAAGACTTCACAGGCAATTGTAGATTACACGGTTCTGAGCAAAACTTAGCTTTTTTAATATTGAGAAGACTAGGTTTACTTAAGTAATCAAAGACCTGATAAAGCACAGACAATTATTTTGATAAAATATAAAATCTTTGCTTTCCTGTCATAATCTTATCAGGAGCTGACCCCACGGTCTAAGAAAACTTTGTCCTTTTAACAGATGAATGAAAATTAAGTTCTAGTTTTACACAAGTATGACATTGATAGTAAAGCTCATTCTTAAAACCCTCAAAATAACAATTCATTTTTAGCCAGCTTGATTACACAAGATTCCCTCTTTTCCCCAACTTTCTATGCCCATAGTTTTTCCTTCATTTTCTTTGTTCCCAGTCCAAAATAACCAAAAGTTTTAGTTTAGATAAAATTACTCTCATTTCCCTTAACAAGAATGCATCTCCACACCTCATACCTTTTATTAGCCAAAAACACATCCTACTTTCCTCGCATACAGAGTTGTTTCCCTTATTACCTCTAGTAGCTTTAGTTACATATGTTAATTAGAATTATTAACTCTTAGACACCTTAATTTCTAGTGAAAATTAAGAAGTAAGCAATTGTGAACTATCTTTTATATTAGCATTCTGTGGCTTGGCATATTTTATAAATACCTTTTGTAATTTTTAAAAACATGCTTTTCAGCATGGCATAAAACATGTTTACTTACAGACCCAAATATCTTTAGTTCCCCTGCACTAAGAGGTCAAAAGTAGGTAAACTGAGACTTGCTTAACAATTAATGTTTCAGTATTTTATCTTATTTGAAAAGGATCTAGATATTCAATAAATTTCCATCATTTAACTTGACTTAGCAAAACTCTAAGGTTTCAAATAACCAAAAAGACTTGGAAGCTATTTTTAAGTACTGTGGGGAGAGAGGGAGAATCCCCCTCTGCCCTTTCCCTTAAGGTTCTTATGGCTGGCCCAATAATCAACAAGACAGGTTAGCAGGAGAAAATAATACCAAGTTTAATAACATGTATATATGGGAGAAACACAGAAATAAGCAACTTGTCCCTCTGTCTAAGCTGCTTGCTTAAGTATTGTAGCTAAAGGCGAGGAAGGTATTGGGGGTGGGTAGTGGTCTGTGACTTCAGAGGGCAAGAAGACAATTCTTTTCAGGGTCATCTATAGATAATGTGGTGAGGGAGAGATAGAGTCTTTTTGATAAAAGGGGGTTGGTGCCCCTCCCATTGTAACATCTATTTTACATTATCATTACAGCCATCATGATAGAAGATCTGTTCCAGGAAGGAGCCACCGTGTCAAATTCTTTAGGCAGTTAGTGGGGGAGGTCAAATGTCCCTCAGAGAAAACAATCAAGGTAAAGAGATATATTTCAGAGTGGCCAAATCTTGATCTCCCACAGTACACAGACCAAAAAATGTAATTGTTGCTAAAAAGTTTATCTATAACTCTTATCTCACTTACATCTATTTAAATCATTTGCTCCTGACAATTATGTTTAGATTAGTCACGAAAACTGCATGAGACATTAGACAAAATCAGCCATCATTCTAAGTTATTTTTTTTTGCTCATAAACTTCACAATAGAGATAACATGAGTTTATTAGACAAGTAAACCCCAGTAGAATAAAAATTGTTTATCTGCATTGTATTCGATGTTGATAACTCCAAAGATATGTCTGTTTTAATTAAACTAGCTTTTTTTTTTTTAATTTTTTATTTATTTATTTTTCCCCCAAAGCCCCAGAAGATAGTTGTATGTCATAGCTGCACATCCTTCTAGTTGCTGTATGTGGGATGCGGCCTCAGCATGGCCAGAGAAGCAGTGCGTTGGTGTGCGCCCGGGATCCGAACCCGGGCTGCCAGCAGCAGAGCGCGTGCACTTAACCACTAAGCCACGGGGCCGGCCCCTAAACTAGCTTTAATACCTAATATTTTCCCAGATCACATGAACCTGAAAAGCATTTGCATTAGTTTCTATTATATCTCTGAAATTTTAGAATACGCAATCCTTACAAGTGCTTGACTTTGAATGAACTAAATAGAGTTCTTTTACAAATCAATTTTAGTAATACCATCTAGAGGTAGAAAAATATCTCACATGTACAACATATGTATGTGGACAGACACACAAACACACAGACAGATACAGAGATCTTGTAGCTTTTGTTTTTACTAATATTTGTGAAGAGGACATTTAAGATTTTTTTATTAGCCCAATTTCCAAATACCTCCCTTTTTTCTTCCTTCTGATGAAAAATTTCTCCCTAAAGTTTGCATTTCAAAGAATGGCTCTTAAGTCCTAGAGAAGATAGGGATAGAAAATTTCCATCAAAAAGGCACAGATTAAGTGCAGGCCAATTCTGTTACCAATTTCCTGATCTTTTCAAGCATTTTAACAGGAATGCGTGAGGCTTGGAGGACTGGCAAAAGGACAGGTGAACTTTGAACTTCTAGAGCCATACCTTTGGCCCTGTGGAAATTTACAAGACAAAGACAATTGTTTCCAATTCCCCAAAGAATTAGGTTGTAGCTTGTTTTAGGTACCTTTATCTCTTTAATTTTTCACTAGCCTTTTGCAATGAATCTTTCAATGAAGCTATTTTGGAATTTTAAAACCTTTAGGACTTCTGCATAGCCCTTGCTTTTAGGTGCACCTATAAAATTATCTCATCTATTTGAAATGTTCCCCATAATGGCCATTGTAATTCCCCTGAGGGCTGGAAGCAGTTTCGTAGGTCCCTGGCCATAAATGGAGTTCAACCCATATTTCCACCACAAATGGGGTGCAACTCACATTTCTATTTGGCTATATTTTGGAGCCCCCAACCTGAAGACTACCAAGCAAATTCTCAGGACACAAAAGAAGCTTAGCAAAATTTTGCCCTTTTTGTAAATATCTCCAGCTTCCAGGATTACAATTCTCAGACATAAAATAAGCAGGTGTGCCAGAAGGTGGTGCATTCAACCCTTGGCATATAAAGAATCCCATTTCTTTTAGCTACACCTTTGGATTTTCCAGAGCCAAACTAATATGTAAGCTCTTTGGCTTCTGAGATTCTTTTTTAGCAATTAGCCTTTATCTACACAAAACGAGACAAAAAAACATGCACACCTTAATATATCAGCCATAACCAAGGGATGTTATTGTGTCCTGGCCAAGAGAAACGCCTGTGTGCACTAATGACGATTCCCGTGGAACCTTGGATTAGGGAAGGATTGAACCTGCAAACCTCAAGTAATGGGGACTGTGGAGGGATTCCAAACAAATGGGGAGCTGCAGACTAAACTCCCAGCAGTTCCCAACGTGGAATTTGGGGACAGAATTTAGGGCTGGGATTTTCCACTCCAAAGCCTGGGAATTATAGTCTGAAAGGCTAGGTGCTTGGCTCTGGGCAGAATCATCTACCAGCTCAGTTATTTCCTGGTGAATCCTCTACCATCTCAAGCTGACCTGCCCCATAAAGGAAAACCAATTAATTTGGGAGCTTCAATGCAAAGACAGTGAAGCTCAAACTGAGAGGAACTTACCAACAGCTCTTGGAAATGGCGAGAAAGATAGTGAACTCAAAAGAGTTTGTGGGTTGTCACTCCTGTGTTTCTCATTGTCCCCAAGTGTTGTCAGAAGTTTGCTTCAGATCCCGACACCACCACCAATTTTGCTAAAAACAAAATTCAATGGAGTAAATTTGAAGATCCAATTGGCTTTATTAAATGATTCATGAAGTGAGAAGCATCACATCTAGCAAATAAAGGATGCTCTGAGGAGCTGTACAAAATGGAAGGTTTTTATAGACAGAAGGAAGGTGGGGTAAGGAAATTATTAGGAATAGAAAAGAAAGGATTGGTTCAGGTGAGGACGTCTTCTTTGGGGGCAAGGGAATGGAAGGGGGTTTATCACACAGATTACCCCACTAGTGTAATAAGGAATTTCAGGTTGACTGTTAAAAAGATCACATTCCTGGGATAGGTTGAAACTGTCATTAAGTCTTGGTTTGCTTCATGGGGGCAAATGACTCCATTTGGTGCCTCTTATTTCTTTTTTAACAGGCCAACCAATCAATGATAATTTTTATTTATTTAAAAACACTCATTGACCTACTCTTGCCATATTCTGCCCGATTTTAGCAAATGAAATTACTGTCCATGTAGTTGCTGAGGCCAAAAACATAGGAGTCCTTAATTTCTTGTTCCTTTGCCCCCACATCCCACCCATCATTAAGAACTGCCAAGTCTAGGGGCCGGCCCAGTGGCTTAGTGGTTAAATTCACATGCTCCTCTTCGGAGGCCCGGTGTTTGCAGGTTCGGATCCTGGGCTCAGACCTACACATTGCTCATCAAGCCATGCTGTGGCAGTGTCCCATATACAAAAATAGAGGAAAATGGGCACAGATGTTAGCTCAGGGCTAGACTTCCTCAGCAAAAAGAGGACGATTGGCAACAGATGTTAGCCCAGGGTCAATCTTCCTCACCAAAAAAAACTGTCAAGTCTACCTCCAAGACATACCCCAATACATGCCCCATTTTCCCCATACCCACTGCCATGACTCAAACATTTTCATCTCTCTGAACTACTACAGACACTGCCCCCATCCAATTCTCAATAGCAGGTCATGCTTTTTAAATATAAACAGTCCATTTTACTCATCTGCTTAGAAGTCCCTATTGGTTTTCCCACCAAAGTTAGAATAAAATCCAAACTCCCTGCTATGGCCTATGGGGCCCTGCATGATCTAGCCCCTGTTCACCTCTCTGACCTCAGTTCACATCACATGATGGTACTGAAACTATTTACTCTCTGGTTCTGGTACATCTGTCCAATTACAATGGACAATTGACCAAACAGAACAGATGTCAGTTGTACTAGTGCCTACCGGCTGAATATCAGGCCTGCTCATGCCTCTGAGTTACAGCCATGTCTGCCTCCATTCAGTGCCTCAAACAGAGAAGGTTGCTATTGCCTTTGAGTTTTTGCACTAGCTGTCCCCTCTGCTGGCACTCTTATCCTCCAGCTTCTCGTAAGGCTTAAAACCTCCCTGTCATTCAGGCCTCAGCCCCCAGTTTAAAAGGCCTTCACTGGCCTTCCACTCTACAATGCTCCCCCACCTCCTGGCCAAAGTCCTCTTATCACTGTATCCTGTGATGGATGACCTGGTTGTTTCACTTTTACTTGCTTGTAGAAGTATTACCTGTCACTCTCCAATAGAGCGTAAGCAGGAGAAGAGGGCGTTTGGCGCGCCAATGTGTTTCAGGGCCTACAACAGTGCCTGGCACAGAGTGGGTACTCAACAAACGTTGGTTGAATGATAAGTGAGTTAATGAGCACTTCCTAGCAGTGAAGACGTGTGCTTGGCTGGGTTGTGGACGGGAAGGCAGGAGCCATCAAGAGGAATCATGTGCTGTTGCCAAAGGAGCCCA
This sequence comes from Ceratotherium simum simum, assembly GCF_057802395.1. NCBI lineage: Eukaryota > Metazoa > Chordata > Mammalia > Perissodactyla > Rhinocerotidae > Ceratotherium > Ceratotherium simum. The sequence continues at coordinate 38,055,269 of NC_141927.1, read as the reverse complement.
GAGAGTGGCGTGCAGGGTGGTGGAGAGCATGGGCTGGACGTGGAGCCCCATCCCAGGATGCTCAGTCAGAACACTGGGTTAGTGGGGAGAAGCAGGTTTTAAATTCCAACTCAGCGGCCTTGTTAAAGTAAGGACAGCTGACCTGGGTCTGCAGGCAGAATAGCATTAAAAGGAGCTCCTTTAAATTATTTTCACCCTAGGGGCTGTGAGAGTAGGTGGTCAGTGGGCTCACTTGGAAAACTTAATCATCTTCCCACCAAAGCGTTGTTTTTAGCTTTGCCCTTAAAAGTTCTGGTACCAATTCCAATATGCAGGGAGAGGGGCTTTCTCCACATCAACAATTCTCAGACACCAGCTGGGTGCCCTCAAGTCAAGTCAATTCTGATGTTATCTACCTGGAGATAGCATCAGATCCCACAGGTTATGGGTTCAGTCCCACAAGACTGCCCCCCACCCCCACCCCACTTCAGACGCCAATCGCAGTCCTAAGTCCTGTACTTCGAACTGAGCAGCTATAGATTGGAGGTTCCAAGGACTCCTTCTTTGGGTTTGATTAATTTGCTAGAGTGGCTCAGAGATGAACTCGAGAAACATTTTACTTACTAGATTACTGGTTTATTATAAAAGGATATAACTCAGGAATAATCAGATGGAAGAGATGCATAGGGCAAGGTATGCAGAAAGTGCTTGGAGTTTCCTTGCTCTCCCCAAGCTTAACACTCTCTCCAAATCTCCATGTGTTCACCAACCCAGAAGCTCTCCAAACCCAGTCCTTTGGGTTTTTATGGGGGATTCATTACATAGGCTTGATTGATTAAATCATCGGCCATTGGCGATTGAGTCAACATCCAGCCCCTCTCCCCTGCCCAGAGGTTGAGGGATGGGACTGAAAGTTCCAACTCTCCAATCACAGGATTGGTTCCCCTGGCAACCAGCCCCATCCTTAAGTGACCTATGAGCATTCCAAAGGTCACCTCATTACCATAACAAAAGACCTTTATGCTCTCTTCACTCAGGAAACTCCTAGGGTTTTAGGAGCTCTGTGCCAGAACCAAGACTAAGAATAAATATATATTTCTTCTTATAAATCACAATATCACAGTCCTGGAAGAGGATTTATATCCACTAAGTCACACCTAATCATATTGATTCTTCTACAGCCCCCTGGATGGGAGCCCAAGCTTTACTCTTCTTCCTTCCAGTTCATCTCATATGTGGATTCCTAGGAACGACTACTTTTATGACATCACTGCTCAACTTGCAATTCCCAGTCACTGTGAGCTCAGGTCCAGACATCCCATCCTGGTACTGGAGTCCCGGCCTGATCAGGCAGGAGAGTACTAGGCTTTGGGTCAGATGCACTGACTTAGAATCATGGCTCACCCATGTGCCTGCGCGGGACCCCAGCAAGCCATGTCACCTCTGGGTGTCTCCCTCTCCTTACCTGCAAGGAGGGCAGTGATGCCTGAATCACCTGGTCCATGCAGGGCTCTTCTACCCGAAACACGGAGCAGGGGCTGCAGAGTGGAGGAGAATCAGCACAGCCAGGCTCTGAGCTTCTTGAGGTTCTTGAGATCATGAATCAGGGCTCATGTTTTCTGTTCTTTGCAGAACCTCACGCTGTGCTGAGCAAGTTCATGTTCAATGAACTTTACTGATTGATACATACCCTCTCAGTCTTCTCTAATATCTCTTACCTAATTCTGAGAACTGTAAGCGCACGGCTCCTGTCAGAATTGTCCTGTAACCAGAGGCAGAATTGCTGCCAGGGTCCCCTTTAAAGGGGCAGGGTGCCTCCAGCAGATTTGAGGAAGGGCTGAGTGTGCCCGGAAGATCAAGGGCAGTCGGGAGGGGGAGGAAGGCACAGGGGATCACTGGGGTTTGGGAGCTCTGAAGGCATCATGAAATAAATGAAGAAAAAGGAATTAGATCTTTGAAAAACTTCTAAAGAGCCCCAGGAGTGCAGACAGACGTCCAAGTCGCTTCAAAGAGCAAGTGGAAACAGCACTAAATTCTGGATAAGACAGCTATGGGGCCCGCCCCCGTCCTTGCTGAGAGAGGGTATTCACAGCACTGCCAAAAAGTCCTGGTTCCTGGTTCCTGTTGGAGTGTCTGAGGGGCCAGTGTGTCCCCCAGAAGTGCCAAAACGTGAGAGATGGATGGGGTTGTGGACAGGGAGTGGCCGGTTACACAGAACCAGCCTGTGAGGGAGAAGCTTCCAGAACCCCTCGGAGCTTCTCAGATCCACGGCTCTGTCCTTCCACAAATATTATTTTTGAGCAGGAAAGCCTTTGGCAAGCACCAGTCTGCAGTTCAAGCTCTGTTGGAAGGAGGGTTTAAGGCTTTAATTAGGATGTACTAAACTTCAAACAAGTGGCAAAGTCGAGAGCAAACCCCTGAAGAAGGATGTGTGTATCCCAGGAGGCACACGCACATTTTGGAAGATTGAATCCTATTTGGCACCAGCCATAGTTGAAATGGTGATGTGGCAATGTTCATCCCAGGAATGCCCAGGCCCCTAGTTTTGTCCCTCCTCCTCCCTTCTCCTTCCCCTCCCCTCTCCCCTTCCCCATCCTCTAGGCTTTTCTCTGTGCTCACATCTGTCCTCAGCAAAGAATTTGAAGCTTGGCCTCACTCAGGTGTAAATGACTGATAATGGTTTCTCCATGAGATTTGATCCGAATGTGGGCCAGCCCTTAGACGAAAGAAATGAAGGCAGCGTGGGTGGTATCTCCATCTGACGCTGATGCTCAGGGCCTGATACTTTTGAAGGTGGCAAGGTGAGGTGGTGGAGTTGTTGCTGTCTCTATTTGGCACATGGTCATATGTTGTTAGGTCTGGAAGGAGTTTAGTGATTATTTTGTCTTGGGCTTGTCAAAGTAAGAATCACCGGTCAGCTGGGGGGACCCGGGAGTCTACACTGTCACCACAGACCTTGGCAGTTTGAAACAGGTGGTCCAAGAACCAGACTTGGAGAAAAATACTGATCTAGTCTCACACTTGAGAGGTGAGGAGCAAGGATGGAGAATCTCTCCAAGGTTATCTCCTGCCCCTTGTTTCAATGCCAGTGCATGTCCCAGAGTGGATCACCTTGGCCAAATAGATGCCACCACCTGCCATGCGGGGATTCTTGAAGGCTTCAAATCTTTGATTCCTTTGAAAAGGAGGACAGCCTCAAGGGGAGCACACAGCATAAGCCATCCGCCAGCAAGCTTGTGGAGCACAAGGGTGGGGGTCAAGCTGGTCACTGCAGATTCCAACCACGGGAGCACAGAGGGGACCAAAGGGGCACTCGGCCCACCTCGTGAGTCTGCCCTTTGGGGCCTCGGCCTAGCACCCACTCAGATCTAGAACATGACCTTATACAGTCAGGCCCCTCTGCACAGCCCCCAGCCAGGATCCTTCTCAAGGGTTTTGAGTGTTTCTAGCTTAGCAAGAATTTTATTCTCAGTCGGGCACCACATACATCCCGAAGCCTCCCTGTCCACATCCAGGTCTAGAAGGAGTTCTTTCTTAGGCCAGAGGGAGTTTAAACGCTGAAAAACTGACACATCTTCCCACAATTTTATAAAATAGCAACCAGCCATAGGTGGCATTAACCTAATATTTTAATGCGAGGACTCAGTCCTTCCATGGCTCTGGAAATAGCTCCGTTCTCTGCACATCTGCGTGAAGTTTCTCTGAAGGAAGACTTTGGCCGTGGAGAGAGGATACTGATGTTCCAACGATGAGGGGCAAGCTGTGCTAGGCATTAGGTTCATGTTTTCTCCTCCTCGTGGTCTGCATTATGTTGGAGATCAAGGAATCCCTAACTCTTGCCTTCCTAACTCCGTCCTGCCTCCTCTGCAGCTTTGTGCCATCTTGTAGTGGAAAGGCCATATTTCTGCAATCAAGTGGTCTGAGTGCATATGGAGAACTGTCCCCATGTCACATGCAAATGGTTTTACATTTAATTCCCCAACAAGTTTTTGAGAAGAGGGATATTATCCCCATTCTACAGATTAGGAGACTAAGGCTCAGAGCAGTTCATCAGCATGCCAGGGTCACCAGGCTGCAGGCAGTAGAACCAGAATTTGAGCCCAAGTCTGTGAACTGCAGTGCTCATCTCTTTCCTATGAGACTGTGCCCCGCAGCAGCTCCCGAAGAATAAAATATCTCTGCACATGGTTCCCTCGTTTGTGAAGAGAGCATGAGGATATGCCCATTCCACCTTTGCAGTGCAATGAAGCTATTCGGATGGTTAAGTCGAGGAAAAAAACAGGGAAGGACAACCTAACCACCCAAGGAATGAGTAAGGAGGAGCCAGAGAGTCTACTTCCGGGCACATAGTAGGTTCCCCTAAACATACGTCAAGTGGATGAGTGAGACTCTGAAGCAAATACGGACAAAGTCTAATGAACTGATGAGCAGGAATAGAGAGAAGAGAGACTTTCCAGAATACTCAATTTAGGGACACTCCTGGAAGAAGTACAAATCAGGATAAACAAAGGGAAGTACTGCTGTTTCAAAGGTAGTAAATTTAGAGAGCTCAAGAGTCAGCACGGATTAAAAACATAAATCTCTGCAGACAAAAATAAATTTGCACAAGATGAATCCGTAAAAAATAACCAGAGGCAGCGTCTCCTGCCTTGGAGGCCAAGGTCAAGTAGAAGAACCAGACCCTCCCCAAAATACCCTTGGGCTGAGCGAGCAGCGTGCTAAATCTTGCTTCTAAATCCAGTGTTAACTATAGAAAGTCCCCATCTCCTCCCTCTTTAGCTCTTTGGCACATTCTTGCTCTGTTTTCTGGTTTTAGGGAGTCACCAGCTTGATAAACTACAGGAAACCTGCATGAGTTTTACATGCGATTTATAGAGCTCTGACTCTAATAGTGCCTAAATAATCCACGGTGAAGGATGCTAAATGGGCCATGTAATTCACTTGGAAATGACGGGTCCCGGCTTTTGAGAGTGTCGATGTGTCTGTGTGTGCTGCCCTTTTCAGTGTTTGTGTGTTTGTACTGGGGGGAAGGGATGAGGGGCACGATTTCGGTGCCTTGCTCATCTGTGAACACATTAGCTTTCTTCCCGGTACAATCCACCAAGAGAGAAGGACCTTCTTTCTGAGGCCTGGCAACCACTGTTTCTTGCAGGCTTCTTCAGTCTCTGGCTCCTTGCCTAGGGCCTTGGGTCTGGCCCCAAAGGCAGGGCAGGACCTGTCAGCGATGCCAGGCCCTGAATCTGACCCCGCACCCTCTTGGGAAGAACTGCAACCTCTCATTGACTGCTCTATTGATGTTTGGATTGACCGAGAGTCTGTGTGCACACTAGGGTCCCTTTGGGAGCCCACTCGCCCTTTCCCACCCTCTGATGCAATCCTGATTAATTTCCTCATTTGGCTCTGCGACAACAGCTGTCTGGTTCAGGGCAGACTCTTTCCCCATTTGGAATGTAGATTTTCCTGGCCTATTTACAGAATCTGGACTACATTTCCTGGGCTTACTCCTCTCGCTAAGGCTGGGGTGAAGGATTTGAAGCTGACCACTGCCGCAAACGTACCACCACCCTCTTTCTCCCTCCAGACATGGCCTCTCTATCCACTTCTTTCAGCCTCTTTACAACCCATCCTCAAGGCCCGATTCAGCATTCCCTGTTCAACCCACCAGGAGAAGATCCTTCTTCCCCTCCAGAGTCCCCCAGCACATATAGCCTTTGACAGTCATTTGACACATATCATATCTTGGCAGTCAGGAGCCCAGTATAAGCAGATGGCACACTGAAATTGGGTAATTTGAAGGATATTTAATGAAAGAACTCTTACAAAGAACGTGGGAAAGGTGTGAAAGATGGTGTAGAACCCCAGGGCTGGCAGGAGGGGTGCCTTAACCACCGCTAAGCTTGAAGGAACATGGACAGGGGAGTGTCTCAGAACGAGCCTGGCAGGACCTTTGAGAGAGGGAAGTGGCCGGTTTGCCATGACCCCTAGGGGAGGGACATAGGAGAGTAAATTTCCTGATCTTACTTTCCTCCCCACTTCCTCCCATTGGTGAACCCAACAGGAAGCCGGAGGATAAGAGCTGGGCTTACAGCAGGGTGGAGAAGGATAGAAAGTGGATCTGGAGGCAGAAACAGAACATATCCAACACAATGTGTGTGTGCAACTGTGGACACTGCCTTTTGTAGGAGACCTCGGAGATTTTCACAGATCTTTTCTCCTGAATGTGATTGGCGTCTCTGTACCGCCCCACATTGTCAAGTTCTTGTTGTGTGCATTTAGCTCACCTTCTCCCTGGAAATGACACTCTCTAGGGCAGGGACCCTTGCCCCGAGCAGCTCTTTGCTCCCCGAGGGTTTAGTTAGCAGGATCTAAGTTCTGATTGGCTCTGTTGGTTGAAATGTGCAATTTGAGGCCAGGAAATGTCCTGGGTCACTTCAGACTGAAAGCCTGTTGCTGTGAAACGTGAACTGGCTCTGAAGCAAGTCGCTAACTGTGACCCTGAGCAGATATTAGTTTTGTGGGCCTCAGTTTCCTCAATGCTAAAATAAAGAGATTTGTTTAGATCAGGGGTTAGCAAATCATGGCATAGGGCCAGATCCAACCCCCTACCCTGTTTTTGTAAATAAAGTTAGATTGGAACACAGCCACGCTCAATTTTTACAACTGCTTTTGCACTACAAGGGCAAAATTGAGTAGTCCCAACAGAGACCATACTGCCCACAAAACCAAAACATTTACTATTTGGCCCTTTATAGAAAATGTTTGCTGACTTCTGGTTAGATGATTTCCAAGGTCCCTCTGGGTTGTAGGGATCTGAGATCAGGCATTATGCCTTATATGGCTTTGCATTTCACATGGCCTACACAAGTGGTGGGGAGAGTCTGTGGAAGACCCTTGGCCTGCCATAGAGGCTGCCTGCAGCCAGTTTCCATGGCCCCCAGCTTCTGCTTCAGGAGGCTATAGCTCAGGAAACAGCTGGAGAGCAGGTTGGAAGTGGTGCTCGCTTGTCAGCCTCCTGAGCAAGCTCAATTGAGGAGGGATGGGAGCCGGGGAGCAACTAACCCAGCTGCGTCACCCCCAGAGGGCCCCACCTGAGGTGTCATTAGCTCCACCTTTATGGGCTTTCCTCCTTTCACTGTCTTACCTCCGCACTCCCTCCCACTTCTGACATCCCTTCCAGAACCAGCTGCTTGCACTGAAATCCTTGTTTCTGAGGCTGCTTTGGGGGAAACTCAAATGAAGACGTGCTAGGTAGTCATTAATACACACATGTTGTTCTTGTCAGTGATCACGCACCTTGTGTTACTCAGCATATTCTGCTACAATAAACGATGTCGCTGGAACTTTCAGCTAATTAAAAAAGGCAGAAACTTGCAACCAAGATAGTGTCATATGGTTCTAGGAGACGAGGCTGAATTCTGTGAACTCAGATATCTTGTAGACCCAGTTCCCTTATCTGTAAAATTAGAGGATCAGATTGCACAATTCCCCTCGATATCTTACAGTTCCAAAATGCTATGAAATTGGATCTAAGGTTGTCTTGTTAATCTTATGGCAGTAAGTAAAAGCAGACATATTCACAATCTTAAGTGCTGAAGTGTTTTGTGATAATGGGTTCTTTTTTGTCTTTTCCTAATATGATGGTGGGGAGTGGGAAGGTAGTCAACAGTGAGGAAAGACCCCAACTCAGAATTAACTAGTTAGCTTTACCTCTTTCTTGGGCAAACCCTCCTGTTCCCCCATCATCACCATTCCCCTCCCCTCTCCGGACCTCACCTCTCGTCCTTCTGGGTACCCATTTTAGACAATCATGGTTAGCATATAGCTGAAAATAATGGCTCCAATCCTACGTGGTTTAGCTTCTGAAATTAGGAAAATTTAGGGAAGTCTGCTTAGAAAGACTTAAAAATCTGGTAACCTGGGATATGACTTATATCTTTATAAGTTTTACCTTTTACCCCAAAACTCAAGAGCTGGAAGGAAACTTTTGTTCATTTAGTCATAAGACATATCAAATGCAAATACTTATTAAGCACCTGCTATATGCCAGGCACTGTGCTAAGGACTGGGAATACGATGGGGAGAAAAGGTAGTTATTGGGCAGAGGGGACAGTCATTGAGTAAACAGCCTCTCAAAGAAATATAACATCACAAACCATAATAAGTGGTGAAGGAAAAGTACAGGCAGGGATGAAATGTCTGAGGGGAGCCTGACACTGCATGGGGCAGGCGGGTGGTGGGGAGGGGCTTCGCTGAGGAGATGCCATTGGGGCTGAGATCTGGAAGGGGGTGGCCATTAATCAGGTGGTGGCCAAGGGAGAGTTAGGTGTGCCCGGAGCCTGAGGAGAGGAAGGCGAGCAGGGGAACTGAAGACCAGGGTGGGCCTGGCCTGGGGGCTGAGGCGAGGAGTGTAGACGTGGAGGCGCAGGAGCAACCGTTCATTTATTCAGGAAACATTTGTCAGATTTCTACTGTGTCTGGGCACTCTTCCGTGCTCTGCAGCTACGATGGTAAGCGAGACGAAGTTCTCGCCCTTGAGCAGGTTACATCCTAGCGGAGAAGACAGACCATAAGCCAGCAAATGAATAAATATAGAATATAATTCAGACGGAGTTGTGTGCCATGAAGGAAGAGAAAGCCGAGGAAGGGTCAGCTGGAGCCTGGGGTGGGGGGTGGGGTGGGCAGACTGTTTCAGAGCGTGGTTGGGGCCATTGAGTGGAGGCCACAGAGAAGACCTGACTTCTGTGGGGCCTTTCTGACTCTATGAAAGATCTGGACACATCCTGGGAGCAGTGCTGGCCTCCCTGTCTCCTCATTAAGCCGAGAGGAGCAGAGAGCAAGAATCCCTCTCTGAATCTGGCCAACAGCAATTATCGGGGAAGAGCACGGTTGTAAGTCTTCTGATTTAACAAACTCAGTGTGTTTATTTTTAGTCCTAGGAAATGTGGGACCTTGGTGAGAGGGAAAACCCCATGGAGCAGGTTATGGTTACAGATTTTAAAGAGAGAGAGAAAGGAGTGAGAAGGCGTGGCTGGCAGGGAGAGGCGGATGTCAGCGCTCTCTCTCAAAGGCGGGGCTGAGCAGACAATGAACTGGGAGGTGAAGTGGCTGTGGCCGGTGCGCCTAACAATCTTGGCGATTTCCCTGCAGTGGTTCCTAGGGCTAGAGGCAACTAGAAAGGGGTGTCGGCCTCAGGAGCTGTCAGAAGTGGAAAGTTCCTGGCACCAGAGGGAAGAGAGGTTTCACACTGCCTTTTCAAGTCAAGTTTCCACTGACTTGATATTACCTTACGGCATCCGCGTCCCTGCCCCGACCCCAGCCTGCCTTCTACAGATATCAACTTTAAGGCTAGGCAGTTTGGGCCGCCTGTGTCTACAGGAGCTCCTTTCTCTACAACTTGGCTTTTGGAAAAGCATCCTATGAGCTTCGGGAGAGAGTATCTGACCCTGTGGCTCCTGAAGAGTCCCCTAGGTCCTAGTTTAGAGGTGGTGCTTGTCACAGTCTGTGAGTGTGCGGGTGTCCACGTGCACACCCCCATGCACATGAGCTCACTGGCTTAACAAATAGCTGTAGATCACAGCGCCAGCACCAAAGAATGGACCCCAGCCGCCTTTCTCAAGGAGCTACAGTGCAGTGCGGGCCACACACAGTTATCATTCAGACTAAGTTTAGCATGCCCTGGAGCACGCAGAACTCAATTTTGATGGGTCAGGGAAGGGTTTCTGGTGTAAGTGACCAATGGACATCTGACCTAAAGGACAGGGAGGGGCGTGTGTGTGTGTGTGTGTGTGTGTGTGTGTTAGAGAGAGAGAGAAGGAGAACTCTACAATTTAGAATCTGTCTCGGGGACTATGTGAACTCAAAATACTGCTCAACTTATAGACGAACCCCTGTGCGTTCTGTGTATTCTCACCTGATTGCTGGCCTGTGGTTCACATATGCTAGATGGATCATGTGGTTTTTAAGTTAAAATGTTAGTTTCTTTTAAGTTGTTAGTAAATTGTTTAAAGTTGTGTTCCTTCATGCTCCCTCTGTCTCACCATTAGAGGCTCCCCAGGTTCTTTACACCCCAAGAAGTATATAACACGGGGTGCACACACAGCCCCATGGCCAAGGCCAGATGCAGCAGACACTCTTGCCAGATGACGAGTCTCTGGGCTGGTGTTGTGGCCGTGGTACTGGTTGTGCTGATTTGAAATCAAGATACTCAATATCATCCAATTTGTATGCCTTCAGGGAAGAAAGGCCAACTGGCAAAAATGAATATACTGGGTAAATACTTTTTTTCTGATCTATTTGCTGAGAGTTTGATAGAAAGCCTTGTTAATCAAAGTGGTTTTAGGAAGAAAATGCTATAGGATGTGAGCAAATGTGGCTTCTAGGGCAGAGGGTCCTCTGAGCACATTCTCCCCTTGGTCCACTACTTCATCAGGGATACTAATGGCTCTCCTGCTCAAATCAGAAAAGGGGGAGTGGGGTGGGGGCAGAAGGAGATGAGGGAAGACTGGATTGGGGACAATCAGGAGCATGCTTTAACAGCAGTGTTTCAATGAAAAAGCCAGACTTCTCGTGCTTTCCTGAACCTCCTAGTTGAGAGCCATGGAGGCTCTACTAAGCCCCTGCTCCATGGCCCTCAGCACACAGAGGTGATGTCCTCATGTGCCAGGCATTTAACCTGCACCAGGCAGGTGTGGAGGGGCAGCCCCAGCTCCTGCCTTCAGGGGGGCACAGCCTGAAACAGGGAGCACTGCCCCAGACACCCCAAGACTCCCTCCAGGGAGCAGCTGGGGGCTGGAGATCCCATTCCTGCAGGATGGTGCACTGGTGGGAGGGGCAGCGGCAGGGGGATAAAGCTCCCTCCCAGACACCGCAGTCCTCAGTGACCTGTGGAACCGTGGTGCCATCTGATGGCCAAGGCAGGGAGTGAACTGGGGACGCATGGAGGGACAGACGTGGACAGTCCGCGTGGCCCCAGCTCTGGTTGGGGTTTGTGACTTGGCAGGTTTAACTTCTCAGCCCCACAGCTCTGAATGAGGCAGCGCTGAAAGGCCGGCTGCAGGGCTGGGGTCCACGGGCTGCTGTGCGTGGAAAGACTGAAATCGAATCCTCCAGAAAATATTTGGGGGACCCACTATATGCTCAGTTCAGTGGTGCTCTAGGGTCAAGGACTGTGTGTGGGGGCGTAATCAAGGAACAGGATACAACCCTTGACCTCAGTGAGTCTACACTCTACTTGAGGAGACAAGATTAACTCACGGAAAATGACATCAAGACGACGTAACCACACATGGGTGCATGCCTGCTGCAGCTGGGAAGCCCGGTGGTCGCTCCTGGAGAGGGCTAGGCTGCATGGGGGAGAGGAGCCGGGACCTGCACCATTCAGGGGGTGAAGTGGTACCCTAAAAATGCCAACCATTTGCCTCATGTTCTTGCTTTTTCAAATGTGTTTTCTTTCTAGCCTTCAAGACTGTCATGTCATCTTGAAAGAGATGACTTTGAAGGATGTGCTGGGGGAAGCAACTGCTCCCTGGGGCCTCTTTCGATGTCCAGGGTTACTGGGTAGCCTGGGAGTGCAGATGAGGTTTGCGTAGAGGGGAGGGAAGTGCGGGCTAGGGCAGAAGGTCTTCTAGGCCTGAGCACCTGAGGGGCAGCTTTGAGACAGCAGAGATCTGGTCCTCATGAGTGAGTGATGATGGGGCCTCAGTGGCCACAGGTGGGGGACAGGTGGGTGGTGGTGTGGGAACAGAGTGGCAGGTGGAGGATTTCCTTCTGTTATCTGAAGCCTCATTCTCCTTTCTCCAATCCTCCTTTCTCTCTTCCTCTCTCTTTTGAATCTCCTTCTTCACTTCTTTCTGCTATCTCTATAAAATCCCTGTCTTGGCCAAGTCCTTGACTAGGGACAAAAATCAAGTTCAAATTCCTTCAAAACTAGCCAGACTTCCAACTGTTTTTTGGTAATGGTTACTCCCTTCAGGAAAAAATACTGTCTCCAGTTATCTAGAAGGGAATTTCAGGCTGCATCGTGCAAATTTTCCACATAGCAGGTGATCAGGTGGGTGGCCTGAAACAGCTCGCTTCCACCGAGGCAAGCCATTTCCCTCCAAAGTGACTCTCGTCTTTGGATCCATCAGGCCTGAGGTGGTGGAATCCATGGTGAGGGTGGGGAGGTGGCGGGGGGCGGGGGCACCGCCCCACAGGCAGCCCTTGCTTCATGCAGAGGGCCTTGGGGCAATTAGACCTTGGTAGGTCGAGTCATATTTAATTTGCTGGGAAAACTTCGCTGTTTAAAGGAAACTTCAGGTGACTCTTTTTACAGCATAAATAGTATTATCCCCTCCTTAGGCCGTTGTGCAAATGTGGATTCTGAGTTTCCCTAAAGCTGGACACACCTGTATAGTCTAAATTCTAGAAGGAGTGTGTGAGGGACTTGCAGACTGGCCTCAGGTGTGACTCATTTTTGTCCCCTGGGCACCTGTCACCCCCTCTCTATGTGAGTGCCTAATACATGCTTAGGCATTTTTGATCTACCCAGATTGAGTGATAGTGCAAGACCGGAGTTGTCTACCAGGAATTGATTGGATTCCACATCACAGAGCAGGTCAGACTTTTCCTCCCCTCTGAAGGCCAGCTTGGTGTAATGTAGGGGGGAAGGAGCCAGCAAGAGTTCAAGTCTGGCTTCCCCAGGCGCCTGCTGAGTGACCTCAGGCAAGGTTATCAGCTCCCGAGCCTCACTTTCCTCATCTATAACACAGGGTGAAAACCTCATTAGGTGTGTTGTACAGATTCAGAGTGATGGGTAATATGTGTACAAGCGGTAAGGACAGGAATGTAACAATGTTAATATTGAAGTTTAGACCCACATGTACATCTTAGATGCCCAAAGGAGTGTGAGAACGCATCCACCTGGAGGAGTGCTTAAAGCAGCTACTCAAGAACCCACTCTCTGATTTTTGAGCTCCTCCCCCGATGGGAATACAAGAAGGTCAAGAGCAGGAGAATGGAGAGAGGCATTGGTGAGGGGACTGGTGCTGCTGCATTTGTGTGAGCCCCGCCCCACCCCTACGAGGCTGCTCGAGTCCCCCCCTACACCCTGAAAAGTCAGGGTTGTTGGTGCTTCCTCTTTTACTCAAAATGAGAGAGACAGAAGAGAGGGAGAGAGAGAACTTCTTCAACGGGACAATGTGCAGAGCTTGAAATGTGCTCCCTGCGGTTGGGGAGGTCCATGCGTTAGGACTTGACTTGCCCCTAGGAACACTGGGTGATCTGTGGCAGGACAGAGGAGCAGGGGCTGAGCTGACAAACCATGATCTATTCCAAAGATGACTCAAGGGATGTGTAACTTTTTCCTACGGATGACATGTGGTCATGAGGACCTGTTCTAAGTGCTGTCCACAAGGACCTCCTGGGTGTAGTGTGGCATGCTGGAGAAGGGCGAGCTTGGTGGGCAGAGCAGCCTGCTGAAGAAGAGCCTAGTCAGTCTACATCTGAGTAGTTACATTTTAGGGCCCCAGCTTGGGAATCTCTGAAGAACTCACAGAGATGCCCATCAGAAAGTCAGCTTTCACCATCTGCTGGGCTGGAGAGCGTGAGTGCATTCACACAGGGAAACTGTCCTAATTCTTACCTCCCCTCCCTAATCCCCACCCCATCCCCTTCAAACCCAGGCAGGATTCAAAACAGCAGCTAGTGAATGGTGGAGGAGACGAGCAGAGAAGGAGAACAGAAGTGGCTTCGCCCCTCTCCAAAGGCTGGCTGCCCACCCACTACAGGCTTATCAAGGGGAGAGAACGGAGAATGAAGTGCGGGTTAATATCTTGGGTAGAAACTTTAGTTTCTGAACTGAGAGCACTCTCTGTGACTTAGAGTGAACAGAGGATGATCTCCAAGCTAAAAGTGAACAAACACAAGTCATTAAATTGCTGAGTTGTCATCTGGAGGCAGAGGGAAAGCCTCTCCTGCTAAATAAACGTTAGTGGGCTAGCGGGAGTCAAAAAACAGAGAGGTGCACTTTATCACATTCCTCTAGTTCAGCTTGTTCAACACACCAGTCCTGCAAATAAGAGGCTGTACGTGTTCTCAGGGGCAGGCAGTGATGTGGAGTGAGGAGGAGACGTAGTAGCTGCTGTATTTGCAACCACAAGTTAAAGATGGGCAGTTCTTCTCAGAGGGGATCTCTCAGCTGTTCCTCTGAAGAGAAGGGGTAGAGCAACAGAGTTGGGGGGGTGTCGTCAAATCCCCAGGTAACTGTGGGTGGGGAGGACTGGTCAGCATGTGAAGTAGGTGCCTCTCAGCTCCCCTCTCTGTAGCTTCCCCCTTTCCATTTTTATTGAGCAAAACTGAGGGAGCACCTAGTACCTGTAAGGCTCTTCCCCGTGCCAGGGCTCTTAGTGTCTTAGTGCTGAACAGAACACCTCTTGGCTAGCAAACAGCCTCTGATGAAAATACACTCATACTGAGGGGTTAGAGAGTGCAGTGTTGATCATTTCAAGGATATATGTATGTATGTGTATATGTATCATGTATATGTATATATATTATGAATGCGTATATATAGACACATAGATATGTACACACACACACACACAATTGAAGAACAGTAGGAGTTTAACGTCTAAATGATTAGATATCACGGAGAAGCATCAAAATCAGGGGAAGATCATGATGATCCAGACAGACCACTTACAGCGGGCATCTATAGATTCTGCCTATGCAGCATTCCTTCCTTAGGGAGCCCAGCCCCTCCTGCCTCCTGTGGTCCTGGTTGGGTCGTCAGTCACTGGACCCGGCCCACACCCACAGGAGTAGCCATGTGATTCAGATGGACCCAAAAGACTTTTTTCTGCCAGGAATTGAAAACTTTAGTGAAGATATCAGGACTAAAAGTCAGCTGGAGATGACTCATTCTGACATCAGCAACATAATGGGACTGTTCCCAGCTCCATCTCTGGAAAGTTTCCAAATCTGCCCTTGCTTCTGTCCTACTCATCTCCTTGTTGGTCAGCATGGTTTTCCATTCAGTCCAACCAACTGCCCTTGCTTAAATTGTTAAAGTAGACTTTTAAGGCTTACAACTAACCATAGATACATCGTGCTCAGATTTTAGCCAGTTTCCTTCTAGTGTTTTCTCCATTGTTTGCATTTTTTGGTGGGATATCAGAGAGCTGAAAGCAAAGGCTCCCGAGGCACGGGGCCTCCCTGAGCAGGGGAGCACACGGCGGCCGTGGCTCCGGAGCTGGAATAAACCTGCGAGGCCGTCCTGTCCTCTCCCCATCTTTGACAGCTGAGGCGACCGAGGCCCACCAGAGGGCCTTCCTTCGTGGGGCACCGCACAACCAGCTTGTTTCACAGTGGGACCCCTGTTGCTAATACCCGGCGCTCTCCAGTGCGCGCAGCTGCGGGAACTCGTCGGCAAGCGACGGGGTGCAGCACGGGCACTGAGCCTTTCCGGGGAGACGGTGGGATTTCATATGTTATATTGCTGGCCCACCTCACCAGTGTCAACACAGAAGAGGCCGGGCTCCTAACATGTAGGGAAAGACAGAGAAGGGCTGCTGCTGTTTTTTAAATCTCAGTGCTATTGACGCGAGAGGCAGAAAGTGAGGAGGCAGGTACGTAGGTAATGCGTAATGCGCGTGTATGAGCGAGGGAGCAGGCACTCTAGAGGGGGTCGCTTTAATACTGAGGACTCAGAAATCCCCTTCACAAATTCTCCTTGCAATCCCTGTGTCTCAATCAGCACTGGAAAGTAATTGGATTTAATGAGGCTGTTATCACCCTCAAAACTCTCCCGTCCTTCCCCAGCTCCTCTCTTTGGCTGGCCGGGTACCACCCTTGTTCTTGCCGTGCATTAAGAATACATTTTTTGGGAGATTTTAATAGCCGCTTTATAAGGACTATCTCTTTTGAGACAGCATCGCTGGGATCAGGTTTAAACCATCTGCTGTTAATGTAAGGAGAAAGGACGACCAAGCACAGTTAGCATACGTAATTTACAGCCAGCGAGCCTGCGCTGCCCGGGGTGAGGAGGCCGAAGTACCACGCGGTCGGGAAGCACGGGCCTGGGCCCCAGCCAGGAAGAAACAGCCCCTGTGTGAGAGACGTCCGGCGTGGTCTTCAAGTTTCAGGCGTCCGTGTCTCCGGAGTGCCGTTTCCTGTCTGTAATGCAAGTTGTAAGCTCTTGGCGTGTTTTTTTTGCACTCCGAAATAAACGGAGCACCTGGATTTAATCAGTCAGCCGGTAACAGGATCGGGCTCCCAGTCTCCCTGAGAGTCCCCACCCCCAGGTGAGGGCCGTGGGGCCGGAGCAGAGCCTGCTCCGAGAGTCCTGGACAATTCGGTTCCTGGTGGGCTCGTTATGAATGAGAAGCTTGGAGCCGACTTGGCCCAGGGGTCTCTTGGTGGTATTCATGGGCTGTTCTCGAGAAACTGGCATGACCTTAGGGCTGGGGGGCTGTTGAGTTGGGGCCTGTAGCACTTGGCATGCAAAACACTAGCTTAAAGTTTCCATTGGTCAGTGGAGTATGCTTCATGAACGGTTTGATCTGCAATCTAAAAACATTCTGGCACTTTCTTTGGGTTTAAAAAAATGTTTCAGAAGAATTTGTTTTCTTCCAAATGAAGATTTTTTGCTTTTGGATGCCTGCTCCTTCGTTAAAGGCCTGAAGTGAGGTCACAGGGTCTGATCTAATAGAAGTCCTGCCACCCCGGGCAGCACGTGCCCGGCTCTGCTTGTGAGTGTGACTGCTGCAGATGGGCAAGTCGTCACAGATTTTAGAAGAGGGGGGTCAATTCCACCAGTGACACAACAGTGGGCTTAGTGTCTACTTTTGATAAGACTCTAAAACAAATAGTTTGTACAAGCATCTGGAGAGAGAAGTGGGGATGACTAGAAGCTGATGGATTTATTGAGTTGGCACAGACTTGGCTTCTTCCTGTTCTGAACCTGGTGTTATAGAATAACTTGTGGGTCGTCAAGTGCCTGGCATGGCATCTCTGGGTTTCAGCAGAATCTTTCAGCAGTGCTCTCTCTCCTTCTCTTTGTAGGGAAGATGGAGAAATGGGGGCCCATCAAGAGGAGACAATAAGTTGAAGCACCCAATGGGCCAGTGCGACCTTGGAGAGATGGCTTGAGCATTATCAGCAGCGCACCTCACGTCTTTGTCCTCAGCGCTGTCCTCTTCCACTGTTGTATTAACTATTTTGGAGCAGGAATCATTTTTCTTTTGGTCTCACCTTGATAAAGCCAATCTGTAACTTTGTTTTTCTTTTTAAACTAGTTCTTCAAGATTGGAATGAGAGCTTCAGAGAAGGCACAATAATTTTTCTCCACTGTGCTTTTCTCCTCCTCCTTCTCCTTCCCCTCTTTGTGTTGGTTTTATTACAGATATAAACTAAATATGAAAAAATCCAACAACTTTTTACTTTGATTTTTTAAAATCCACGAATTTAGAGAAATCATTTCAAAAGTTGAATTCTAGTTATTTGAAATGTATCTCATAGTTCATATGGAAAATGGTAAAAAAGGTGATTTTGGAATTATTTCTGTACATGTGATCATATATCAAGAGAAAAAGAAAACACTCAAAACCCCCAAAAAACCCACACATAACAAAAAGCTATCAATGCAGTTCATCCTGTTGTAACCATGCCAAGAGAAGCAGAGCTCTCACCTCCCAGTGATAATTGCTTCAAACCGGAAGGACCTTATGACTGTCAAAGAATTGGCAACTGGAGTTTTTCTTACTTTCAAAGTGCTTGTCAAATCCTGGGTTTCTGATAGTTTTTGGAATACATGTAAACAAAAACCAAACTTTTTTCATTTATTGAAACATAGAGAGCAGGAAAAAAACACAACACATTCCTTTGGGGGAAAAGAAATCTAGTTTATATACTTGAAGTAAGCAAGGAAATTATTCTTCCTCATCTCCTTTATCACACACACTTACCCTAAAATATTGTTCCGTAAAACTGGAATTAGGGAGGACTACAGAAGCAGAAAGGGAAAGAAACAAATTAAAGGACAAACACCTAAAGTTGTAGTGTACAGAGGGGGAGGCTGGCTAATGTGTGTCTACAACAACAAGGCTCTCATTCCAAGAGACCCAGGGATGGAATTCATGATACCACAGGAGCTAGGATTTGTGTCATGGAGGGAGGACCAGTAAGAACTTTACTGCCTCTGTTTTTTCTAATATTTCTTGACAGCAGGGCCTTCTTCTCTTACCCAAATTGCTAATGATACCAAGTTGGAAGACAAGATACAACAAACCTCACAAGGAGAGATCAATGGAGTCTGTTAAACATGGTGGCACTTAGTGTGTGTGCATGTGAAGTGCTGGCCTTTGCCCAAGGATCAACTTCACTAGTGTAGTGACATGTGATGATACGGATTAACAGGGTTCCTGCGGGGAACAGGAGAATAACCCCCCTACTTAAAACCCCGCGATGGCTTCCCATCACCCCTAGGATCAAGTCCAAGGCCTTAACGTGGTTCGTGAGACCCTGCAGCATCTGGCACTGTGTACCTCTCTGCAGCCTCACCATGCATCACTCTCCCCTCATCCTCCATGGTCCAGCGATACTGGGCTTCTTCATCCAGTTTTAAATACAGCATGTTCTCTCTTCTCAGGGCTTTACTCAAACAGTTTCCCCTGCCTAGAATACTCTTTGCCCCACACAGGTCTCAATTTAAACTTCACTTTGTTGTTCATGCACAATGTGTTGAGCTTCTATCACATCCAGCTGCTGTGCTAGATGCTGGAGATACAAGGGTAAACAAACAAACAAAAGGCCCATGTCTGCCTTCACAGTGTGGGAGACAGAGAATCAGACACGAATCATGTGCTAAGTGACATGAGGGAGAGGCATATAGTACTATAAGAACATGAACTATGAGCAGAGATCTGGGGAAAGAATATGTGGGGCATTTAGAGGAAATAGCATGTGTAAAGGCCCGTGGTACTGGGAACAGAGCCTGCTGAAGGAACTCACAGAGGGCCAGTGTGGCTGGAGTGCAAAGAACATGGGCTACAGTGAACGTGGTGTGAGATGAACATGGAAAGATTTGTCTCTTCATTTTCTGTTATTGGTGCTGTGCTTGCAGATGCTGGATCATCACTAATAGACCTGTTCCAGAGGCAATTCACACATGAGATAGAAAGTTTAGCTAGAGTCAATGTTTGCTCAACAAGTACTAATTCAGCAGTTCTACTAGGTTGTGCAGTGTGCTGGATGCTGGAGATACACAGGGCAGACATGGCCGCTGACCTCCTGGGGCCACACAGACAAATAAGGAAGCAGGACAGCACAGCTGGAGTGCCCTCATGGAGTAGCGCCATACTGGAGCACAGAGGAGGGCAGCTGCGTCCGGACCTGGGAGCGCAGCAATGGCTTCCTGGAGGAAGTGATGGTTGGCTGAGACTGGATGCATGAGAGGGAGTTTGCTCAGTGAATGGTCAGGAAGAATATTCCATACAGACTGAATACCATGGGCTCTGTACTGAGCCCCAGATCACTGGGAGTGTGCATTCACTCATCTCTCTCATTAGGGATATTTTATTTTATTTTTTGGTAACTTAAAAAAATGTTTTTAATTAATTTTTTATTGAAGTTACATTGATTTATAACATTATATAAATTTCAAGTGTCCATCATTATATTTCTACTTTTGTATAGATTACATCATGTTCACCACCAAAAATCTAGTTGCCATCCGTCACAGTACAAATGTGCCCTTTTGCCCTCCCGCCACCCACCTTCTCCTCTGGTAACCACTAATCTAATCTCTGTATCTATGTGTTTGTTGTTGTTGTTGTTGTTTATCTTCCAAATATGAGTGAAATCATACAGTATTTGGCTTTCTTCTTCTGACTTATTTTGCTTAGCATAATTCCCTCAAGGTCCATCCGTGTTGCAAATGGCAAGATTTCATCTTTCTTTATGGCTGAGTAGTATTCCATTGTGTATATATACCACATCTTCTTTATCTATTCATCTGTTGATGGGCACTTAGGTTACTTCCCAGTCTTGGCTATTGTGAATAATGCTGCAATGAACATAGAGGTGCATATATCTTTTTGAATTAGTGTTTTTGTGTTCTTTGGATAAATACCCAGAAGTGGACTGGCTGGATCATATGGTAATTCTATTTTTAATTTTTTGAGGAATCACTGTACTGTTTTCCATAGTGGCTGCACCTGTTTACATTCCCACCAGCAGTGTATGAAGGTTCCCTTTTATCCACATCCTCTCCAACACTTGTTATTTCTTGTCTTTTTAATAATAGCCATTCTGATGGGTGTAAATTGATATGTGATTGTGGTTTTGATTTGCATTTCCCTAATAATTAGTGATGCTGAACATCTTTTCATGTGCCTGTTGACTATCTGTTTATCTTCTTTGGAAAAATGTCTCTTCAGATCCTCTGCCCATTTTTTAATTGGGCTGTTTGTTTTTTGTTGTTGAGTTGTATGAGCCCTTTATATATTTTGGACATTACCCCCTTATCAGATATATGATTTGCAAATATCTTCTCCCAACTGTTAGGTTGTCTTTTCATTTTGTTGATAGTTTCTTTTGCCATGCAGAAGCTTTTTAGTTTGATGTAGTCCCATTTCTTTATTTTTTCTTTGGTTTCCCTTGCCTGAGGAGACATATTCAAAGAGATACCGCTAAGGCTGATGTCAAAGAGCGTACTGCCTGTGTTTTCTTCTAGGAGTTTTATGGTTTCAGGTCTTACATTCAAGTCTTTAATCCATTTTGAGTTAATTTTGTGTATGGTGTAAGACAATAGTCTACTTTCATTCTTTTGCATAGGGCTGTCCAGTTTTCCCAATAACATTGATTTAAGAGACTTTCCTTTCTCCATTGTATGTTTTGGCTTTTGTCAAAAATTAGCTGTCCAGGGGCTGACCTGGTGGTGTAGTCATTGAGTTCGGCACACTCTGCTTTGGTGGCCCAGGATTGCGGGTTCAGATCCCAGGTACGGACCTACACCACTTGTCAGCCATGCTGTGGCAGAAACCCACATACAAAGTAGAGGAAGATTGGTAACAGATGTTAGCTCAGGGCAAATCTTCCTCTGCAAAAAAATAAATAAATAAAATAAATTTAAAAAAATTAGCTGTCCATAAATGTATGGATTTATTTTTGGGATCTCAATTCTATTCCATTGGTCTGTGTGTCTGTTTTTCTGCCAGTACCGTGCTGTTTTGATTACTATAGCTTTGTAGTACACTTTGAAATCAGGGAGTGTGATGCCTCCAGCTGTGTTCCTTTTTCTCAGGATTGCTTTGGCTATTCGGGGTCTTTTGTTTTTCCATATAAACTTTAGGATTCTTTCTTCTATTTCCATGAAAAATGTTGTTGGGACTTTGGTAGGGATTGCACTGGATCTGTAGATTGCTTTAGGTAGTATGGACATTTTAACTATGTTAATTTTTCCAATCCATGAGCACAGAATATCTTTCCATTTCTTTGTGTCTTCTTTGATTTCTTTCAAAAATGCTTTATAGTTTTCAGTGAACAGGTCTTTCACCTTCTTGGTTGAATTTTTTGCTAGGTATTTTATTCCTTTGTTGTGATTGTAAATGGGATTGTATTCTTGATTTCTCTTTCTGCTATTTCATTGTTAGTGTATAGAAACACAACTGATTTTTGTATGTTGATTCTGTACCCTGCAACTTTACTGTATTTGTTTATTATTTCTAATAGGTTTTTGGTGGAATCTTTACGAGTTTCTATACATAAAATCATGTTATCTGCAAATAGTGGCAGTTTTAATTCTTGCTTTCCAATGTGGATCCCTTTTATTTCTTTTTCTTGCCTGATTGCTCTGGCTAAGATTTCCAATACTATGTTGAATAAGAGTGTCGAGAATGGGCATCCTTGTCTTGTTCCTGATCTTAGAGGGACAGCTTTTTGTTTCTCACCATTGAGTATGATGTTAGCTGTGGGTTTGTCATATATAGCCTTTATTATTTTGAGATATTTTCCTTCTATACCTATTTTATTCAGGGTTTTTATCATAAATGGATGCTAAATCTTGTCGAATGCTTTCTCTGCATCTTTTGAGATGATCATGTGATTTTTATTTTTCATTTTGTTAATATGGTGTATCATGTTGATTGATATGTGGATGTGGAAACATCCTTGCATCCCCGGAATAAATCCCACTTGATTGTGGTCTATGATCCTTTTAATGTATTGTTGTATTCAATTTGCTAATATTTTGTTGAGGATTTTTACATCTATGTTCATCAGCAATACTGGCCTGTAATTTTCTTTTTTTTGTGTTGTTTTTGTCTGGTTTTGTTATCTGGGTAATGTTGGCCTCGTAGAATGAGTTGGGAAGCGTTGTCTCCTCTTCAAATTTTTGGAAGAGTTTGAGAAGGGTAGATATTAAATCTTCTTTGAATGTTTGGAAGAATTTACATTAGTGGTCTGGTCCTGGGCTTCTGTTGTTTGGGAGGTTTTTCATTACTGTTTCTATCTCCTTACTAGTGATTGGTCTATTCAGATTCTCTATTGCTTCTTGATTCAGTTTTGGAAAGTTGTGTAATTCTAGAAATTTATCCATTTCTTCTAGATTATCCAATTTTTTGGTGTATAGCTTTTCATAGTATTCTCTTATAATCCTTTATATTTCTGTGATCTCTATTGTAATTTCTCTTTTGTTTCTGATTTTATTTATTTGAGCCTTCTTTTTTTTTCTTAGTGAATCTAGCTAAAGATTTGTCAATTTTGTTTTTCAAAGAATCAGCTCTTAGTTTCATTGATCTTTTCTATTGTCCTTTTTAGTTTCTATTTCATTTATTTCCACTCTGATTTTCATTATTTCCTTTCTTCTTCTGTTTTGGCTTAGTTTTTTCTTCTTTTTCTGGTTCCTTTAGGTGTCCTGTTAAATTGTTTATTTGACATTTTTCTTGTTTTTTGAGGTAGGCTTGTATTGTGATAAACCTCTCTCTTAGTACCACTTTTGTTGTGTCCCATAGATTTTGGTATGTCGTATTTTCATTTTCATTTGTCTCTAGGTATTTTTTTTATTTCTCCTTTGACCCAATAGTTATTCAGTAGCATTTTGTTTAATCTTCACATATTTGTGACTTTTTTGGTTTTCTTCTTGTACTTGTTTCTAGTTTCATACCATTGCGATTAGAAAAGATGATTGATTTTATGTCAATCTTCTTAAATTGATTGAGACTTATTTTGTGGCCTAGTATGTGATGTATCCTGGAGAATGTGCCATATGCATTTGAAAAGAAGGTGTATTCTGCAGTTTGGGGTTGGAACGTTCTATATATATCTATTAAGTCCATCTGGTCTAATGCATCATTTAATGCCAATGTTTCCTTACTGATCTCCTGTCTGGATGACTATCCATTGATATAAGTGAAGTGTTAAAGTCCCCTACTATTATTATGTTACTGTCAATTTTTCCCTTTATGTCTGTTAATAATTGCTTTATATCTTTAGGTGCTCCTGTGCTGGGCTCATAGATATTTATAAGTGTTATATTCTCTTATTGGATTGTTCCTGTTATCATTATGTAATGCCTTTCTTTGTCTCTTGTTACTATCTTTGTTTTAAAGTCTATTTTGTCTGATATAAGTAGTGCTACCCCAGCTTTCTTTTCTTTTCCATTTGCATGGAGTATCTTTTTCCATCCCTTCACTTTCAGTCTGTGAGTGTCTTTAGGTCTGAAGTGTGTCTCTTGTAGGCAGCATATATATGGGTCTTGGTTTTTTAAATCAATTCAGCCACCCTATCTCGTTTGATTGGAGCATTTACTCTATTTGCATTTAAAGTAACTATTGGTAAGTATGTACTTGTTGCCATTTTGTTACTTTTTTTCTGGATGTTCGTTAGGAGTATTTTAGTCCTGAGAAAGTTTAAGAAGCTCTGGGGGATAACCCAGGCTTTGACAAATGGGCTGTTCTCCTAATCCCATCACTTCCAAGCAGTGTGGCCATAGACAAGTACCTGTTATGAGCCTCATCTATAAAATGGTGATGATAACACTTGGGACATTGAGTTTTTGTGATGATCAAATGAAATAACAGAATGGGTGCCCATTACAGGTCTGCCCCTCTCCTCTTTCCCTGAAATATCTTCTTTTACTTTTATATTTATGTCCCAAGCAGTCCACCCTGGAGTGAGTAGAAGGAGGCAGAGATGAGAGCAGTTTGAGATAAACTGTTTTGCAGAGAATGAATTTCAGGATGTAATGTGAGAAAACATTGATTTCTCATGCCAGAGAAAAGAAGTCAAAACAGGGGGCCTGGATTGCCCTGGAGTTCTTGCTTGGAGAAGTGCTGTAAATGGTGTTGCTTCTTTCTGCCGTCCTCATGGCTCCTTCCAAATCCAGTTTGCTTATTTTAATCTTAAACTTGCTCTGACTTATTCAGGGGAATTGCAGCTGTGTGGGGAAAGAAAAAAATCTGAGGATTCTCCATTCCTGTAGACAATGATGCCAGTAATCCCCTGTCCTCACCGTTTATACTTGTGCAGGAAAATAAGGATATTGTTTCTATGGGCAAAGAAACCAAATCACTTGATTTTCTTACTGAGTTGCCTGCAGACTTGCTATCCCATAAGCACAACAGGACAGCTTTGCTCAAACTGCTGGCGAAATGGGGTCTCTCTTTAGGGAAGGGTAACACTGGCAGGTTTAGAGTTGCCCTAGGGGAGTGTCAGCATCCTGAGTTTCCTTTGTTGGCCATCTTTGCAAATCACTTCCCCTGCTGAGCCTTGGAGTTCTCCTCTAGAAAATGACAGGCTGGATCAGAAGATGGCAACAAGGATGATAAGTCCATAATGTGATCTCACATGGCCCTCATAATAACCCTCTGAAGTAAGGGGGCAGGTATCTGTCCCATTGTTCAGATGAAAGAACCGAGTTAGAGAACTCAATGTCACATGACCTGGAAGCAGCCTAACCAGGCCTAGTGACTCCAAGTGCAAATTCTATTCTAACAGAACCTTTTAAACTAGACCATCACTTATCAAAACTCTCATTATCTCCTTGCCAGGACAAAGCAAGAGTAATATAGGGGTAGATACATGCTGAGTAATATATGGGCAGATGTAAATGTAGATTCATTTTTTGGCTGCAAGGAACAGAGACTCTTCAGGTGACGTCATGTGGCAGAGTGCCACCACAAGGTTTCTACTGCCTTGTGACTTACATAGCCCTGTAGCTCCCACAGCCTCCTAGAATGTTCAAACTGCTGTCCCTCTGTGGGTCTCCCAGGATTTGCTCTTGCTGTTAACAAACCAACTAAGCAAGCAACCAACTACAGTTGAAACATAATTTGTGGATTCTATATCTGCAAATTCTCCTACTTGCTAAAATTTATTTGTAACCCCCAAATCAACACGTGTGGAGCTTTCACAGTCATCTGTGGGCATGCACAGAGCAATGAAACATTTGAGTAGCCTGATGTGCGCATTCCCGGCTAAGCTCTCACACTGTAAACGTGTCCTTTTTGCAGTATATTTAGTGTCACATTTTTTGCATTTTTATGCTTTTGTTGGTGATTTCACTGTTTTAAATGGCCTCCAAGGGTCTTGCTGAAGTGCTGTCCAGTGTCCTAAGAGCAAGAAGGCTATGATGTGTCTTGATGTGCCTTACAGAGAAAATACATGTGATAGAAAAGCTTCGGTCAGGCATGAGTTACAGTGCTGTTGGCTATGAATTCAATGTTAGTGAATCAACAATGCATATTAAATAAGATGTCTTTAAACAGAAACAACATAAAATGAGGTTATGTATTGATTGGTTGATGAAAATTTGACCAGAGTCTCACCAGAACCTAACCCTGTATTTCCCTTCGGAGCAATGGTTCAGTTTTGTCTAATTCAGTGTTCATGGTGACTTCATAGAACATACTACCACGAATAACAAGAATTGACTGTACATCTCAACCAAACTGTTTATGAGAGAGGCCCTGATTAATTGTGTTGCTCCCTCTTGGCATTTTTGGTCAGTGTTTTCTCAGGTCGTCCACTCTGAGGTCAAGTGGCCACTTGGAGGAGGGACGAGTTACATGGAACCAAAGTGGTGAGCAAGCAAAAGAACCACCCAGGGCTGCTTCTCTGGCAGAGGCCTGAGCTAGGGAATGGGGAGTTTCCTTCAAAATGGGGATGGGGGCCAGGCAGGGACCCAAAGTGGATGATGCTCCTCTTCAGCACACTCACGTTGTCCCGGGGCCCAAATGCCCAGTCAGTCAGTGGAGGTCTACATTTGTGAACCCGTGGGAGTGTGAATGAAGAAATAAAGAACTCTGTAGAAGAAACAAAATCAGACAGGAAGATGAGTTGAAGCTAACCGGACTTCTGCTAGAGTAGCTTTTAATACATTTTAATACAAAAGACTTGAAAGAAGGGAGCAGATTCAGAGTAATTTGTCTAGACGTAGAAAAAGGGCCTGGAGATGCAACACTTAAGAAAGAGGGTTTCGGTGGGTTCTAGGGAAGGAGATGACAGCTAGGCCAAGGTTTGGGGGACTGTAGAGAGACAGCTCAGATCTGGACTTAAAGGTGGACCTGGGCCCAGCAAGGGGTGCCAGGTGTCCCTGAGAGCCAGGGCCGCATTACTGGAGCTTCCTGGGGGCCAAGGGAGAGCTATCATGAACGAGACCAGTTTGATAGGGGTAAGAAGCTAGTGAAGGCAACAAGACTGGATCAGTTGACTTTCATTACCTTTGTATGAATTGTAACCTGAGATCCTTATGACTGGTAATAAAATGCTTCTCTCACTGCAATCAGTGGATTGAATGTGAGCAAGCAGAGTCATCAGACAAGATAATGGAGAGGGTTACAATTTAATGTCAGGCAAATAGAAACTCCCTGGCCTCAGACCTGACCACCTGTATTGTTGACCACTTCTGTGGTCAGGGTCCTACCTGGATTGGAAGGCAGCATGGTGTAGTGCCCTATGTACGGGGAAGACACGCCCTTCCTCAACCAGGCCCAATCCTTCTCAGTGAGATTGTCTCATCCATACTGCTGGTACCAGGACAGAGAGACTGGGGTACACTAGCACAGGCTTCTGTAGGAGGTAAGGTCCTTGATTCTCTCCT
This sequence comes from Ceratotherium simum simum, assembly GCF_057802395.1. Taxonomy (NCBI): domain Eukaryota; kingdom Metazoa; phylum Chordata; class Mammalia; order Perissodactyla; family Rhinocerotidae; genus Ceratotherium; species Ceratotherium simum. The sequence goes on along the minus strand of NC_141927.1, from coordinate 38,028,214 downwards.
GTGAGGGGAGAGGAGCTGAGGACATGCTGCCCAGACCAACCCATCCCACTGTGCCTCGAAGACCAGAGCCTCTGTGTGCCCTGCAAGTTATTCTATTTGTTGCTGGAAGAGGGAGTGTGGCAGAGAACTGTCTTTTCTCTAAGTCTTTAAATCAATTCTTATCACTTTCTTAACCTTCCAGGGCACATATCAAATGCCACTCAGGCATTTAGTTGTGAAATTCCCCCTACACCCACTTGCTAGCCATCACAATAGCCTCTTTCCCACAACACAGTCTCCCTTAGGGGAGGGTCCACAGCAGTATTCACCAGGTCCCCAGACATCGATGTTGATGAATTTTGACCATCAACACCTACTGCTGATCAGTTAGCTCCCATCTTAACTGATCGGTTTGTTAGAAACAATTTTACCTGTTATAAGATGACAACTCCCCCAAAAAGACAAAGTGTGCCACTGGGTTTCCATGCCAATTGCCATTAAGATGTGGCAAGCTTTTGTTTTCCTCGTTTCAGGTAGTATCTGTTTAAATACATCAGTATTCTGTGTATCCAGGCCAGCTCAGCATCCTTACTGGTCCCTCCTTATCCTCTGCTGAGACTGAAGTTCTCCTAAAAAGAACTTGCTCCTAAAGTGGAATGAACAAAAATGGCTCCCCTCAACTTCCCATTTATAATAGAGAAATTTGGGGGTCAGAGAGAAATTATTTGAGGGTAGCTCTGACATGACAAAGGCTTTCATTCTTAAGTCCTGTAGGGGCTCTGAGTAAAGTAAACAGGACAGGAAGGAGGGCCAGGTGCCTTCACGTCAACAGTGGTAGATTTGGCAAGAAGTTCACGTCATGTGAATGGAAAGGACACGTATTCCTCTTGATTCCTGGGAGGCTAGACTATGAGACCATGTGGCCTTTGAAAGAAAATTAGCTTGCACATTAGTTTGATGGACTTCTCCTAAGTAATGGAGGAGAGAGCTGGTCACTGATCACCATTGCCAAAGGAGAAAGAAGAAACTAGATGTGAAGTACCATGCACCATTTGTTCCCAGTGCCCACCATTTCCAACCCCTGGGTCTAGTGAAGGTCACTTCTTATGCCCTTGAAGTTGGGAGAGGCCTGAGCAGAGGAAAACCCCATTAACATCTAGTAGGCTACAGAGATTGTCAGAAATAAGGAAGACCACTGCCTGTGACCACATCATTGACCTCCTAGTCACCGGTGCCCACTCCTGGCTCTTAAGATTGGCTCCCCCATTGCAGCCCTGGTGATGCTGAGCAAGTGCAGATCTGCTCATGTTACTCCTCTATGTATAACCCTTCAGTGGTTTCCCATCACTCTAGTTGGGTTAGGATATACACCCAACCACCTCCAAGGCCCTGTGTGATCTGCCCCTGCCTAACTCACCATCCTCTTTACACACCCTCTCTCCTCTGCTTTCTCAGAGGCAACCACATAGGCCTCCTTTTGGTTCCTGATTCCTTCCTCAGGGCTCTTGCACACCTGATTCTCTCTACGTAGACCATTTTTCCTACTTCTTCCCACATATCCTTTTGCCCAAGTCTTCCTAATTCTTACTGTTTTTCTTTTGGTGGGTCTCAGGGACACAGAATTAGATTAATCATAATCTTGGTTCCATCACACAGTCTCACCATTAGTCTATGCATGGCACACTTTTATATAGTTAGTCATTTTTGATGTAATAAGCACCCACAAGCCCACCATCCTACATAGGAGCCAGGGCTTTGACAATAACCCACACCCATGGTCCTCCCATTCTGTCTCCCTGCTTCCCTTCACTTGAGTGACCAGTATCCCAAATCCCGGGTTCATTGTGTCCTTTTCCGGTTAATGTGGTATACATTCCTAAATAGTATACATATATATAGACACTTCATTAATTTTGTGTAATTTGTAACCTGAGATCCTTGTGGCTGATAATCAAATAGTCCTCTCTCTGTGATCAGTGGACTGAACACGGGCATGGAGAGTCATCAGAGAAACATATGTAGACATATAAATATGTGTGTATAGTGTTTTATTTGAATTTTTTAAACTATAATTTACCAAAAGAGTCTCATTCTGCATGTAATTTTTGGGGATTTCCCTTAGCCTAATATTATGTGGCTAAGATTCATCTATCTCACTGGTCAGCAAATCATGGCTTGTGGGCCAAATCCAGCCTGCTGCCTATTTTTATATGGACCATGAGCTACAAATGGTTTTTGAATTTTTAAATAGTTGAAAAAAATCAAAAGCTTTCTGTGACATATGAAATTCGCTTTTCAGTGTCCATAAATAAAGTTTTATTGGAACATAGTCATGCCCATTCATTACATATTATCTATGGCTGCTTTCTCATTACAAAGGGAATGTGGAGCAGTGATGACAGAGACAGTATGGCCCAAAAAGCCTGAAATATTTGCTATTTGGCCCTTTATAGAAAAAGCTTGCAGACCCCTAATCTATCATGTCAAATGCTATATAATATTCCACTGTGTATTCTTCCACTTCTTCATTGATGAGATTTTGGTTGTTTTAGTTGACAATATTTAATATTAGTTTCTAACCTAATAGTCAAAAACAAAAAAGGTGTATTGAAATATTTCACTATGATGGTAAATTTATTGTTTCTCCCTGAAGATTGGTCTTTTTTATTGCTTTGTGTATTTTGAGACTATTTTCTTTAGGTACATAATTTTAAAAATAACATCTGTCTAGTCTGTTTGGGCTGCTATGAAAAAATCACCATTGACTGGGTGCCTTATAAACAACAGGCACAGGCAGATTCGGTGTCTGGTGAGGCCTATTTCCTGGTTCATAGATGACTGTCTTCTTGCTGTGTCCTCACATGGTAGAAGAGGTGAGGAAGCTCTCTGGGGTATCGTTTATAAGGGCACTAATCCCATTCATGAGGGCTCCACCCTCATGACCTAATCACCTCCCAAAGGCCCCATCTGCAGATACCATCACATTGGAGATTAGGTTTCAACATGAATTTTGAGGGGACACAAACATTCAGTTTAGAGCAACATCTTAGCAAATGGAACCTATCACCATTAGCTAGTGATCCTCTCCCTTACCAACAATGTTAGCTATATTACTATAGATAGTATTATAGCTGTATAGATTAATGTAGATTAATATACACATACCTGCTCTCTGGCCCTGATAGCAACGGGTTCTCAAGTCGGCCAGAGGAAGGACAGACTCCTATTGTATATCCCAGCAGGTCAGCAGAGTTGGTTGGATGTCCTGTGGTCTCAGGATGACCCAGGGAGTCCTCAGAGCCCTTTTTATAGGATCTGCTGGGTGGAGTTCTGACTCTTCTCTGGAGTAGCCAGGCAAGCCAGGCCAGGGTGACCATGTGGTTAAGTGATAGGGTGCCCAAGTACAGAAAAGATGGTCAGACCCTCGGGGGCTGGATCCCTAGGCAAAACAATGCTGACAAATCCATCAAAAACACATAGCTAAGGCAGCCATGCCCTTATATTAAACATATTGTAGACACCTGAATTCAAGCTACCGCATTACAGTCAGGTTACACTGGGAAGCTCATATCCATCTAAACCTTGAGAACTCAAAGGGTTGTCTAGTGATGGAGGAAGTTTCATTTCAAACTGAGATCTAGGCCTCATGACAGGGACCCTTTTAACAAGTGGTCAAGCACCTGTTACACCTGCTTATAATACCTTTCTTTCATTGCATGTATTACAACCTGTAACTATATTTTTATTTTATGAGTATCTATTCACTGTCTGTTTCACTTAAACTGTAAGCTCCAATAGGGCAGGGCTGTGTCTGTGTGCTCAACAGGTACATTCACAGTAGTGAAGAGAACACCTGGCAGTTGATAAGTGCTCCATGAACATACAGAACTGAATAGGCTTGAATTGAATGGAAGCTCAATAATCTGCTAGGCTGTCTCCTGAACCCAATCTTCTTACCTCAGGCCCGATGAACACCCCATATCTTCTACTCTATGTCACCTTAGGGGCAGAACCAATGCCAAAACATGGACATTTTAGAGCAAGAAAAACATTTTAACAGAGCCCTCAAGCGATGCAACAGACTTCCTCATAAGGAATGTTCTCTGATGGCAGAACTAAGCCAGGCATAGGGAGAAAATTCAATATGTAGACGGGGGTAGACCTGAAGCTTCAGCTTTCTCCTGGGGTTCAAGCAGAGGCTGAGTGTCCAATGGTCAGGGATACTGTAGCGGAGAGTCTGGCTTTGGGTGGGCAGGTAGACTGGGTTACTTCTGTGATGGCTTCCAGTTCTAACATTCTGTGGGCTTCCCACAGTCCTGCCTCATCTGAATAATACTCCTGAAGCCTCTGTAGGGTTTTAGCAGGAAAAGCTAAGAAACAAGAAAGAAAGAAAAGCTACCTCTAGATTGTCTGGATGGAGTCAAGTCAGGTTGTATTTACTGTATTAGTTTTCTATTGCTGCTGTAACGAATTATGCCAAATGTAGTGGCCTGGAACAACGAAAATGTATTGTCGTGTGTTCTGTGGATCAGAAGTCCGACGAGTCTCACTGGGCTAAAATCAAGGTGTCAGCAGGGCTGCGTTCTTTTCTGAAGGCTCTAGGGAAGAAGTCATTTCCTTGCCTTTCCAGCTTCTGGAGGCCACACAGTGCTTAGGTTATGGTCCTTTCCTCCACCTTCAAAGTCAGCAATGTCATGTCCCTCTGACCTTCTTCTGCTGTCACACCTCCCTCTCTGATGATGGCCAGGAAAGGCTCTCTGCTTCCAAGGACTCGTATGATTACGTGCAGCCCACCAAGATAGTCCTGGATAGTCTCCCCCATCCCAAGGTCTTGGACCTTATTCACACCTGCAGAGTCCCATTTTCCATATTCACAGGTTCCAAGGTTTGTGCCACGGGAATTTGGGGGGCCACGATTCTGCCTACCACATTTACCAAGCCCTACCTTCTGACAGTTCGGGTTTTCTTGGGCATCAACAGGGGGCACTAAATCTTCGCTTTATAAAATGAAATACATTTGACTTTTAAAGAAAGATCTAATTTTTAAATCCTTGTATATCTTCCAAATTCAGTTGTACATTATCCCACTCATCAGAATGACAAAGATTTAAAAGAATATTATTACTTGTAGAAATGATTTGCATTCATGGTGCACAGTGACATCATCCGAGGCAGGCCTGGCCGAAACTGGCCCCTGCCTGGAAGGCTCAGACTTGCCTTTTGTCAGTGCCAAGGGATGAGCTGGCCCTGAGAGGCTGAGTCAAGGTAATTAATTAATGAAGTAATTAATTAAATTGCACTTCAGAGGTAGAGCATCTAATTAATTAGATCGTGGCATGATATCCTAACTGATCTTTCAGGACTCCTCTCTTACTTTATTTTAAGTTTTATTAATTTTTTTCTTCTCATTCCTTATCCCATCCCCATGCCCTCTCCCCATATGCAACTAGTCTGAGGAGTTTAGTACACACGTTTGGACGTGCCTGTGCGATCCCCTGGTGGACCTACACGAGCTTTCTCAGGAGCATACCCACCAAAGGGTGTTTTCCAACTTGCAGCCAAATGCATTCCTGATATCATGAAGACTGCCAGATGGTGTCTCAGAATGGCCATCCTAGTTCACACCTCTACCAGCATGTGAGAGCATTGTCTGACCTCCCACTTACTCCTACTCTGATGAGTGTAAGGTGATGTCTTGTTTTAATTTGCATTTCTTTGACTAACAGGAAAATTGAACATTTCATATACAGTCATGCCTTGCTTAACGATGGGGCTCCATTCCCAGAAATGCATCATTAGCCAATTTTGTCATTGTGTGAACACTATAGAGTATATTTACACAAACCTAGATGGTATAGCCTACCACACACCTAGGCTTTATGGTACTAATCTTGTAGGACCACCATTGTATATGCAGTTCATTATTGACCGAAACATTGTTATGTGGTACATGACTGTACTTATTAGCCAATAGAATTGAGGGCTTATCAGCTATGAGGAGAAAATTCAATACTCAGGACAGTTATCTGCTTCTTCTTGTATCTGAAGGAAATGCAGCTTCCAAAGACCCTGCTTAAAAATTCTTTGGCTGATGTGGGACTATCCTCTGAATTATGATCCTGGTAACTGTCCCTTCTCCCTTCCCACTCCACAAGTTCAGGGCTAGTTTTCTTCTTTTATGAATTATCCCATATTTTTAATTTCTTGGGACATTATGGCTTGGAATAGATTTTTGATGGGGACATTCCATTTGTTAGATTTTGTGATGCTGCCCCTCTTCCCACCGAGGACTTCCTCAAATGCACCCTGGCACATATAAATACATATGATGACATCGACAGCAGGGATGGTGTCTTTCCTGCCCGCCTTAACTGCATTGTGCTCCCTTCCCCTGCTTCCCTTTTTGCTTCTCCCACCAGGTTAATAGATCTCAGCCATGGACTCATATCAAAGCCAAATGGAAAGATCTTTCAAGCTTCAGTTACCCAGGCCCCACCACCAAAGACAATGCCCCAATTGCCTGTGGTGGCACCAGGCATGTGTACTTTTTAAATGGGTTGACTACAAGGAGAAATTGGTCTGCTCGTCCACATGGAGGTAAGGAGGAGTATGTCTGGAATACAGGAGATCCCTTAGGGCATTTCTTAGTACTACCACACCCTGAGATTAAGATGAGTGGAAAACTATAACAATCCAATCCAGGCAGGACTCCTAATGGCCCCGAGCCTACAGGAATGAAGGTTTGGATCACCCCACCAGGTAAAGAGCTATGATCAGCTGAGCTGCTGCTGAGGGCAAAGGGAATACAGAACGGATAATGGAAGAAAGTAATTATAAATACCAGTCATCACCAGTTGTGTGACCAGTTACAGAAATGAGGGCTGTAGTTAGCATGAGTATTTCCTCCTTATTTTGTTATGAATATATTTGTGTGTGTGTGTGCAGGTGTGTGCGTTTATGCAAATATCTTTGTTTTCTTCCTCTCTTATCCCCTTATCATGTAACATAGGATGTTTCAACTTTATATCATAGTATTTAAGTATTGTTAATTTTACATTATAGTGTTTAAGTTACAGGATATCAAGAAGCATAAACATCAATCAAGGACTTTGCATCCTCTTCTGGGGAAGAGGTGAGTGTGTTTTTGGTTGTATGCAGGATAGTTATCTCGTGTTAGGTGGAAGTATAACCTTGTTATTGTCTTCATTTGGAGATTAAGTATCGTTTCAGGAGATGTACATGGGTGCCAGGCTGACAAGGGGTGGACTTGTGACGGCTAATTTTATATGTCGCCTTGGCTGGGCCGTGGTGCTCAGATATTTGGTCAACCATTATTCTGGATGTTTCTGTGAGGGTGTTTTTAGATAAGATTGCCATTTAAATTGGTGGACTTTGAGTAAAGCAGATTGCTCTCCTTAATGTGGCTGGGCCTCATTCAGTCAGTTGAAGGCCTAAAGGGAACAAAAGACTGACCTCCCCTGAGCAGGAATTCTGCCAGCAGACGGCATTTGGACTTGAACTACAACATTGGCTCTTCCCTGGGTTTCCAGGCCCTTGTAACTGAGTTTAGTTATAGGTCTAGAAGCAAAGACGGGTGGTGGAGGTGGGCCCTGAGGAGAACCAGCAGTGTCTTGCGAGGCAGCTGCCTTGGGGAGGCCATTACAGTTCCCTCGGATAACTCAGGGTTAATCTCCTGAGTCCCTCGTGAGTAGGCACTGTAGTTGTCTCTCCCTAGGGGTCTAACTGCCAATAGTACGTGCTCAATAAATGTTGAGTTGAAGAAAGAGCAAGGGAAGAAAAAGATTATTTAAAAAAGTAAAATACTAGAAATTTCCTAACTAGTGGTTGTCCTTTCATCCCAGCACAGTCGGCTAGGAAAGAGGGACAATCAGTTCTTGCTTGCTAGAATCCATATGAAACAACCCAGCAGACTCCTTCCCAGGTCAGTGAGGCTGCTAAGGAGGAGGCGGGCTCAGTTCAAAACACCTGCAAACCTCACCCAGCCTCGGCTCTGCGAGGGAGCCACTGCCTCCAGTTTGGCCAGCAACAAAGGCTTTCATTGTTTAGGCAGCAGAATGTTTTTCCTTTTCTTTTCCTGATCCCTGCACAGAAAAAGCCCTAAAGAGTGCTTTCTCTAAGATCTTTGAAAGCCTGAAGTGTTCTGCCTGCCTCAGGGAGAAGAGAATGAAGAGTGGGGAAAGGGGGTAATTAGTCACTGCCTGGCACTGCTCCAGGGGCTGAGGGGAGTGCAGGCTGAGAGCAGAGGCAGAGAGAGCAGCCTCTCCCCGCCTTTATCTTTCTTTAGCTTTTGAATCTGGAGGCTCTTGGAAAAGGCCCAGCAGGATGTTGGGGGAGGGATGGGTGGAGGAGAGGAACAGGCCTGGGCGACCATCACGTTTCTGAAGCCCTTTTAGGGACATGCGTCCAACTTTCAAATACAAATACATCACGAGGGCCTCTGCTTTCTGCTGTGCTTGTAGCCTCCCTTTGTGGAGGCCAGTGAGAGTGTTAGGAAGTCTGTCAGCTCCTCTGACAGCCAGGACAGTGGCTCCAGTGTGGGCAGAGGCATACCATAGCTCCCTGGAGCTGGAAGAGATCTTAGAATAGTCTGGGGAATAAGAGGGTGGGAAGAGGAGAGGACAGCGAGGCCCAGAGAGGTGGTGTGGCTGTACAAGCTCCAACAGTGGCAGAACAGCCTCTTCTCCCTTCTTTGGTGGACCACTCTGCCACAGCTCCACTTCTGCCCACTCGGCCGTGATCACCCTAGCCTGCTTTGAGTGTTGCAAATCTGTGCTCTAAAAGCATTGCAATTTCCACCTCTCCAACCACTAGGTGGATCAACTGAGTCCACCACCTGCCTCCCTGGTGCACTCTGGAAAAGCCTGGGTCTGGTCTCATGTCCCTCCAGAGTGGCCCCTTGGAAGTGTCCCTCTCCCTTAGGTGACCCTTTGTCACCCCCAGATCACCTGTGAGCTGCCACTCATTTTTTCATCCCCTGGAACTTCAGGACAGGGGCTCCCTCTTCCCCGTGGGCTCGGGGCCTCCTCCTTCCTCTTTGAAGCTGCCACCAGCCAGCAAGGTGGTTCGGGTGTGTAAACAACCCATCCTGAAGCGGGAGGTGACTAATGGTGTCAAGAAGGTAGAAAGAAGATGTAAAGAGCACAGGAAACAGCCTTTTCTTTTTTGGAACTAACTCACACGTTGAACTCTTCACAAGGAGGGTCCCTCCCAACAACATTCTTGATTCCTAACCTGCTCCCCAACCTCTTGTTAGTTCTTCCCCACTAACACTTCCTTCTCTGTCCTTCCCCGAGCAAATTTCCACTCCCCTTTCAGAAACTTCACCAGTGGGTGTGGGGATGGGTGATTAATTGGCCCCAAATACCACTTTGAGATGGCCGCTCAAGTCTGGCAAGGGCCAGTTAAATGCTTAGCCAAGGCCCCTTGGACTCTGCCTGTTTGGAGGCTGGCGGGTGGATGAGGGGTTTCATTTGTTGATTTCTGTAATATTTGGCATTGATGATGTCAACAGTTGTGGTTCCAAATGTTGGAGAGTGACCCTATGACATTTGTCATTTTGCAGGGACACTGACTGAAATCGCCAGGGGAGGCTGGGTGGCAAAGACAAGGCCAAGTTGATCTACGCTATGCTTCTGCCTCCTGTGTGTCTTCGCACATACCTGTCAGCGGCCAAGGAGGGGGTTGGGCTGCGGTTTGTCAGCTCCAAAGCTGGTGCTCGTCATCTCTATGCTGAACCATCAGCCTCGTTTACTGCTGACCTGTCCCCACGAAGGGGGCTGGCTGCACTTTAATCCAACTGTTACCGTGGATGAGTCCCTGGAGCAGAGGAGAATGCAAGTTTCACATACTCCCTCCATGGTGGGGGCAAATCACGTCTGCCCTCTGGGCCCTCAGCTTCTCACCTGTAAAATAAGAGGGTTGGGCTGGCTCAGTGGTTCCCAGACCCAGCTGGGCATTGGAACGGGGAGGGATGATTCACACACACGCACAGACACACATTCCCACACCTCGCTGCAGACCATCGGATCAGCCCCAGGTGAAGGGAACAAGCAGAAGCTGTGTGTTTAACAAGGTTCCCAGGCGATTCTGATGCAATCCACTTGGGTGGTCTCTGGACGGGATGGCCTCTAAGCCCCCTTTTCCCTGTGTTTTTGCTCTCAAGCAGCTGACAGATTTGCAGCAGTAACCATATTCCACCAACAGAATGTCAGTGTACGGAGACTGAAAAACTTTTTTTCTGATTTATGAAACAATTTGCATGAAAAGTCCTGCCAAGATATAAATTAAAAGATAGATATAAAATATCTTTTTTTAAAAAAGTTTAAAAACAGAAGTAAAAAGTACAAGTTATAGTTAGTTCTTAATTTAGTATTTGAATATTTGAAATCAGAACTGGCCTATAGATTCATTGCAGGTAGAAGACAACTGTATAGATAGTTCAATACACAGGAACAGAGGGAGTTTCTTATAAGAGCTAAGTGAGGTCTCTTGACTCTGGTGAACCACCCCCCACCCCCTACAAGGAACCCAGGCCATCGTGGAGTGGGTCACACTGACCCATGTCTTGTTGCCTCATACTTCCCGTTTCCCGGAGCTGTTGCTGATAAAACTGAAGCTGGGCTATTTCTCACTGGACCTGAGCCCTGATCGGATTGCATATTTTTTTCTTTATGTTGCTAGAGAATGTGTGCGAGATAGCAAAATTGCTTTCAGGCTTGTACTGGTGAAGCTCCAACATGAACAATGGTCTCAACCTCTTTCCCCCTTACTCTTTCTTCTTTATTTCAAGAACATCCAAATTTGAAAGTTTTATGGGGAGAATAAATGAGTGTCCCTACTCCTACTCCTTTCCCCAAGCCCATGCCTAGAAATAAATCCCCCATGTGTGGGTAATGGCATCAAACCATTGGACTGCATTGGAAGGGCTGGAAAATCTTGACTGGCTAATGAGTTGCTCTCAACATATCTGGCTATAAAATCAGAAACTCAGATGAACCCAAGGGAATTGCTGTAGAAAGGAGATTTTACAAAATACAGTGATGTAAATCTGCAATTGTTATGTTTACTTGTTCACGGCTGTTTACACTGGATTGTGACTCCTTGAGCCAGGCATTGTGGGTCTTTTTGTCACTGTATCTCCAGGATCTGAATGGGGGTCAGGCTCATAGTAACAGTGATGACCAGCACGTATTCAGTGTTTAACCAGGTGCCAGGCACTGTGGTAAGTACTTACATATTGTACTGCACCCTCTAGTTCCCCCACCAACTCGCTGAAGTGGGTATTGTTATTATTATCTCTTTACAGACAGCAGAGAGAGATGAAGTAACTTGTAAGTAGAGCCAGGATGCAAATGCAGGTATGGACTTAAGTATTATACAGTACTACCCCTTAGTGTAGGCACTGAATCCTTACTTGTTGAATGGATGAAATGAATGAATGAATGAACAAGGAACATTTTGTAGGAGAGCCAAGGTGGAGGAGGGAGGGAAGGAATTTGTAAGGAAGCCAGAAGGATACTCCACACATCTGAAAGTTAGGACTCAGCCTCACGCTGTGTGACAGGGGAATTCTAGTGTCTGTGTGCGCAGAGTCCTCCTGCTGAGACACAGACTTGCTGACAACATTTGCCAGATTAAGTTTGGCCGAGAGAACCTGGAGAGGAGGTCCAGATTCTCCAATGTTGTCAACAGAGATTGACACTATATTAGTTTAATTTAGAAATATACAAAATGCTTTTCTCTTTGTTGGGGAAAAGAGGCTGGGGGGCTGAAAATATCCTCTAGGGATTTTGTATTGTAGTACCTAGACCCGTTATGGGTTGAATTGTGTCCCCCAAAAGATACGCTGAAGTCCTGACCTGGCTAGCTGTGCGATTTTATTTGGAAATAGAGGTATTTGCAGATGTAGTCAAGTTAAGGTGAAGTCGTTAAGGTGGGCCCTGATCCAATGTGACTGGTGTCCTTGTAGGATGAGGATGGGGACACAAGGAGAGGGAAGACTGCCATGCGAAGACGGAAGCAGAGAGTGGAATTATGCTGCCACAAGCCAAGGAATGCCTGGGGTCCTTTGGGAAGCTGGGAGAGGCAAGAAGGATCCACCCCTAGAGACTTTGGGGAGAGCATGTCCTTGCTGACACCTTGACTTCAGACTTCTAGCCTCCAGAACTGTGAGAGAATACATTTCTGTTGTTGTAAACCACTGAATTTGTGGTACTTCTTTACAGCAGTCCTAGGAAACTAATACAGGACCTAATATTATTTCTCATTTCCGTGTCATCACAATTCCTGATGATAATTTCACATCTCACTCCCTGTGATCCTCCCCCCATCTGCCCCAAGGATGTGCACAAAGGTCAGAAGAAGTGCCTTATCTGTTCACACCATCCTGACCTGGATAGTTTTGGTAATTTAGTTTGAAATCCTTGAAGGGACTTCTTTGTGTTCAAATGCTGGCTCTTTGTGAGTTTGCTTATTAAATATCAGAAATGGGAAAATATGAATAGTGGCATTTATAGAAAAATTCCTGTGTGCAGGCTTTACAAGGATTTTCTCTCACCCTCACCACCATCCTGTAAGTTAGTTAACATGAATTCAAACGTCAAAGAAATCCACAGGGGAGAGAGGGACCAACCCAGGGGGCAGCCGATGTTCTGACTGACTCTCAAGCCAGGGTCCACACCAAGCTGCTGCTTTGGGGAATAGAGAGGGGAGAGAATGTGCATGGCACAGAGGAGGAAACGTGGTGGCTCTGCCACTGATGTGTGCAGTATCCAGCTTATCCTGGTCATAAGACCAGATTGTTAAATTTTCAGGATTTTTGCAGGCAGGTTGATGTCATTTTGGTAGCTTGAAACTGGTCACCGTGGGAGTATTTACACCGCAGAAATTGGCAAGTTTTACAAATCAGAGCTTTAACATCCCTCACCGTCGGGTTTACTGGAACAAGACTAGAGTGAGAGAGGGAAAGCTAAGAGAAGGCACCGCTGAGGCCCTCAGCCTGAGGTTGGCTATGAAGGGCTGGTGTGGTCCTGGCAGTTCTGAAGTATTGGGGCAGCTAAGGATGACATCATACATACCCAAAGCCACCAATGCTATTTAGCTTAGGAGGGGCCAGACCCTCCTGGGAGGTTGGGAGCATCCACTGAGGACCTCCTCAGTGAGTGGAGAAATAAAGTTGTCAAAGCTGCCTGTCCGTCACCCCCAAACTACAGCCACATGACCGGGGAAAAAGGGCCAATGTCTGAACTAGTTAACGGAACACTCTGGGCCTCAGTTCTTAATCTGTAAAACAAGAGGGGTAACAGTCAATGATTCCCAAGTCTGCCCCATCATAAATTACCCGTGGGACTTTAAAAACTCCCTGTGCTCACCTCAAATCTGTGCTGGCTGCCACTTCTTGAGATAGCCACCTGGCTCATGGCCCCCCTTCTTGGCATCTGGACCCTCAGCAGCCATGTCTGTCTGTCTAAGTGGCCCTGCCCTGTCACAGCTAATTGGTCCAGCTGTGGCCAGGACACTAGCCCGTCCTGGGGACTCTGTCTCCCACAAATTTGAAATTTTGCACTAAAATTCACTGATATCAGACACTACTGGTAACAATTTGGATCACTGGCAGCACCCTAGAGCTGTGTTGCCCAAGGCGGTAGCCATATGTGGCTATTGAGCACTTGAAATGTGGCCAGTGCAATTGAGATGGGCTTTGAGTGTAAATACTCCCTGGATTTCAAAGACTTGATATGAAAAAAAGGATTTAAAATATCTCAAAAATTCTTTGATTATATGTTGAAATGATAATATTTTGGATTTATCAAGTTAAATAAAATATATTATTGAAATGAATTCTTCCTGTCTCTTTTTACTTTTCAAAATGTGGCTACTAGAAAATTTGAAATTGCCTATGTGGTTGAATTTATTTATTTCCTCTGGACAACACTGCTCTAGAAAGATCCATAAGGCCCCTGGGGCGGGGTGGCTCCCAGCCTCCGCAGGCCTGGGTTATTCAGCTGTCTTTTCTTCCTTGAGCCAGCCCAGCTTTCTTCCCTCCTGTTCTCTTTTTGGTTTACCCTAGCCAGAGTAGTTTGAATTATTTGTAACCAAAGAGACTTTAACTAATAGATCCACTGAACCAATGTCTCCATGGGGTATTGTACAGATGATTCTGAGGCTCTGCCAGAGAACACTTCCAATGCTCCCAATGGGTCATGTTCGAGCACAATCTGAAATGATGAGATCACCTGGACTGCATCATTCCTGCATCCCCAGACCCTCCCCCTGCCTCTGTCTTGTGGGACCTTTAGCTCTGGCCACAGGAACTGGATTTGTGCTAGGAGGTTCTACTGGTCAGGAAGGACAGCTGAGTTCCCCAAGGTGTCACTTCAAGCTGAGGCTGTGCTTGGAGCTGGATTATGTCAACAGAGCCTGCAGGTTAGAATAATAACAGCTTTATTGGACTCTCCCTGAACCTTTAGGCAATCAAGGTTTGAAACAAGAACAATGTCTTGAAGCACGCACAATGATTGCTCCCCGCCCCCACTTCCCTCTCTGCTCCCCATCTGGCAAATCTGCCCACCTCCCTGCGTGGTAATTGGGGCATTTCATGTCTCTGCACCCAGCTGGAAACTCTGGCTTTGGAAATGTGGTTTTCCTAAGACATTTCAGTTGTTCCAAGGTGTGAGGTGAAACTCCCACAAAAACCTGTCAAGGGCTGGCTTCAGAGTGGAATTCTCAAGGTTAACTCACTGGGGTGAATAAGAATCATATGCCAGATTCAAACTAATTATTCCTTTAGGAACTACCCACTCCAAGCACTTTAATGAAAAATGATAGAAAGAGTTATTGACCTTTCAATATGGAGACATTCAGTTCCACCACAGAGCTAAGCATCTGCAGGGATCCGGCCTGGGAGGATTACGTCTGCCCCACCACGGAGACGCTGCAATAGTTTATCTTCAAAACAAGCAAAGAAAGTGTGTCTAATGAATCCCTAAAGCATGGTATGTACAGATGGGTTTGAAAACTGCCTTCGGCAATTTTTCATCCTTGTTGTAATGGGAATCCCCTGGAAACAAGTTAGAGATCATATGTAAATTTGACTTAGTACACTTACAACTTTCTTGGGAAGACTAGGAATGAGATGATAAATGAAGACATTGCAAAGTTAATAATTTGAGAGAAAAACCCTTATTAAAATAAAAAAAATGAGCTGCATATGCCATATTCACAGGAACTGCATGGTTTAATAAAAGGAAATAAGCCGCCAATGTGTTCCATATGCTCTGTGTTGAGTGGAAGACAAATGTGGGTAAGACACGGCCCCTACCCTCCGGGAGCTTGCCGTCCAATTGGTTGTTGAGACAAAACTAAAACGTGGAGAAGCTGCTCACATCGCCGGACAGACTCAGTCAGAGATAAAGAAGCAGTCTGACTGTTAAATGGGAAGGGGGATGGAGTGTGCAGGGGGAACAGACACCAGTTTCCAGGATGTTTTGGTTGTTATTAATTTTTCTAAGACAGTTAATAGCTAAATTCCCAACTTCTGCCCCCCTTCCCATTGCTTTCCCACTTCCTCCCTTCTCAGAGTTCACCACCATGCTATAACTGGAGTATATCTTCCCAGGTGGATTTTTATGACATATGCTTAAATAAAGAGCGGAAATAAATGTGGCAAAATGTGAACATTTAATAAATCTGGATAGTGGGTATTTGGTTCTGTTTTATCATTTTTCTGTACTTTACTGTATCCTTGAAATGTTTCATAATTTAAAAGATTGTAAGTGGGGCCAGCCCAGTGGCATAGCAGTTAAGTGCGCACGCTCCGCTGCTGGCAGCCCACGTTCAGATCCCAGGCGTGCAGGGATGCACTGCTTGTCAGGCCATGCTGTGGCAGCATCCCATATAAAGTGGAGGAAGATATGCACAGATGTTAGCCCAGGTTAGCACAGATGTAACCACAGATGTTGCCTCAGCAAAAAGAGGAGGATTGGCAGGGATGTTAGCTCAGGGCTGATCTTCCTCACACACACAAAAAAAAGACTGACAAAGATTGTTAAGTGAAGAGTATGTACAATGTGTATCTAATAAAATGGAGACGCAAAGAAAGAAAAGAAAGAGAAAAAAGAAGGAAAGAAAGAAAGGAAGGAAGAAAAAAGAAAGAAAGGGAAAAAAAGAGAAGAAAGAAAGAAGAAAAGGAAAATAATATTTCTGAGAATCTATGGGACCACAAGGTCACTTTGCATGGAGAGATAGTCAGGAAAGACTTTGCCAAGAAGGTGAAGAATGACCTGGGTCTTGAAAAATGAAGAAGGAGGATGATCTGTGTGGGAGGCACCCTATTAAAGAACAACTCTTGTCTGTAATACGAGGAGGTTGGTATCCATCAGCTCTGAGTTCTTATTCAAGTCTGACAACCTATGTTACATCCATTGATTCAATCCACAAGCAGTGTTTGGACACCTGCCATGTGCAGTCAGTAATGCTGCACACCGTGGGGATTCTGAGACGGGAACATGGCAAGGTGGCTGCCCTCCTGGAATCACCATTTCCATTTTCATCATTCATCATCCTTAAATACGAAGAATTTACTGTAACTTTTCATCTATCTATCTGTCTTTCGGTCAGTCTATTGAGTCTTATCTCTGCTATTAAACATCTTTTAATACGGAAACTATTTCTCATATTTCTCTGTATTCTCCACAAGGTCAAGAGAGGACTATATATAATCGCTTCTCGGCCTTTTGGCTAAGATCAAGTGTGAAGAGAGGACTATATAAATAAGTGGATATTCATTGAATACTCATTGATTGTTTGATTAACTTACTATTTATTTAAATAGTAATTGAGAAGCTATTACGTCCTAAAGCGCAAAAGGGAATATTCTGGAGATGCAAAGATAAAATAACCTTTATTTCTAAGGAGATTTTAGTCAGGTAGAGGAGATGAATTGGTATAACTCAATTACTGCAGAGGAGGAAGTGCTAAGAACCAAAAGAATAATACAGAGAGAGGGTTATATGTGTTAATTGATTGCATAAAGTGACACATACATGTTCAAGCTTCTGGTCTCTGTTAGAGGTATATTCAGTATTCTATTTTATATAATAGACAGGTGACTTTTGGGGGAGGGAACACTTAAAAATGCCTGGTACCTCTTCTTGTTAAATGGTAACATCTGTTTTCCCTCCTCCCCCTTCTTCCTGGGCCTCCATCACATATAATTTAAATTTACTTTTTAACATCAGAATAAACAGAAATAGAAACAGACACCATCAATTTAATTTTTTTTATGTTACTCCTTGGTGTAAATTTTTTCAAATTAAAGATTAGAACAAAAACAAAAATTTTTCAAGTTCGATGTGGCAGTAACTTATTCCTAACAAGCCAAAAGCTGACTTCAGATTCAATACTCCTACACTTGTGTGTGTCTTCTATGCAACAGCATTCTAAAAACGGAAAACAAGTCTACTCTAGTAGATGTTGTAGTGGAGCAGAATGTGCCACTCCAAACTGTGTCTCTTTGGCTTGATTATTTTTAAAAACAAAAGACTCAGCAAGAAACTTTGACCTTCCCCCTAACTCCCTAAAAGAATTTAAAATACACGGCCTGTTCCAGGAAGGAGCCATCACCACAGATAACTATAGTATAATATGAACTAGGTGTTCTAGACAGGGAGGAACCTAGCAAGGCCCCTTTGATCAAACTCCTCTCCATGTCCCATTGTCTGTGCAAGGCAGGGCAAACATTTGTTTACCAAACACCTGCTTCTCTACCTCCATTTGAATTGCCTTCCTCCCCTGGGAACTCCCAAACCACTACCCCTGACATCCTCCTTTGTCTTTAGCTGAAGATGCTATTTAAGCTGGTGGCTTCAGCCATTTTGGTTAGTTACTCAGTTTTCCTGGGTTTCTCCCATGTATACATGTTATTAAACTTTGATTTTCCCCTGTTATTCTGTCTCATGTCAATTTAATCCTTAGACCAGCCAGAAGAACCTAGAAGGGGAGAGAAAAATTTTTCCCCCCTTACCTTGTCCCTAGCCAGACAGACTCCCTGTGTTGGAGTGACAGGCAACCAATGTTGAGCTAAGGTCATAGCCTGTGACTTTTCTGTCATTGCAACCTCTGGCTTTCAAGCCTTACACAGAACGCCGATATTGGTCAATGGGTGTAAAAGTGATAATGATAAGAGTAATAATAATAGGAAACATTAATTTGGAGTGCTTACTATATGCTTACACTGTTCTAAGAACTTGACACAAATTAACTCATGTATCCTGACAACAACCATATGAAGTGGACACTAATTTGAAAATACAGAAAGAAAAGCAAATAAAAAACACTGTTTTCTTTTTTTTGTTAATGTAAAAGTCATTTTACATTATTTGAAAACATTTCATATTTTTCTTCTGTTGATCCTGAGTCAGTCCACATGCACGGGAACTTGCCTGTTCTTTCTGTAGCATTGTCGGGCTTAAATTTATTTGAACACACATATGTCAACTACTGGCAGAGAAAATAAAAGGGTTGATAGGCTGTACTGGCAAATACCGAGAAAGGCACTATATGTGCCTTTGACAAGTTGTAGAATGCAATCTTTCTTTCTTTCTTTCTTGATAATACTCTTCTAGAACTTTTTTTCTTTGCTGGGAAAGATTCGCCCTGAGCTAACATCTGTTGCCAATTTTCCTCCTTTTTCTTTCCCTCCCCAAAGCCCCAGTGCATAGTTGTATATTCTAGTTGTAAGTCCTTCTAGTTCTTGTATGTGAGCTGCAGACACAGCATGGCTACTGACAGATGAGTGGTATGGTTCTGCGCCCAGAAGAACTCACGCCACCAAAGCAGAGTATGCTGAACTTTAACCCCTAGGACATCAGGGCTGGCTCTAGAACTTTTTTTGCAAACCTTTTTGCAAAGCAATACTTTGCAATAATTCTTTGCAAGTATTTTAAACTCTCTGTTTATGACGTAGATGTTCATATTTAATAGAATGTTTTTTTGTTTTTGTCTTTTAATCTAAGCACTGAATTTGGGAACCATTCACAGACAAGAAAAAGCCTAATTTTGTTCTTTGATCATGGTGATGTGAAAAACAAAGTGTTGGTTTCTTGGGAAATGCAAGGATCACAGCCTTCTCTAACCACAGCTGACTTGCCTCTGAATACCCTGGATGTACATTCTCTTTTTTTGTGAAACAATATCCTCAAATTAATTGTTTGTTATTGATCCTTCACTTACTATTTAGAAATTATTATGGATATTGCTTTTGTTTGTTGATTTGTATATTTGCACAAATAATCACCTTTCAACGTTCGCATTGTGAGTTTCTTTGGTCCAGAAGTTTGTCAGGAGAAAGAGCTCAGGTTTGGGAGCTAAACCCCAACCCCAACCCATGTCACTGTGGGTAGGTTACTAGTTCTTAACCACTTTAGCTTCAGTTTTCTCATCTATAAACCAGCAACATGCTCACCTGGCTGGGGGCTGTGAGGAGGAAATGGGGTCAAGCTTGTGATGCACCATAGGGATTTAACACATGTTCATTTCCTTTTGCTTTCCTAAGTTATTCCTTCTGCAAATATAGTTCTTGGTGACTTTTTTCTCCTTAAATTCTACTGCTCCACTTACACAAGAAGCCAAATTAAATAAAGACCCTGTCTCTTTACCTCTTCATATTATTATTCCAGTTGTTTCCACTAATTTTTGAATACAGAAAATAATGATTACAAAGCCATGATTGTATTTTATAGCAAATAAGATAAATTTTTTTTTCAGGAAACAGGATTGCCAGTGAAAATGGTCTTTGGTTCCTGGAATTGAAGCATATTCTTTTACAAATCAGGTTTTGTGAAACTTGCACAAAGGTTAAGCATACACTAGTTTTTAGAGTCCAGATAATCTGCTCACCAGGTCTTCATTAGCTGAAGGACCCTGGCTAAGTGACTCCTCTGAGTCCAGTTTCCTTATCTGTAAAATGGGGTAAAATGTGTGTTTCATAAGGTTGTCGAGGGGCCTTAATGAGCTAAAGTGCTCGGCACATGGTGCAATGATTTGAATTTATTATTATTTTATCTGAAGATTAGCGAACAGTAGTAGTCTTTTAATTTTCCTCTGAGAAATCACTTGTACTGTTTTAGAGAATGTATGAGAAAAAAAAAATCACCTAAATGTGGTGCACTGGCCAGATCACTGCACTTGAAGACAGAAAGCTCGGCTTATCCTATTCAAACACTTATTAGCAACTTGACCTTGGACTGGACTCCAATCAGCCTCACTTTCCCCACTTGGAATTTGGATACGATATTTGTTGTGCCCACTTTGCAGTTTTGTGGCTCTCGGAGGAGATAATTGATTCGAAAGCATTTTGTCAATTGTTAGGTACTGAACCAAACATCTAGTGAAGAATCTTCTGAGGATCTATTCTCCACAGAAAAAAGAGCTCGGGCTTTGGGGCCAGGTTGTCTGGAGTGGGATGTCAGTTTCTCCACTTGCTGGTTGTATGATCCTGGGCAAATTTTTGAACCTTTCTGTGGCTCAGTTTACTCATCTGTAAAATGAGGATAATAACATCTCATGGGATTGTGGTGCAGATAAATGAGTTAACACAGCAAAGCCCTTAGAATAGTGACTGATATATGTATGAGATAAATATTATTATATTCTCTATTTTAAAATGGAAAAGTAGGGCTACCTTATCTCTATCACGCCTTCTAGTTTAAACATTCTTTGAGGTTTACTTATATCTTACTTTCTAGAACAAGAAGCATTTTGAATGTTCCAGTAGTTTTTGTAGCAATGGTATTCCCCCAATAGCATTAAAGTTCAGAAAAATAGATTTTTGGAAATTCCTGATTACTTAGTATTGGGGTGAAGTCCCCAAATTCCCATCTTCTGCCATTTAATACCATCTACCTAACTTTCCAGGAACTTATGTCTGGCCTCAACTTTGTCTTGTGGTAGGTCTATGACTCCCCAACTGTGTGCCAAGGCACCTAGGCATCACAATGAATTCCCACAGGAGCACTGTGGGCTATTGTGAAATTTGGGGGAAACTTGACATCTGTCAAATACTTTATGATTTACTCACCTCATGAGATACTGACTTGAGACAGTCCACAGTTTCAATGTGATTGCACTAACTCCTTTTGATGATATTGTGTCTTTGCGAAGCTGTGTTTTCTGAGGTAGCTGCTGAAGGCTAACGGTATGTTCCACCCCAAAATATGACTGTAGGAGTTCAGGACATGTCACCCCAGAATATGCCACTTGGGCATATTGATTACTGAGCTGTAGGAACTTGAACAACAGTGAATGCAGGGAAATGCTTTCTCTGAATTCCCCTTTCTACCTAAAGACAAATCAACCCAAAAGAAGTCAATTGTTATAAATCCCCTCCCTGGGAGTTTTATCAACCAGAGAAGATGGACTCTTACCATAGGAGAGGAGACTAGAAGTCAACACTTCACCCAGACAAACTTTATCACAAACTGCCATATCTCCCTTTTATTTTCCTAAAGGCCCATTCATCTTCCCTAAAAATCATTTACTTCCTCTAATAGTTTTATGTCCTCCCTCCCTTTCCCTATCAAGATCGTATTTAAGCCTGAATTTTAACCACTTCAGAGAGTTACTCATTTTTCCCTAGATATCTCCCATGTATATATGAGGTATACATGTTAATAAACTTCTGTTTGTTTTCCTCTTGTTATTCTGCCTTTTATTACAGGAGTCTTTGCTAAGAATTCAGAAAGTAGAAGGAAAATTATTTTTTCTTTCGTATGCTGATAAAAATGAAGTATGATGTGAAAAATGAATGGGGAACAGGGAATGAGGGTGGGGGTGCCCAAGAACATGTGCACAGTGAGCATACATCCACTAGTAAGCAGTTGTGGCTAAGAATGAAGTATTATTTTTCTTCAATTTATGTGTATTATTTTTTCAATTGGCTAGTAAGTTCGTAAAATATATATACGTATTAGGTTGTTTGGGAGCTATTTAATACACTAATTGTTAGTTACTTCTTTTCGCCTGGAATGCTGGAAAAACATTGCTGAGACACTGAGGGCACCATGAACCTAGTAAATTTGGGAACCTCTGGGATAGATCCTTCAGTTTCAGGATTTTCTTTGAAAAAATCACACGTGCATGAAATAGGGCGGTGCCTACAGTTGAACAAGGCCCTGGAGGCTAATGAAGGCCTGAGAAATTTGTTTGTGGAGCCGAAGCTCTGCAAACTCAGATTTATCTTGTGTACACGTGCTTTGATAGTCCAAGGGAAGGCATAACATATTTGGAGGAGGTGGGGAAATCACATTTTCCATAATAAACTAGAAGCAGCTTCTTTACTTTGAAGTTTGTTCCCTTTGGCTTCTTGAAATTTTCTCTGCATTAACAATTTGTACTGATTTTAGCTCCTGATGAGCAACATTGTTTTGGTGAATTCTGATTAGCACATGAATACCCGACTACGGGCCTGAGGGAATGCAAAGCAGACACATTTGCAATTGAATATCCACTTAACATTTGGTCTGGAGTTTGAAGTCTCAATCAATTTTCACATCCCCTGCCTACTCCAGTGGGACTCTTGCCCAGATGTGAGTCCCTTGGGATGTAAATGTGTTATGCTCAGTTTTGTGCTACATCCTCTGAAGGGAACAGATAGTGAGGAGAGAACTGCCCTGTGAAATGTATGAAGGTGTGAACACCTTGTCCTCAGGCACGACAGTGACTTTCCTCTGTATTCACTTCTTTCATTTCCTATTTATCAAAATAATATGTGCCCGTCAAGTAATCAGTTACCAATGGAAAAGTTTATATTAAAGAAACAGGTGACATGCTCCTCCCCTCCCAAATCTCATTTCAATTCCCCCAAGAAAATCTCTTATATCTATTTTTTGAGGGTGTCTACTGGTTACTTTCATAACTATCGACAATGTGCTTATAGTGTACTTCCCCGTTCCTTGACTTATCAATTTTAGACAATATTTATTGATGTCTATGTTAGGAGGAAAACTTCCTCTACCCACTTATGTCTGTATGGCTGGGGCCTGTGAATTAACTGACAATAGCCAGATTAACAGGAGAAAAGTTTATTATGCATGTGGGACTAATTAGCAGTGAGTAACTTGCTGAATAGTCAGAGGCTGGTTTATATACCAACTCAATAAAAGAAGGTGTAGCTTAGGACTTGAATGAGAAAGTATAGAAGGTCTGTTGGTGTTTTGATGATAATGGGTAGCTGAATTCTCATTTCTCAATACAAAAGGCCAGCCTTCTCTCAAGTGGGAGACTCCTTCAAAGGGGGTCAGTGTCAGCTCTATTTTTGGGGGGCTCTGCTTAAGTTTAGGTAATATTTCTTTCTGTGGCTGCTGATTGTTCATATAACTTCAGTTTAAAGTAATTTTCATACCACTTTGGTGGACTGTCAATTCCTTCATTCCCCCCATTTGAAACTTCCCAAGAAGTTTCACAAACCAGGAGCTGGGTTGATTGCTATAAAGAAAAGACTCAGGTTAGAAAATGGGAGATGAGCAATCCTCAAAGGGAAAGAAGAACGTAGATTAGAATGCGGAAAAACAAATATTAATGATTGGAACAGACTATAAACCCAGTTTCTGAATCCAGAGTGTTAAACATTGTGTTCCAAGCATTTTTAGATGGTGGAGTGAGGACAGCAGTGGCAGTTTGATGGACTTTGTGGGTTTTAGTTTGAATGTCTTTGATGATGGCATCCCATACACGATCTGTTGTGGTGCTCAGTCCTTTGAAGTTTCTATCAAGTCAACCGGGTTCAGCTTGCAGGGCTTTTTCAGATCCTTGGGTAAAAGGGCAGTTATAAGACAATCTCAAATTCCAGTAAGGATCTTGGCAGTCAAGGTTTAGTTTTTGGTGATACCAAGTCAGCAGGGTGGGAGAAAAATTGAAGATGTTAATTTTCAGGTTTGTAACCAGATATTGAAGGAAGCTAGGAAAATACAGAATTTGGTAAGGACCAACAAAATGTGTAAGATGGCATGATCCAGTCCAGTTTATAGGTAGATAATAAAACCTCAAAGAAAATAAACAGGACTAGAATCTGATTAACTCACAAGAGTATTATAGTTTTCTGTTAAGACATAAGTTCTCTCTACAGTCACCTTCTTCTTTGATAAAAGATAATCAAAGTCAGATTATTCTTATTTACAAAATAAGTCTGGTCTCATTAAGTTTGGCTTGATTATTCACATAAGTGCAGCAATAATAGTAAATGACCAGATAGGCTATTTTAAGTTTGCTTTGCTGGAACTTTTATAAGGAATCTCAGATTGTACTTGTAAAAGCTTCTTGAAGCTAGGAAGCCAAACCAAGAACTTGCCATCAAACTTCACCTGTGGTACCTATAGATTTGGAGGAATTCCTCTCTTCTTGAGGTCCCCAAAATATCTTCAAGTTCTTGGGTCTGCCAAGAAGTGACCTTCCGTAGTCACCTGTAACTCAGGTACCAGGCTGATATTTCCAGGAGGACTTTGTAAGCATTGGCTCCATAAAGTCAACCTTAGTTCCATAAAACTCTCTGGTCATACCTGATTCTATGCACATCATTCTCAAATATGACATTCTAGTCAAAGCTTTCATTATGTAACTAATGTTTCTAATCATGTCCTAACACCAGGAGGATAGATTCTTATCGAACCTATGTAAATAATTATATTGCCATGAAAATAAGAATACTCAATAAGAGTTTCTGAATTCTGGAGGAATCGAGCAGAGACACAAGATAAATGTTTCATTTCTGCTTCCAAAGTATATTCTACTAAATTGTTATGATTTATAGATAGCTTAAGAGAAAAGAGGAAGGGGCTCCTTATATCCAGAGAATAGAACATTAAAGAACTAGCAGTGTTCCAAACAAAAGCCATAAAAATCCTAATCATTCTTCATCAGTTCATTTACTCCCATGTAATTAATTTTTATTCTGCTTGATCTTAGGTTAGCAATTTCATGAACTCACTGGCTTCTCCACTAGAGTTTTTGGAAATCGTGACTTAGTCCAGTGGTGTGATCTCAAGGTTATTTAAACAATGCTTTAGAAATCTGTACCCTAGAGTACCTGGCATAGTCCTTTTTGTGGGTTTCTGAAACACTTCCTTATTGTTGAAGGTGAAGCACTTTGGTTTGTACCCAATTGCAAATATTTTCAGAGAATAACTAGACTAAAACAATAACTACCATAAATGACAAAATACTTAAAATGGCCATGGTTAAAGATCTGATGAGAGTTCATTATAAAAATAATGCAATTGACTACGAAATTTGGTTGTTTCTGTGATATACGACATTTTAAATAATAACTGGAACTATGACCGATAGCACTATACCCTTGTTGTCTACTATCTGCAAAGCAGCATGAGAACATATCGTGGACAGCAA
Organism: Ceratotherium simum simum; assembly: GCF_057802395.1. Classification (NCBI taxonomy): domain Eukaryota; kingdom Metazoa; phylum Chordata; class Mammalia; order Perissodactyla; family Rhinocerotidae; genus Ceratotherium; species Ceratotherium simum. The sequence goes on along the minus strand of NC_141927.1, from coordinate 38,002,816 downwards.
GGTCATTGACAAATTTCTAGGAACTTCATATAATTCCTGAAATATTTATATAAATAACATTTAACCATACAAATATAACCCAGAGAAGATTAAGTATTTCTTCTTATTTGACAATGCTTTTCATACAATTAAACATATCAAATAAACCTAATTATGTTCTAACATTTCTGTTTTTATAAGGCGAAAGAAAAAATCCTTTGAGATTTTCTGGGGAGCCTCTGGGAAATCTCAAAGTCAGCTCGAGGTCAAGATTCCATCTAGGATTTGATGTCAAGAAGGCAAAATATCAAACATTGTAAAAAATATCACAAGTTTTGAAGATTTGATTAAATAGGATCACAGGGCACTGTGGAAAAATACTTAGTTATCTATTTAACCAAAGTGACAATAAAAGGTTTTAAAGGTAAATATAGGAGGTAACATGTTTAATTAAAAAAATACCTTAGCTCTTTAAACAATGAGAAAATTTGCTTCTCTTAAATAATAGATGACATGATAAAGACAACACAAGAAATTATCGTGATAAGACACAGAATCTGTTTTCTAGTGGATTACTTAAAAGATAAAGAAAAATCTTTTACAATCTCTTATTAAGAGCAGACCAACAACCCAAGAAATTCAGTCATTTTAATAAAAGAGAGAGAAGAAACTCTAGTTTTGCATCAGTACATTATTGATATTAAAGCTCATTTTAAAACCTTACAAATAAATCTGTTTAATCTTAGCCAGCTCGATCACTCTTTTTTTCTGCAGATCTTTTACAACTTTATATATCCATTCAGGTTTTTGTCCTACATTTTCCTCTTTCTAGAACAACCTTTAAATAACCTTTAAACAATTGCATTAGGACAAAATTACTTTCTTTTTCCCTTAACAAAAACACATCTTACATTCCTTGCATACAAAGTTGTTTTCCTCCACTCTTATTATTTCTAGTAGTTTCATTTACATATACAGATTGTAACTGTTAACCATTAGTAACCTTTATTATGTAGATGTGGGAGATCAAGATTTGGCCACCCTGAAATATATCTCTTTACCTTGATTGTTTTCTCTGAGGGACATTTGACCTCCCCCACTACCTGCCTAAAGAATTTGACATAGTAACTCCTTCCTGGAACAGATCTTCTATCTGATGGCTGTAATATAATGTAAAATAGATGTTACAATAGAAAAGGCATCAACAAGCCCATCTTATGTCTCTCTGGCCACATTCTCTGGATGGCCCTGCAAGGAGTTGCCAGACATTTACAATTATAAGGGAAATCTCCATTTGTAAAGGTATCTCCCTTTCTGTTTTGGGAAGAGGGGGGGATGGCCCCATTTCTAGAGGCTTATCAATGTGAAAGGTGAGGCCTTAAATCTGCATAATAACCTTACTCTTGTTTACTGTGCTTTAGTGGTAATCTCCTGTAACTGACTGCCCCCACCCCCAACATCCTCCTTTGTCATTGGCTGAACATGGTATTTAAGACGAGAATTTCTGCCACTGTGTTGAAAAATGCAGTGTCCCTGCTTTCTCCCATGTATACATGTTATTAAACTTGGTATTATTTTCTCCTGCTAACCTGTCTTGTTAATTATTTGGCCAGCCATAAGAACCTTAAGGAAAAGGGCAGAGGGATATTCTCCCTCTCTCCCGACATAGACAAAACTAGGAAGTAGACAATTGTGAATTGTCTGTCATATATCAGCATTTTGTAGCAGTTATCAAATTTTGTGAATATATATACTATCTCACAATTTCTACAGGTATATACTTCTTTAAAGTAAATTTTTTTTCATTGTGCAAAAAGAACATGTTTATTAAAAAATCCAAATATCTCTAGTTTATTTTTAAAAATAAGAAGTCAAAAGTAGATAAACTTATGTTCATAATGAGTGTTTTAGCAGTTTCTTACTTAGAAATGACTTAGATTTTTAATAAATATCTATTACTTAACTTAGTGTAACTCTAATGTTTCAAGTCACCAAAAAAGATTTTGGAAACTATTTTTTAGGCAGATATAACAAAACATAATTATTTTTCAAAAAAATTTTGTCAGAACAATGACAATTTAAGTTTATAAATTTTATAATCTTAAACGTCTAGTAGATATATTACTAGCTTTATTTGACTAGTAAACCTAGGTAGAATAAGAATGTACGCCTGAATTATATTTAACGCTGATAACTCTAAAGACATACCTGTTTTTATTAAACCAATGCTATCCAATTAGTCTTATTTAACCAAGATTTACCAGTGAACTTGAAAAGCATTTGGGCTAATTTCTATATTTCTGAGAATTTTAGGAATATTTTATTTATATAGGTGCTCATTCATTTTTCTCCAAGCCAATTAGAATAGAGTTCTTTTAAGGGATTTTGTGGATTAATTTGTCATACCATCTGAAGGTAGGAGAATATCATATATACATAATTACATAAACATACAGGCAGATGCAAATAGAGATCTTGTGGCTTTCATTCTAAAATTTTAACCATGAGTTAGGCGTAAGTGCTGTCATACAAAATTCACTAGTTTGTATAAGAGTTGGTTCTCATCTTTGCTCCTCTTTGTATTTTTATTCAAATTGTGTTTCTGGCAGATGGAACAAGTTAAGGTTATCTGCTCAATATGAGGGCTAAAGCTTTTTAACCAATAATTGTGATGAGTTTTTAAGATTTTCATTTGCTCTAATATGTAATCGTATAAAGGCTGTGGACTAAATTTTGGGCAAGGAGCTGAGGAGGAATCACACAGCTGTCTAGGTGTCTCCACAGCTCATCCTAGTGGATAAAATACTCAGGCTGTTTGCAATTAGCCTCTTTAGTTTTGGATGGCTGCTTTTGGGGGTCCCTGAGTCCCTTGAGGGCCCCTGATGGAGCAGGGGGCCTAAAGCTTAAGTGACCATAGGGAGGTTAGGGAAAACAAAAGGTATTAGAGGAGCCAGTTTGACAGATCTTAAGTTTTCTCGAAGAAGCTATTGAAGTTCTGAATTATCCTTAGTAAGTCATGCCAATAAGAAAGGAAACAGAGTTTCCACTCTGCTGGAGTGGCAGAGCATATAGTCAGTTAGCAGGAGTGGGAGAAGGCAGGAGGCATTAATTGACACTTACTGAGAGGAGACCTTGAGAAGACAGTTTTGGGTGGTAGAAGATTACATCTCATAGAGGAAGAGAAAGAGATTATATTGCAAGCTTCTTTTGAGTAGATGCTAGAGAAAGTTGAATTGAGAAAACTCCCGTTCCTGGTGTTCTATTTTATTTTATTTATTTATTTATTTATTTTTTGTGAGGAAGATCAGCCCTGAGCTAACATCCATGCCAATCCTCCTCTTTTTGCTGAGGAAGACCAGCTCTGAGCTAACATCTATTGCCAATCCTCCTCCTTTTTTTTTTTTTTGCCCCAGTAGATAGTTGTACATCATAGTTGCACATCCTTCTAGTTGCTGTATGTGGGACGTGGCCTCAGCATGGTCGGAGAAGCAGTGCGTCAGTGCACGCCCAGGATCCAAACCCGGGCCACCAGTAGCGGAGTGCGCACACTTAACCACTAAGCCACGGGGCCGGCCCTTCTATTTTATTTTTAATGATAAGTTCTGGGGTGTGACTAAGAATTGGCTGACCCTGTCAACTGCCTTCAATCACGGACTCACTATCCATGATACCAGATGAGTGATACTGAGATGGCAACTCATCACTATAAAGCAATGAGATAGGAATGGGTTTGAATTTAGACAATCATAGGAGAGCCAGTGACAGTCAATAAGAATGCTCAGGTCCCCAACCTGACAATTGGCTACTTCTGGACATAGACTCAACAATTTGTGTCCCTTAGCAGGGAAAAGCCAGAGAGAACACTCTTTCTGTCGTTGGGGCTCAGAGGAGGCCATCCCAAGATATGCCACAGTGGTATATCGATTATTTTGAATTAAAGTTACTTAAGAAACAGCTGGTGCAAGAACACTCTGACCCTCCCTTCTCTGTCCCCATGAAAGCAGGAAATAAATCTCCACGTGAAAGGTACCCTCCCTGCACCAGAAGGTAGAGAGACACCCTTATTGCTAGAGAGAGAAAACCCAGGACCAAGAAGGCTGTGTAAACAAAGTCTGCTCAGATTCTTTCCTAATTAAGCACCCAAACCTAAGTTTCTTTGTCATGTTGATTTCAAACAAATTTATTGTTTCTTTCTTCAAAAAGTATAAAAGCTGCCTGCTTTGGTTATTTTTTCAGGCTCATTTTTATGAGACCTCCATACATAAAAATTAAATGCTTGTTTCTCCTCTTAATTCGTCTTGTGTAAATTTAATTATTAGACCAGCCAAAAGAACTCAAGAGGGGGTCTGGGGGAAATTTCCCCTTCCCTGACACTGGCTTCCAAAGCCAAGCTCTCAGAACACAAAATAATAACAACTTTAGACAGCACAATATAAAACAGTAACACAAAAGGCAGTGACAGAGACAATGGCTATGTCTGGGAGGGACTGCTCCAAATCTAAGAGTCATAATGCCTGAAAAACTAGTTCTAACCAAAAATCTTATTCTGTAAATATAATTTTAGACAATCTCCCTTTAAAAAAAAAAAAAAAGACAAGAAGAGGCTCTGCCCTCACTCAACCAGACCCTGGGCAGGGATCAGGGAGTCTGATTGGTGAGAAAGCTGACTTTGCTGGCTTGGTCAGAGCCCCCAACAGCTGAGCTGGTGTCTGGGGGAGTCCCAACCATTCCGTCTTTGTTTCCAAAACTATTGGGAGGAAAATTTTTTCTCTACTCACTTAGGTCCAACTAGTTGGGGACCTGCAAATTAACTGGCAATAGACAGATGAACAGGAGAAAAGTTTATTACTCATGTGAATGTACTCTGTAGTGAGTAACTCACTGAATAGTCAGAGGTAAATGTTTATATAACAACTTAAACAATGGGGGTGGTTTAGGGCTTTAACGTGAAAATATAGAAGATTCAATTGATCTTTTTGATGTTGATGGGAAACTGAACTTGAACTTGGGGAGGGTCAATGGCAGCTGTATTTTTGGGAAGATCTGCTTAAGTTTAGATAATGTTTCTTTCTGTGGCTGCTGATCAGGCAGATGTTTTCAGTTTAATTTTCTTAGCACTTTGGTGGGCTGTTAATCCCTTCATCCAAATACACTAGAAGGTTTTAGCTAAGGTACACTCCACGCTTCTCTTTCCTGCTACCTTCTATTGTTCAATATCTGTGTGATTATTTTTGGTTCTTTTACTGATTAGTCTTACAACTTTGAATAATGTATTTAATCATTAATTCTTGTTTCAGCAACTTTAAACTCTATCCACTTTTTATGATTAAGATAGCAGGGATCCTGCCCTTTCCTTTCTCCATTTCCACTCCCACCTTCTATCAGTTACACTTAAGTTTACCATCTTCAGATTGTTCACACTTACTTTCTCTCCTGTAATCACAATCAAAGTTGATTCTAAAAGTTCAGAACCAATAAACAGTTCTAAGGAAATGCTACTAAATTTGGGCCAAGTGACCTCTAGGGAGGAGATGTGTTCCTACCTGTAGATCCATCATCATTCAAAGAAGAACGTTCCTAAAGCAAAATAAAGGTTTTTTTCTCATACTTTATTGTTGCTCCAAATTATGCCATAATTCATTTTGCCTCTCATTTGGGCCATGTTTGCATTTAGATTTTCTTTTTTTATATTTCTCATTACAGATGTTCCCTGACTTATAATGGTTTGACTTATGATTTTTTGACTCTGCAATGGTGTGAGAGTGATACACATTTAGTAGAAACTGTACTTTGAATTTTGATCTTTTCCTGGGCTACTGATATGTGGTTTGATCCTCTCTCGTGGTCCTGGGCAGGGTGGAGAGCGCAGCTCCTGTCAGCCCCGAGATCACGAGGGTGAACAACCGATACACTGACAACCATTCTGCACCCAGACAGGCATTCTGTTTGTCACTTTCAGTACGGTGTTCAACCAATTACATGAGCTATTCAACACTTTATTATAAAATAGGCTTTGTTTTAGATGATTTTATCCAATCACAGGTTAAGGAAAGTGTTCTGAGCACATTTAAGGTAGGCTGGCTAAGCTAGGTTGTTCAGTAGGTTAGGTGTAGTAAATGTATTTTCAACTTCTGATATTTTCAGCTTACGTTGGGTTTATTGGGATGTAACCCCAACATAAGTCAAGGAAGATCTGTCCTTTGTACTTTGTCTTTCTTTCATTTTTTTTTTTTTTTTTGGCTATTTCTTAAGTTTTTTCTAAGTTCTCAATATTATTTTTTATTTTATTGAATCTCCATCCTCCCTTTCCCCCTTTATTTCCTGGAGACCTCCTAGAACTTCCTAAGAAAGGATGCCTAGGGTATAAACCTTCTGACCCTGGCACGCATTACATTACTTTTAGTCTCGTCATGGTTGGTCACTTATTTCCTAGTTGGTAGAATTTTAGAATTAAAATTATTTCCATTAGAAATTGAAAGGCATTGCTCAATTATTTTCTAGCCACTAGTGATGCTGAAGAGACTAAAGCTAGTCTGATATTTGTTTCTTTGTAGATAATTTCCTTTTCCTCAGTGGAAGTTCTTAGGATGTTCTCTTTATCCTTGGTGTTCTACGATTTTATATGAATAGGTCTAGGTCTTTTTCATTTATTGAATTGTACCTTCAGTAGGCCCCTTTAACCTGAAGAGTCGCTTCATCTGGAGAAAATTCTATTTCTTATTATTTCTTTGATCATTTCTTAGATTCTTGCTCTCTTTCTGGGACATTTATTATATAAACTTTCTGGATTAATCCTGATGTCTCTTCATTCATATTTTATATTTTTCCCACCACATTTTGAGATTTTTGAGAGGTCTCTTCTGCTTTGCTCTCTGGCACTTCTATTGAATTTTCCCAACTTTCATCAGTCATACTTTAAATTTAGTCTCTTATTCTCTGATGATGTATTATTTTTTTTTTTTTTGGTGAGGAAGATCAGCACTGAGCTAACATCTGTTGCAATCCTCCTCTTTTTGCTGAGGAAGATTAGCCCTGAGCTAACATCTGTGCCCATCTTCCTCTATTTTGTATGTGGGATGCCGCCACAACATGGCTTGATGAGCAGTGCATAGGTCCACACCCGGGGTCCGAAACTGTGAGCCCCGGGCTGCCGAAGCAGAGAGTGCAAACTTAACCACTATGCCACTGGGCTGGCCCCAATGATGTATTTTTTAATTGCATGTTTCTATTGTTTTGGGATATAAAATATCTTTTTGAATAGGATGTTTTTAAAGCTTCTCTGTTCCCTGAGTTGTTTCTGTTTCTTCTGGTTCTTTATTTAAATCTCTGTTTACATTTTGTTCAGAATGAAGATATTTGATTCTCTTCACGTTCCTGGTGATCTCTGGCTTTCTGTTCACATTTACTCTAACAGGACTGTGTAGCCCAGTGGGCGTCCTCTGGTACCGTGTGAGTAGCCCGGGTCTTGGTGAGGCCCCTCCCTCCAGGAGGGATTCTTACCAGGAGCTTTGTATGAGGCAAAGCAGGACCTGTTAACCAGCAGATGTTACTTTAGCCGAGTGAGAGAGGAGCAGCTGTCAGCTTGAAGGCCTCCTCAACCTCCATGCTTGAAAGAAGGCCTTAATCCTGGTCACCAATAATCACACTAGAAAACTGACTTTCCCCCCAAATGTATCTGATTTATTTAGAGGAGATCTAGATAGTGCAGTATTGGTGGTAAAGGTAGGGTGATCAATTTTTTTAGAGACCCAACTTGGACCACAGTCGTACTAGACAAAAAACAAAACCAAAGAACAAAAATTAAAACCGAAAAACCCATAATAGTATAATATAAAATAAATAATTATACCTATAAGTATTATATTTAACAACAAAATATGAATAACAGGTGTTTACTTGCAACTATCTGTTATTTCCAGCTATAAAGTCTTATTCTCTGATTCTGTATTTATTTATTTATTTTTTCTGGGAAACATTCTCCCTGAGCTAACATCTGTTGCCAATCTTCCTCTTTTCCTTTTTTCATCCCCAAAGCTCCAGAACATAGTTGTATATTCTAGTTGTGAGTCCTTCTAGTTCTCCTTATGTGAGCAGCCACCACAGCACGGCTACCGACAGATGAGCGGTGCGCTTCCACACCCAGGAACTGAACCCAGGCGCCAGAGGGGAGAACACCCAAGTTTAACCACTAGGCCGTCAGGGCTGGCTCTGATTCCATATTTTTTAGTGGAAACTATTGTTGTTCTGTAATATTTGTATGTAACACTCTGTATGTTATTTAATTGCAACTATATGTTATTCTGTAATATTCACGTTTCTGTTGCATACATGCTATTATTTAAACAAAATAACAGTAGGACTAGTTAACAGTGGCAATTAGTAGTAATTAATAGTAAAATAATTAATAGTAAAAATTAAAAGTAATAGTAGGCCAGCCCTGATGGCCTAGTGGTTAAAGTTTGCAGTGCTCTGCTTCAGTGGCCTGGGTTCAGTTCCTGGGCACAGAACCACACCACTTGTTTGTCAGTGGCCATGCTGTGGTGGTGGCTCATAAAAAAAAAAGAGGAAGATTGGCAACAAATGTTAGCTCAGGGTGAATCTTCCTCACCAAAAAAAAAAAAGAAAACTAATTGATAGTAATGAAACAAATATTGTATGTGAGAAAATATAATAATATTTTTATAATGTTTCTTTCTATCCTTTGATACAACAATTTATCTTAACCTCTTTTGGAACTATTTATTGTATATTTTAATTTTTTAGGTTACATTACTGTGTATTCCTAAGATATATAAATGTAAGATTTTTTAAAAGGGAAATATAATCAGAATAAGTAAATAGTTATTACTTTTATTTAATAAAAAATAACAATGCCATATTTTTTTCTGTCCCATGATATAATTGGATGTTTTTACTCTTGCTGCTTCCTTTTCCAATAATGCCTCCTAGGACTGCTTGCAGCTTTCAGGACAGCTTTCATTTCTTTTATGTAGTAGTGAAACTGAATACAGCTCTGCTCTTATCTAGTCTGCATTATACTGGTTTCTGGTATCAGGCCAATGTGATGGCATCAAGCTAAATATGCTCTCAACAAGGCATTTGACTGTAGGATAGTTAGGATTCTATTTACTAGCCATAGCAGGAATTTAGACCTGTAGGAATTAGTTCCCAGTTCTCCAAAAATGTTCATTTGCTTTGTATCTACAGGCTTGTTCCGGACGACCAGCTCTTTGTCAATCAGGTCCTGTGCATCTATACATTCCTCATCTGGGCTATCCATACTGGAAATATCCATCATTTTTAAACACTCTGAAGCACATTGGGTGCTCTCGTAAATTCATTCACTCTTTCTTGGGGGAAATGGTTTTTAAAACACAGAAGTAATTTGAACTTGTGAAATCAAAGCTGGATTCCAAATAAGTTACAGTTTTAGTAAACCAATTGAGAAAGTCCTGTTTAACTTGGCTGGTCATTTCTGGTAACAATTTTTTTGGTTCCCAAGTAGTCTTATTTCCAAAAAATGAATTATTTTTTGGCTGTTTGACATTTTATTGCAACCTACATATAACATGAAACAACTCAGGTGCATTCAGTTTATCCTTTTCCGGGATCCTTATGGCCTCCTCACAAATCATCAAACCGTTTTGGAGAAACAGCACATAAATCTCTGTTTTACTATAATCCTTTTCTTCATTCTCATCCTCTGCGTATTTACAAATAAAGAAGGAGATTCATCTTGTCCTACATTCAGAAAATATGATTTTATGGCAGGCCAACCTTTTAACTTACTTTCTACGGCTGGCAACAGGACAGCCATCTTGTAGGCAAGAAGAGACCTCCTTCTACTTTTATAATGTCAAAAATCTCCTCTGTACAGTTTGAAGAAAATGAAAAGTAATCAAAAACATTCATTATGAAAGCCTCAATATCATAGGTAAGCAAATCACATCCCTTTTTTGGCAGTGTTCCATGCAGGGTGTGGTGGACGTTTAACAGGTAAGATCTTTTCATTTTCTCTGGTAAGAAGTTTACAAACCGAATAGAATATGCCAAAATTTATATTTGTGCAGTGTGCCAAATATGCAGGTAGATAAGCAAAGCCTAGTTTTATTTGGACAAGATTGTTGGTTAAGATGACTTGAAATTCCATTTTAAAAATCAAAGTATCTAAGAGCTAGGGGAAGAATTTTTTAGTTGCTGCGATTCAAGGCTTCATTTGATACACAGTAGAAACCATCATCTCCGGTAGGATCTTACAGTATGAGTGCCACTGTGTAAGGGACCAAGGCAAAATTTACCAAAATTTTCCCTTTTGTTCGCCCACAAGAGCATTTCAATTGCATCTTCTAAATGAGAATACGGAGTTTTACTACTTTACTCTATTTCATCAAGCAATCAAGGGAAGGATAAAATAATGCGTGTTTGTTTGCATGGTATACTCAAGATAATTCAGCAGCCACTGCTTTTGACTGAGCACTGGTGTCTTTTTGGAAAATAAAAAACTTTTGATTCATTTAGAAGTACTTGCCTGTCTCGTCCCAGACATTTCAGATTCAGTCTCCATATGTGCTTTCGCATCGATTTCTCCACCGTTTCCAAATTCTTTCTGGCATATTGTGCAATATGCCCTGTTTTGGTTTCTTCCCTCCCTGATCCAGTTGGATGTGTCCTCCTGTCTGTCATTAAAATAACACAGCCATTTAGCCTGTTGTTCAGCGATGTCTGGGTCATGCGGTGTGAGCGTTGTAGTTGTTCTCATTTTGATTACATCAACTCTTAGAAAACATGATCACAATATTCACAACGTGAAAAACTAAAATAGCACTGTTCAATACAAAGCACAGCACTTACTCCGCAGGCAAAGTCAAGGTTACATGCACTGAATTTGCACACCTAAGTCTCATCACTCACAATGTTGATACAATGATGATCCATTACTGTGAACCACAAACCGTGGTTACCAACAGCAGCAATCAGGAGAAATGACAATGAGAGCATCTGTGGAAGGCAAATAATCTATGCCGTATCTATTTGACACTAAAGATAGTGTTGCTTTTAGCCCCTATTTTGGGGGACTTCTATAGGATTTGTCTTTTCCCCCCAATCTCCTGCACTCATGGTGGAACACCAGGACTTGTCACATCTGGGAGGGATTTCCCAGGATGTGACTCTTTCAGTGGGAAAACCAGGACAGTCCTGGGCCAAGTGAGGCAATGGGTACCTTAGAATGGTCTACCACCTGTGCTCTGGGGGAAAGGGTAGGAGTAGGTGTACAACTGTCCCCCATACAGACCTATCGGCCATCCCCGGCTTTCAGTCCCATTTCTCCGTATTACCCTTCAAGTTGAGTCAACCCTCAAGATCTCCAGGTAGACAGACAGACTGACTCCTCCTCTGAGGCATGATCTGGGCCAGAGGCTCTCAAATGTGTTGGTCTCTGGATGCCTTATATTCTTAAAAATTATTGAGGACCCCAATGAGCTTTAAATTATCCGGGTTATATCTATCAATATTTACCCTATCTGAAGTTAAAACTGAGAAATTTTAAAAAGAATTATTCATTCATTTGTTTAAAAATAATAGTAATAAACTCATTACATGTTAATAGAAAAAGCCTGTTTTTTTCATGAAAAAATAACTACGTTTTCCGAATCAAAACAAACAAGTTAGTGAGAAGAGTAGCATTGTTTTCCATTTCTGTGTATCTCTTCAACGTCTGAGTTAATAAAAGGCATCTGGATTTTCGTATCAACTTCTGCATTCAATCTGCTGTGATGTGCTGTTTTGGCTGAAGTAGAGAAAATTTGACTTCACTTAGAGATGTAGCTGGAAAGGGAGAATTTTAATAGCTTTTCTAGATAATTGTGTATATTCTTCTATTCTACACCAAAACTTAAAGGTCAAAATTACTAAAATTAGTAATCTTACTATTTCAACATGTAGCAATTGTTATAGCATTCTTAGGTGAAAATTTTTTTTTTCGTGCAAGTGCATGGGAGTGAATAATACAATGACCACTAGAACAGTTTGGTGCCACTGCCTAGATCCATGGTAAGGCCGCTGCAATTTTACCCACCACTGCTTTTGTACTATCAGTGCAAATGTCCACAAAGTGTGAAAGGCCAATAACATCTTACCAGTACTATGAAAATATAGTAATGACCTTATAGATGCTCTGAAAGGATCTGGTGGACCCCCATGGTTCTGCAGCCCATACTTTGAGAACTGCTCATCTAGGCCATGTCTTTTTTTTTTTTTTTTTTTATTGATGTTTTAATGGTTTCTAACATTGTGAAATTTTGGGTTGTACATTTTTGTTTGTCCATCACCCCATATATGACTCCCTTCACCCCTTGTGCCCACCCCCCACCCCCACTGCCCGGGTAACCACAGTCCAGTTTTCTCTGTCCATTTGTTGGTTTATATTCCACATATGAGTGAGATCATACAGTGTTTGTCTTTCTCTTTCTGGTTTATTTCACTTAACATAATACGCTCAAGGCCCATCCATGTTGTTGCAAATGGGACGATTTTGTCTTTTTTTATGGCTGAGTAGTATTCCATTGTATATATATACCACATTTTCTTAATCCAATCATCAGTCGAGGGACACTTAGGTTGCTTCCACTTCTTGGCTATGGTGAATAATGCTGCAATGAACATAGGGGTGCATAAGCCTCTTTGGATTGTTGATTTCAGGTGCGTTGGATAGATTCCCAGTAGTGGGATGGCTGGATCATAGGGCATCTCTATTTTTAATTCTTTGAGGAATCTCCATACCGTTTTCCATAGAGGCTGCACCAATTTGCATTCCCACCAGCTGTGTATGAGGGTTCCTGTTTCTCCACATCCTCTCCAACATTTGTTGTTTTTTGTCTTGGTGATTATAGCCATTCTAACGGGCGTGAGGTGGTATCTTAGCGTTGTTTTGATTTGCATTTCCCTGATGATTAATGATGTTGAGCATCTTTTCATGTGCCTATTGGCCATCTGTATATCTTCCTTGGAGAAGTGTCTGTTCATTTCCTCTGCTCATTTTTTGATCAGGTTGTTTGTTTTTTTGTTGTTCACTTGTGTGAGTTCTTTATATATTATGGAGATTAACCCCTTGTCAGATGTATGTTTTGCAAATATTCTCTCCCAGCTGGTTGGTTGTCTGTTCATCTTGATTCTGGTTTCATTTGTCTTATAAAAGCTCTTTAATCTGATAAAGTCCCACTTGTTTATTTTTTCTTTAGTTTCCCTAGTCTGGGTAGGCATGTCATCCGAAAAGATTCCTTTAAAACCAATGTCAAATAGTGTGTTGCCTATATTTTCTTCTATGAGTTTTATAGTTTCAGGTCTCACCTTCAGGTCTTTGATCCATTTTGAGTTAATTTTTGTGAATGGCGATAGCACATGGTCCACTTTCATTCTTTTGCATGTGGCTGTCCAGTTTTCCCAACACCATTTATTGAAGAGACTTTCCTTTCTCCATTGCATGTTCTTAGCACCTTTGTCGAAAATTAGCTGTCCATATATGTGTGGTTTTATTTCTGGGCTTTCAATTCTGTTCCATTGATCTGTGTGTCTGTTTTTGTACCAGTACCATGCTGTTTTGATTACTATTGCTTTGTAGTATGTTTTGAAGTCAGGAATTGTGATGCCTCCTGCTTTGTTCTTTTTCTTTAGGATTTCTTTAGCTATTCGGGGTCTTTTCTTGCCCTATATAAATTTTAGTATTCTTTTTTCTATTTCTGTGAAGAATGTCATTGGGATTCTGATTGGGATTGCATTGAATCTGTAGATTGCTTTAGGTAATATAGACATTTTAACTATGTTTATTCTTCCAATCCACGTACATGGGATATCTTTCCATTTCTTTATGTCATCGTGGATTTCCCTCAATAATGTCTTGTAGTTCTCATTGTATAGGTCCTTCACCTCCTTGGTAAGATTTATTCCTAGGTATTTTATTCTTTTTGATGCAATTGTAAATGGTATTATCTTTTTGAGCTCTCTTTCTGTTAGTTCATTATTAGCATATAGAAATGCAACTGATTTTTGTAGATTGATTTTGTACCCTGCAACTTTGCTGTAGTTGTTGATTGTTTCTAAAAGTTTTCCAACAGATTCTTTAGGGTTTTCTATATATACAATCATGTCATCTGCAAATAGTGAGAGTTTCACTTCTTCGTTACCTATTTGGATTCCTTTTATTCCTTTTTTTTTTGCCTAATTGCTCTGGCCAGAACCTCCAGTACTATGTTGAACAGGAGTGGTGAGAGTGGGCAGCCCTGCCTCGTTCCTGTTCTCAGAGTAATGGCTTTCAGTCTTTCCCCGTTGAGTATGATGTTAGCTGTGGGTTTGTCATATATGACCTTTATTATGTTGAGGTATTTTCCTTCTATTCCCATTTTATTGAGAGTTTTTATCATAAATGGATGTTGTATCTTGTCAAATGCCTTCTCTGCGTCTATTGAGACGATCATGTGGTTTTTATTCTTTGTTTTGTTGATGTGATGTATCACGTTGATTGATTTGCGGATGTTGAACCATCCCTGCGTCTCTGGTATAAATCCCACTTGATCATGGTGTATGATCTTTTTAATATATTGTTGTATTCGGTTTGCCAATATTTTGTTGAGGATTTTTGCATCAATGTTCATCAGCGATATTGGCCTGTAATTTTCTTTCTTTGTATTGTCTTTGTCTGGTTTTGGTATCAGGGTGATGTTGGCCTCGTAGAATGATTCAGGAAGTGTTCCATCTTCCTCTATTTTTTGGAATAGTTTGAGGAGGATGGGTATTAAATCTTCTTTGAATGTTTGGTAAAATTCACTGGAGAAGCCATCTGGTCTTGGACTTTTATTTTTTGGGAGGTTTTTGATTACTATTTCAATCTCTTTACTTGTTATTGGTCTATTCAGATTCTCCATTTCTTCTTGGTTCAATTTTGGGAGGTTGTATAAGTCCAAGAATTTATTCATTTCTTCTAGATTGTCCAATTTGTTGGCATCTAATTTCTCATAGTATTCTCTTATAATCCTCTGTATCTCCATGGTATCCATTGTAATTTCTCCTCTTTCATTTCTAATTTTATTTACTTGAGCCTTTTCTCTTTTTTTCTTAGTAAGCCTGGCTAAGGGTTTGTCTATTTTGTTTATCTTCTCGAAGAACCAACTCTTTGTTTCATTAATCCTTTCTACTGTTTTTTTGGTCTCAATATCATTTATTTCTGCTCTGATTTTTATTATTTCTCTCCTTCTGCTGTCTTTGGGCTTTGTTTGTTCTTCTTTTTCTAGTTCTGTTAGGTGTAATTTAAGGTTGCCTATTAGGGCTTTTTCTTGTTTGTTAAGGTGGGCTTGTATCGCTATGAGTTTCCCTCTCAGGACCGCTTTTGCTGCATCCCATATGGTTTGATATGGCATGTTATCATTTTCGTTTGTTTCCAGATAGTTTTTGATTTCTCCTTTAATTTCATCAATGATCCATTGGTTGTTCAGTAGCATGTTGTTTAATCTCCACATTTTTGTCACTTTCCCAGTTTTTTTTTCCTGGTTCATTTCAAGTTTCATAGCCTTATGGTCTGAAAAGATGCTTGTTATGATTTCAATCTTCTTAAATTTATTGAGGCTTGCTTTGTTTCCCAACATATGGTCTATCCTAGAGAATGTTCCATGCGCGCTTGAGAAGAATGTGTAGTCAGCTGTTTTTGGGTGGAGTGCTCTGTATATGTCTACTAGCTGCATCTCGTCCAGTTTTTCATTTAAGTCTACTATTTCTTTATTAACTTTTTGTCTGGATGATCTATCCATTGCTGTAAGTGGGGTGTTAAGATCCCCTACTATTATTGTGTTGTTGTTGATTTCTCCTTTTAGGTTTGTTAATAGTTGTTTTATGTACATTGGTGCTCCTATGTTGGGTGCATATATATTTATAAGTGATATGTCTTCTTGATGGAGTGTCCCTTTTATCATTATATATTTCCCTTCTTTGTCTTTCTTAACCTGTTTTATCTTGAAGTCTACTTTGTCTGATATGAGTATGGCAACACCTGCTTTCTTTTGTTTGCCATTAGCTTGGAGTATTGTCTCCCATCCTTTCACTCTGAGCCTGTGCTTGTCTTTAGTGCTAAGGTGTGTTTCCTGAAGGCAGCATATTGTTGGGTCTTGCTTTTTAATCCATCCTGCCACTCTGTATCTTTTGATTGGAGAGTTCAATCCATTTACATTTAGGGTAATTATTGATATATGAGGGCTTAATGTTGCTGTTTTGTCACTTATTTTCTGGTTCTTTTGCATTTCCTTTGTTTCTTGTCCCATTTGTTTTGGACTGCCAATTCAGTTTGGTTGTTCTGTCTTATGATTCTTCTAGTTTTCTCTTTGTTTATCATATGTGGTTTTGCTTTGATTATTTGTTTAGTGGTTACCTTGAGGTTTGGGCAAAAAATCTTGTGTATGAGATAGTCCATTATCTGATAGCCTCCTATTTCCTTATACTAAGTCAATTCAGTCACTTTCCTCTTCCCCTTCTAAGTTGCTCTTGTTATACCTTATTCTATCTTGTGTTGTGGCTGTGTGTTTACAGTGATGAGGTTAAATTTATTTTTGGTGAATTTCTTCCTTTGATCTTTGAGTTTAGTATTTAAGTGGTTGCTAACCTATTCCGGTAAAGATCTACTATTTCTCTGATTTTGTCTACCTACTTTTCTCCTTACTCCAAGCTTTGTGTTCCCTTTCTCTTCTTTTTTTCAGACCTGAGGGCCTTCTTGAGTATTTCTTGTAGTGGGGGTCTCGTGGCCATGAACTCCCTTAGCTTTTGTTTATCTGGGAGAGTTACTATTTCTCCATCATATTTGAAGGATATTTTTGCTGGATAGAGTATTCTTGGCTGAAAGTTTTTGTCTTTTAGTATTTTGAATATATCATTCCAGTCTCTTCTAGCCTGAAAAGTTTCTGTTGAGAAATCCGCTGAGAGCCTGATGGGAGTTCCTTTGTACGTTATTTTTCGTTTCTGTCTAGCTGCCCTTAATATTGTTTCTTTGTCGTTGACCCTGGCTAGCCTTACCACTAGGTGTCGTGGTGAAGGCCTTTGTCTGTTAATATATATAGGTGTCCTGTTGGCTTCGCTTACTGGTATTTCCTGCTCCTTCCCCAGATTTGGAAAATTTTCAGCTATTATTTCCTTGAATAGGCTCTCTGTTCCTCTTTCCCTCTCCTCTCCCTCAGGAATACCTATAATTCTTATGTTACATTTTCTAATAGAGTCAGATATTTCTCGGAGTCTTTCTTCATTTCTTTTTAATCTTAGTTCTCTCTCTTCTTCCATCTGGAGTATATCTGTATTGCTATCCTCTAAAGTACTAATTCTTTCCTCCATATTGTCAGCTCTGTTCTTTAAAGATTCCAGATTCTCCTTTATCTCCTCCATTGTGTTCTTCATCTCCATCAGCACTGATTGGTTTTTCTTTATGATTTCAATCTCTTTTGTGAAGAAACTCCTAATCTCCTTGAATTGTTTGTCTGTGTTGTCTCGTGTTTCGTTGAGTGTTTTTATGATAGCTATTTTGAAATCTCTGTCATTTAGTTTATGGATTTCTGTGTCTTCGGGGTTGATTTCTGGGTGCTTGTCATTTTGTTTCTGGTCTGGTGATTTCATATATTTTTGCATTGTGGTTCCTGTGTTGGTTTTGATTTTCCTCATCCTGGAAGTCTCTGGTTGCAATTTCCACCTGCCGCCACTGTCTGGTGGTAAAGGGCTGTGTAGTCTAAGCCCCCTGCGCTCTGCCCCAGTTTTTCTGCTGTGATCCGCAGTTTTGTTTTTTTGTTTTTTTCCCCGCTGTGATCCACGGGTCCAGTCCAGTTTGTTCAGGTCTGCCTCGGATCGCTAGGTCTGGTCGAGCTGCAGACTCCGGGTTGCGGGGAGGGGGGAGCTCTCTCTTTTGCCCTCTGGGTCCCTGACGTGGGAGGCTTCTCGTTTGCCCTTCTTTATCCGCTCTCTGGGGTGCTCAGATGTTGATGGTAGCCCTGTGGCTCCTCTGAGTCCTCTGTGCGGGAGTTTCCCACTGGCTGAGAGAGCCTGAAGAGCTACAGTTTTCCCGCCGATGGCCGCCCCTCCCCCCTCGCTGGGAGCCGCGCAGACCGGGATCACTGATCTGATGGGGAGGGAGTGGAGTTCTCCTTACCTCTCCCCACTTCCTCCCGGGGCCCAGCACGTTCCGCTCTCAGATGTGCGGCAGTGTGGATCCCTCCGCTCTAGGTTTTCACTGTCTGGGATTCCGTTGTTGGTCTGTGGCTGTTGCTTTTGTTGTATCTTGTGGGGGAAGAATTCACGGGAAAGCTCACTCCGCCATGATGCTGACGTCACTGTAGGCCATGTCTTTTTTGACCTATTTAATCCATGAACTAACTCCCATCCACTTTCTTTCAGAGGTATTTTGAATTCTCTTTTTGATATAGCTTTATTCCATTTATATTTTCAATCCTTTATTACAGTCTAATATCACTGCATTTAGAGAAAACAAATGTTTCTGGCATCCTGAAATGTAAGCCCTCACATCTGTTTTTAACATTTGCCTTGAGTACCATAAAATTCACAGGTTAAAAACTTCAACAAGGATGAAAGCTATTATTTGACAAACATGCTCATTTCTTAAATAGAGTACTTTAAAAGTTCAATACCAGGAAGTTATTTGTTCTCATTTAAGTGGACCCCATCCTCAGCCAGAATTGGTCCTCACTTGTAGCGTTAGGTGGGGCCTGCTTAGAAGCCCCCTGTGATGGGTCAGTACGTGAATTCACGGTGAACAGTTTCTCCTCCTTTGATCCTGTACAATGAAAGCTTGACTCCACAGGTCCGGGGTGTTCAAGATCTTCACATTGCAGAGAAGTTCTGGCCCTTGACTGCTCCTGGGAGATTGAAACCAGCAAACAGGTAGCCATTGATGATTAAGCAGCTAGTAACCATGGGGGATTGGAATTGGCCACCACAAAATATGTCTCTGCCTGAAAGACACTTTGACCCCCACCCCCACTAACTAACCAAAAGAGTTTGGATTGGGAGGCCTGTGCCCAGAACAAGCCATCACCATAGACATCTCTGGGTATCTGGGAGGGTCCTTGCTAAGCCCATTCTTAGTTCTGATTACGCTTTGTAAGAGACATTTACATTTGTAAAGGAAATCTCCATTTGTAAATGTATCTT
Source organism: Ceratotherium simum simum (assembly GCF_057802395.1). Lineage (NCBI taxonomy): Eukaryota > Metazoa > Chordata > Mammalia > Perissodactyla > Rhinocerotidae > Ceratotherium > Ceratotherium simum. The sequence continues at coordinate 37,983,652 of NC_141927.1, read as the reverse complement.
CTTCCCTGTACCAGGAAGAAAAGGGGATGGCCTTACCTAGAAACTTATCAGAACAGAAGGTGAGGACTTAAATCTGCATGATAAACTTACCCATTTTTAACTGTGCTATTTAGGCAATATGCTATCTGACTCCCACTAGGTTCCTATAGGTAACAACCCCCTGGAGCCGGGGTCACCATGGTAATGGGTGTTTGAGCTATTTTTTTTCAGGAACTGAACCCGTTGTCCACTTCAGGCCAGTTGAGACCACCAACCCGTCAACTGGGCCCATGCAGACATGTGTCCAAAAGGCAACCTTTTGATGGCAAGAGGTTAAGACTCCACCCTCAGGGCACATTAATGTCACCATTCTATGAACATGTGTCCTATGAAGAGGCATGAAGCCTGACTACACTTGTGCAGATCATCAATTACCTCATCTCTCCTCACCTCCAATCATTTCAGACCACCTTGCCCCCTACCCTATAAATATCCCTGAGTCCCTTTTTTCAGAGAAGGGGATTTGAAACTCATTCTCCTGTTTCCTCAGTTGGCTGCCTTGTGATTAATAAACACGCTCTCTCTCTGCAATCTCATAGTCTTGGTGTTTGGCTTTCTGGGCAGCAGGCAAAAACAGAGCTGGTGCGGTAACAAGCTCATCTCTAAGCCCTTGGAATATCCTGCCTGATCTCAGGTATCTCTATTTACCTGGGACCCTGAGCCATGCCTGATAGTTTATGCTAACAATGCAGGTTATGGTGGGGGCCTTGGACCACACAGTATCAATGTGACCTCTGGAGTGGCTGGAGAGTGAGAAACTCTGATTGACAATGTGGGCACTCCATGCCTATGTGCCTGACCCCAATAAAAATCCTGGACACCAATGCTCAGGTGAGCTTCTGAGGGTGGCAATGCTCCATGGAGTTGTCACACATTGTTTGCTGGGAGAATTACGCACTGTCTGTACAACTCCATGGAGAGAGGACAGCTGGAGGCTCCCGTGTGCTCTTTCTGTTCTGGACTCTGCCTTATGTGCCTTTCCCCTTGCTGATTGTATTCTATATCCTTTTGTGATCATAAAGCATAACTGTGAGTATAGTAGCTTTTCTGAGTTCTGTGAGTCCTTCTAGAGAATCACTGAACCTGAGGGTGGTCTTGGGCACTCCCAACAATGGATCTCTTCTGCCCACTCTGCTGTACCCTAAGTTATCTTTTTTTTTGTGAGGAAGATCATCCCTGAACTAACATCCGATGCTAATCCTCCTCTTTTTTGCTGAGGAAGATTGACCCTGGGCTAACATCTGTACCCATCTTCCTCTACTTTATATGGGATGCCACCACAGCATGGCTTGACAAGTGGTGCGTCGGTGCATGCCCAGGATCTGAACCTGCAAACCCCAGGCTGCTGAAGCGGAAGTATGCACACTTAACCGCTGCGCCACCAGGCTGGCCCCCCCTAAATTATCGTAAAGAGAGAAGTTAGGTACAAATGCTGCCTACCCTTAAGGAGTTCATGGCTCATTGTGACAGGTGGTTAATTCCCCCAAAGTATAATACAAAGTGATACTGGCTCAACACAAGGCTGACATGAGGGAAGCCATATTGTAGAAAAGAAACCATATTGTAACTTTGAATGACCTCTGATTAACTAGCCCAGACATGCTCTGTGGATTTTATGGCCCCTCCCAGCTGCTCTAAGTTGATAACTTTGTTCTCTTGAGTTCCTTAGGAATGTGACGACCCCCAGGCAAATAGTCTATGCTGATAGCCATCATCAAGAACAACTGAAAGATCAGAGTATAGGGCATTGCTCCAGTCTCTGATGCATATCTAGTAAAACCAAAGACTATTAGGGACCAAGACCAGATGTCTGCCTCCACCCGGAGACCAGATGGATGCCCCACCCAGAGACCAGCCCAGTATATAACTGGCCTGTAGTCTTTGATCTATAAGATGGTTCTTTCAGACATTAGTTGGCCATCTTCCTCCTTGTTAGCAAGCTGTAATAAAGTTCTTTCTCTTCTACCTCCTTGCCTCTGGACTATTGACATGTCTTGCAGCGGGCAGATGACCTCCCCTTTTGGGCAGTAGCAAAGGTAAACAGCAAGGAATACTGTAAGATAGATCTACAGTGTCACATGGCTTAGAAAAGAAAGGGAATACATCTAACTGGGGTATTTTGACACAGGGGTGGTGGGACTAGAAATATAACAAAACTCACAGAACAAAAAATTCAAGTTGCATTTGGAAATGGGATCAATTGTCAGCCAAATCCTGAATCAGAAAGTCCAACATCTGTTGTTATCCCTCCCTGACCTGTTCTTCCTTTTTGTTTTGTTCTTGCTTGAATTCTTTGCCATCTGGCTGGCTCTATCAAAACAGAAAGATATCTGATATTTTTTATACTTTGAAAGAAACTCATTCACACCAGTAAGTTCTACCTCCTAGGAATTTGCCCCTAACAGCCTTTTATCTGTCACTGAGGTCTGGGAGTGCCCCGTCTCTGGTTAGAGCAACATCTGGCAACAGCAAGATAATCTTTTTAGAGAGGTGAAGATAGACTTCTCCTGGCCACTGAACTCATTGTTGCCAAGGTTGCTTGGAAATATAAGTCTGCTTTTCTTCTTTTGGGGGCAGAGTTGGGTTAGAAGCAACAGTAGGGTATCTGGCCCTCTCCTTTCCTCTTCCTCCCCCACCCCCCAGTTCTAAGCCATCTCATCTCAAATCCAACACTCCCACATGCACAGGATTCTCCTAGTGCCAACTCCTCTCTCATTCATTTCATCTCCCTGTGTGTGACCATGACCCCTGGACAGCTATCCACAGCCCAAGACCCAGAGTTTCTGACATATGGGCTCTCAAGCTCCTAGGGCATCTAGCTTGGGGGAAGTGAGCTGGAGGCAGCTGCTCGAGGACTGTGTGTGTGTGTGCTTGGAAGTGTTATGGGAGTTTATTGTGAAAAGATCTTCTGTGTTAAGTAGAGGCTCAAACAGAACACCTCTAAGTTTCTAGCTCAGCTTCAAGATTCTAAGGATATTTGACTACATGAAAGCTGGAAATACAGGGAAAAGAGTCAGCATTGATGTCAATTATAAAAACTGCAGAAGAGAGAGAAAACAAAACTGAAATTAGGTGTTCTGTGTAAGAATATTATTAATATCAGTCATTTATGAACATAACCATTTAAGCTCATTTACCATGCAATGTGGTAACGCAGGTATAGTAGTCAACATGCCACTTTCTTGGCTATGATTTACTGGATCAATAAACTCTGCACGTATGCTCGCTTTTCATTAGTTTCTCCTTTGGGATACAGTGGTTGTCTACTCACAACTTAAAGGAAGTGAAAAGGAACATAGCCTGGGAAGACTCCATTGGTGGACGTCCCATCTTGGTGCTCTTGTGGTTTTTGCATTCCAGATAGTTTGCAAATTCCACACCATCGTTCATTCAGTGAATGCCTGCTGGGTGCTGTTCCCCTCTGCAGAGAAGTCAGGGGCAAGCAGGGACAGATTGCAAGGAGGTTTTCACAGCTCTTGCTTGAGGGCAGTTCTCTCAGATGGTGAGGACGTGGCCGTCTGGACCCCGCTCCAGGGCAGCCTCCCAGTGCAGGCCTGGCTATTAAAGCCAGCCACAGACTCCCACACAGCCAGCGGCAAGACTGCTGGGGACCCTCCTGCCCTCCAGACCTCGCTCTTGCAGGGGCCCAGGCCAGCCGCACTCCACCCTGGCTCTAACCCCACTCCACCCAACTCTTTGTTTTGGTATTGGGAGAAAAGAGAACTTTTCCACAAGCTCAGTCTTTAGATGTGCCCCTTCCTCGACACTTCAGGGGAGCTCCTGGACCCAGTTCTACTTCTTTTTTGTTGTTGTTGTTGAGAAAGATTCGCCCTGAGCTCACATCTGTGCCAATCTTCCTCTATTTTGTATGTGGGTCACAGCCACCACAGTGTGGCTGAAGAGTGGTGTAGGTCCGGGATCCGAACCTGTGAACCGGGCAGCCAAAGCAGAACATGCAGAACCTAACCACTAGGCCACAGGACCGGCCCCCAGCTCTACTGCTTTAGGTCCCAAACTTCATGCTGGTCCCCCTGGGGCTAGCCCTGGTGGCTGGTGTTTTGGAGGAAAGATTGTTGACTTGGTAGTTAAGTTCTCATTTTAACCCTCTTTTGACCTTGTCTTTAAGAGCCTACTCCCTTGGAATGACTTTCTCAGGAAGTGTCTTTATTCTGTACCTTGTTCCAAAATGAACGTGGGTCAGATGTCCTTCTGAAAATCTCCTTTCACATGGGCAGGAGGTGGTAGCTCATCCAGATGGGAACACGCCTTGGTACGCACTAACCTCTGTGAGGGGCTCTTTAGGCTGGGCCGCAGAATCCTGACTGAAATGATAATGTGGGTCTCCCTGGGTCTGGTTAAAAATGACTGGAAACATCTTTTTTTGAGATTTATAACATGGCTGTATAGTAGAGTGGAAAAGGATTTGGAGAAATAAGACCACAGTCCAGATAGCGAGAGTCACACTTCCTACCTATGTGAATCTGGACAATTTACATGATAGCATCGCGCCTCAATTTTTTTCACCTTAACTTGGTGTATTAATTTCTTAGGGAAGCTGTAACACAGTACAAAAAAGTAGATGGCTTAAGACAACAGAATGTATTCTCTCACAGTTCTGGAGGCTGAAAGTCTGAAATCAAAGAGTCACCAGGGCCATGCTCCTTCTAAAGGCTCTAGCGGAGAATCCTTCCTTGCTCCTTCCAGCTCTGGTGGTTCCTGGCAATCCTTGGGGCTCGTTGTCTTGTAGCTGCATCACGCCAGTCACACGGCCTGAGTGTCCTCACATCGTCTTCCCTCCGTGTGTCTCAGTCTCTGTGACCAAATTTCTTCTTTTTACAATGTCATCAGTCTTGTTGGATTAGGGCCCACCCTAATGACCTCATTTTAACTTGGTTACCTCTGTAAAGACCCTACTTCCAAATAAGGTCACATTCTGAGGTCCTTCATTATATCCTTCGAGGTGACATGATTCAACCCATAATGTATGGTAATAAAATTTACCTTATAGGTAACCATCTAGCACAAATGTGAACCCCATAAAGGAGACATCTTATGATGATGATGATCACAGAAAGGGTGGTTTAAAGCAATTGAATCTGCAACAGTCATTCATTTATTCATTCATTATTTCCAGAGATACTTTTTGAGAGCCTACTGTGTGCTAGGCACCAGGGACTGACCCTTTTTGCTGGTTCCCACTTGGCTCCTGTTTTGGTCCAGGTTCCCCCTGTTCCTTGCAGTGGCTTCCTCTCTCCTATGTAGTCCCCTTCCCGCCTCGGTGGCCCAGGGGCTGGACCAGCCCTCGGGCTATAGACCCTCAGCTCTGCCACCAGCACGATGCTGCCTTGTTTTCCTAGCCTGTTCTTCCTGCTTCTGTCTTGCTAATCTCTCAGGATTGAAGCCCTGGCTTCATTCTACCCACTAGGGCCTAGCTCTCGTATCTTATCCCTACCACAGGGGTGATTTGGACAGGAAGCGATGGAGCCCTTAGCCAGAACAGCCATGGGGCCTTTGTCTGAACTGGGCAAGTCTGAATCCTTTCCTTTTACCAGCCTCGTTTTGGCTTTGTCTGCTGCTCTTCTGGCTCCTGGTCTAAGCTTTCCTTGTCCCACGCAGAGCACGTGGCCATACTTAATCCCTGGGCAGCATCTCAGGGGATTTAGGGATCAGTGGGAGGAGGCTACACACACACACACACACACACACACACACACACACATAAACACACACAAAACACCTGCTGTAAGTTCCCAATTTATTTAGTTAGGAATCTTCCTCTTAAAGGAAGTGAGCTGGTTCACGTAGAAGGAGTGGAGGCCACATATCCTGGTGCAGCTTTTCCTTGGAGCTGAGGTTTTAACAGGACATGCAGCTGCTGGTGACATTTTCCCTGCGGGCGGGATCCTCCAGAATTGAGAAAGCTGGTGGATTCCTGTTAAGCTGCTGCCCTTTTATATCCAGGGCTTACATTATCTTCCCAGAGGAATTTATATTAACAATCCACACACTTTCATCTAAGCAGTGGTTCCTGGCCTGGGCTGCACATTAGAATCTTCTAGGGGTAGGAAGTAAAAATGCCCCAATACCTAGGTTTCTGAGTATATATAGTCAACAGATGTTTGATAAAGAAGCAAATGTAATTCAATTGAGGAAGGATAGTCTTTCTAATAAATGCTGCTGGAACAACTAGATATACACATGCAAAAAAAATGAATCTAGACACAGACCTTACACCCTTCACAAAAATTAACTCAAAATGGATCATGGATCTAAATGTAAAATGCAAAACTATAAAACTCCTAGAAGATAACAGGAGAAAATCTAGGTGGCCTTGGGTCTGGTGATAACTTTTAGATACAACACCAAAAGTAAAATACATTTTTTTCTTTAAAAATTGATAAGTAGGATTTCATATAAATTAAAAACTTCTGTCCGTAAAAGACGCTGTTCAGAGAATGAAATGACAAGCCATAGACTGGAGAAAATATTTGCATAACACATATCTGATAATGGGCTGGTTGTCAAAATATACAAAGAACTTTTAAAGTTCAACAATAAGAAAACAAACTACCCAATTAAAAAATGGGCCAGAGATCTGAACACCTCACCAAAGAAGATACACATGTGCTTATGGAAAATAAGCACGTGAAATGATGTTCAACATCACATGTCATTAGGGAGTTGCAAATTAAAACAATAATGAGATGCACTACACACCTATTAGAATGGCCAAAATCCAAAACACTGACAACAGCAAATGCTGGTGAGGATGTGGAGTGACAGGAATTCTCACTCATTGCTGATGGGAAGGCAAGATGGTACAGCCACTTTGGAAGACAGTTTGGCAGTTTCTTAGGAAACTAAATATACTCTCACCATATGATCCAGCAATCATACTCCTGGGTATTTACTCATATGTGTTGAAAAGTTATGTCCACACGAAAACCTGCACATGGATGTTAGTAGAAGCTTTATTCATAGTTGCCAAAACTTGGAAGCAACCAAGATGTCCTTCAGCAGGTGAATGGATAAACAAACTGCCGTACATTCATACAATGGGATATTATTCAACGATACAAAGAAATGAGCTAACAAGCCATGAAAAGACATGGAGGAATCTTAAATGCATATTGCTAAGTGAAAGGAGCCAATCTGGAAAGGCTACATACTGTATGATTCCAACTATATGACATTCTGGAAAAGGCAAAATTATGGAGTCAATAAAAAGATCAGCAGTTTCGAGGAGGGAGGGAGGAGAGAGAGATGAATAGGTGGAACACAGGGCATGTTTGGGGCAATGAAACTATTCTGTATGATACTGTGATGGTGGATACATGTCATTTATACATTTGTTAAAATCCCATAGAATGTACAACATCAAGAGCGAATTGTATGTAAACTATGAACTTTAGTTAATAAAAATGTGTCAATATTGGCACATCAATGGTAACAGATGTAGCACACTAATGCAAGATGTTACTAATAGGGAAAACTTTTTAAAAAGCAAGGAGAGTCACGACATTTAGATAATACAGCAAAGAAAAGTGTAGAACAGCACATGCTACACTGTCATTTTAGATATAAATATACATGATTTCTTATCTCTTTTAAAATGATCTCTGGAAGTTGCCTCTGAGAGGAGAAGTGAGCGGCGGAGGACAGAGGTTGGACGGAATCTTATTGTATTGTCCTGTGTACATTTTTGATTCTGTGCCTTATACATGTAATACCTATTCAAAAATAAATAAGATTTAAAAAAGAAAGAAAGAAAACAACTTGGATACCCAGCCTGTACCCCAGATTAGTGAAATCAGTGTCTCTGGGAGTGAGGTCCAGGCATTAATAGTTCTAAAGCCCCTCCAGTTATTCTGATGAGAACCGCTGCATTAGAGGAATGTTTGCAAACATTGGGCTCTCCTGGTTCTTGCACCAAACTCAGCATCAGCAGGGCCAGAGTCTCATGGGTTTGGGCAGACGAAGCACGGGCAGCGCCCAGGTGCCTCTGAACCTCAGCTCGTTCCCTGGATTCCAGTGGTCTGGAAACCCATTTCCCTAGAGATACCAACAAGCACCCCTCCCTGATTTACTTCAAGTTTATCAGATTAGTTCCTGAAACAATACAAATCCATTTCCTTGCAGCTAGCTGTATTAATTACAGAGAATTCTGAGTCTCTCTGGCTGCAGTTGCTCAAAGTTCAGCCCTTGAGTCGTTGTCAACTGCATCTTTAATTTCAGCCTTCCTCACTCTCGAGTGGCTGGAATCTGTGATCTTGAAGTGTTGGCAGTGGAAACAGCACAGCGTGGCTATTAAGAGCATTTACCCAGATTGCTGCTCCTGGCTTGTCTTCGAGGAGCTGTGCTCTCTTGCTGGGTTAGGCTCGCAGCACCACAACGCTTCCTGGGTAGTACCGTTCAAATCAGCAGGAATTCAAGACAGTATGGGCAACAATTGCATTTATCATAATCTTAGGTAATGTATGTGAAAGCTCACTAAAAATTGTGTTTTTTAATAAAAAATGTAAACTCTAGCTCTATGGGCCAGGCACTGAGGTACAAAGACAAGAAAAACTCCACCCTTCCTGGCCCTCCAGCTCCTGTCAGTTTGTTCTCACATGAAAAGCCAGCACAAAACCAACGTAACGTTTGGAAAAGTTGAGGAACTAATCAGGCTTGTTTCAAAGAAGGATTTGGAGAATGATGAAAAAGATGTGCGCTGTTGATTTCTTTTCGAGTCTGTTCCCGTCCTCTCCTTGTTGCCTTCTGCCCTTCCTCTCCTCCCTCTGTGCATACAAGCACTTCCTTACCAGTCTGCCATTCCCAGCTAGGATGTGATGAGAGGAGTTGGCTTGAAAATCTGTTCTGCATTTTGTGTGCATCTTGTCCAAACTATTGTGTTTGAAAATGCTTGTGCTGTTTAATCTAATTTGCCATTCTTGGGAGTGAAGATTCACTAGACTCAGGAGGCAAAATAACATGCGTATCTATTCAACTAGGACACGGTCATTGCTATGCACCGGCCCTTCAGAAGGCAGCAGTGAACTCATTTGAATAAATGCTTGCTGAGTCTCCACCGTGTGCCAGGTGCTAACTGTGTTGGGTAACGCAGGAAGGAGGCCAGTGGGTCTTTGCCCTCAAGGAACTGATGGTCTGGCAGAGGTCGCTGGCTGCAAATAACTCTAATGTCTCACCTGGCACCCTCACCTCTTCCTGCATTGAATCGCAGTCCTTTGGAGCCTGGAACCCTCACCCCATGCGTGGGGAAAACAGAAGCACAGAGAGGCAATTGCTGTTGTCCATGGTACCTTAGTGGCCCCACTGTTAGCAGATTCCAGTGCCCTGACAGTATCGCTCCTCTTGGTAAGAAAAGAACAGTTGAGAAGTCTACACACTATACAATCCACCCTTACTTGAGGGCTAGAGGGTCTGGGTTGATCTGTATTGATTGAATATCCAGAGTAGAAGACATTTAAAGACAAATTCTGTATTCTGATTTTCAGACACCCATGTGTTGAACACAGTTGTCAGAAGAGAGAGTGGAAATGATCAGGCTGCTCTGCCTTAGAGAACCGTAAAAACGCTTTAAGGACCAGAAAGCATTCACGTCCATTGTTCAGCTGCTCAGCATTCAATCTCCCCTTTGTTCCCTGTTTAATAACAATAGCCAAAGTTAACATCATCCAGGATAAAGAAACTGATGTGTTTTGTATCAACCAAGTTTGCACTGGTGAGTTTTGACTTTATGTATTTTGAAATCCAGGTTCATCCTGCTAAGGACAACGTCCAAAGTTCTTGACTTGAACTGAAGCATCTCCCTTTGAGGTGGAAAGGGAGTTGGCACCTTCTGCAGAAACAGATGGCTAACCTTGGGGATGCCCCAGGCACTATGAGTGGATTACAAGACACGTGTTAATTTTGTTAGTAGTACTCTACATAAGCATCGTTTCAGGGGAAATGCTGGAGAAAGAAGATGTTTGTGCAGGTTTGGGGACTGTGATGTTTTTCTAAAATTTCAGAAGCCAAAAATCACTTTGGATTACACCCAAGGCCAGTGCTATTCCTCATCCTTGCCCCTCACCCTTCAGACCAGTTCTAATCCTTCAGCCTCTCTATTGGAAGCTTGGGAATTGGAGCAAAACCTTCTGGGAACCTAGTCTCTATTCTGCAGCTTGCCAAGCTCCAAGCATCAACTTACTGGAAGGTTTGAACATTTGGAAGGAAGGGTGTTTTTTTTTTCTTTATGTTTTTGTGGTAGGACTGAACAACATCAACTATTCTGAAGAAAAGTCCTGGCTTCGGGGAAATAATACTTAGGAGATGACAAATTTTCCTGTCTTAACACCATCTTCTCTCATCCCAAAACACACACATCTCTTCCACATTGGTCTCAAGCTTTCTCTTGTCCCTTCTCTCTCCAAAGTCTAACAGTCAGATGGGAAAGATTGGCTTCCAAAGAGAAAATTTTAAACAGTGCCTAGGAAATTGGCTACTTTTCAATTTTGTTCTTGTTCTAAAGGCCCACAGAACAATGAAGAGTTCTAAAACGGTTCCCATTGTTTGGATACTGATGTCTTCTCTATTTCCTGGCCCTCCTTCACTGTTTCCTTCCCTTATGCTAAAATTAACTCTCTGCAGTGGAAAATATTCAAGTTGTTGATGGAGAATAAATATGGTTGCAGAAATCTTCCAAATTTTTCTCATCATGTTTGACTCAAATACAATAATAGAAAATGGATGAAAGTCTGGTGCCAGGGAAGAATAGAGAGGCTATTCACCTGAGTTTGCCTGGGACTGTGTTGGTTTGGTTTAACATTTGTTGGATTCTTCATTTTTAAATGAAACATTATTATTAATAGTCCCATTAAAGTAAACCTGGATGGCTTTGGTGGACTTCCTCTTGGTGGTTCCAACTTTTATCGTGGCCTTATCCAGCAGTGTGTGAGATGCATGTGCAGTGGTCTTATCTGGAAGACAACCAGCAATGACTCAACTCTTCCCAGCCCTTCCAGTTGAGAGACACCAGTGTCTTTCTATCAAGGACTGAGAAAAGGAAGCAGACTCAGGAGCTGCTAAGGACAGCGAACCCCTCAGGTCTCAAGTGGTGGTGGGAGAAGTATTCACCACTCCTGTACCTGTGGGACCACTTGGTGCATCGGCCACTTTCATTGACACCTGTGCTGTGGCCTGGATGCAGGAAGCCTCCAGGCCACCGGTTGGCTTGTGGGAAAACACGAGAAGTTATGAGTTAGGTGTATATGAAATATGTGCAGGAAATAACGGCTGAACATGTATAGCAAGTTGCATGGATGGCGAGTTGCTTAAGGACTCTAGCCATGGAAATTTTGTCACTTATCTTATGGAATAATAAAACTATTTATTTAATTTATTTCATAATGGTTTTTACTTTGATCTAAACCCATTTACAAAAATGAGCTGAAAAATTAAGTGCATATTTAATATAAAATGTACTAAATTTCTGTTTCTTAAGAAAGTTGATGATGAACATGTAATGTACACAAAATGTTTGTTGGCCTTTGCTGTCTACCGTGGGAGCCACAGTGGTATCAGTGACACCTCAAAACCAGAACCCTCAAATCTGATAAAGAAAGGTCCACATCTACTTCAAAAGTTATTGCAGTTGTTATTTTAAGAAGACTATATGCAGTTATATAAAGTATGCTTTTAAATTGCTCTGAAGAGTATTACTTTTCATTTATACCAATGTATTTATTTACAACATTTATATCTTCTAAATTAATTCCATTCATTCAAAAATTTATTTTTCACCTTTTAATTTTTTATCAACTTTATTGAGGTATAATTGATATACAATGAACTGCACATATTTAATGTATACAACTTGATGAGGTTGGACATATGCATACTCCTGTAAAACCATAACCACAATCAAGGTAATAGACATACCCATCACCTCCAAAAGTTTCCTTGTGTCATTTTTGCGTGTGTGTGTGTGTGTGTGTGTGGTAAGAACCCTTAATATGAGATCTACCCTCTTAATATATTTTTAAGTGCATAATACTGTATTGTTGACTAGAGGCACTATGCTGTACACCAGATCTCTAGAATGACTCATTTTGAATTCCAAGTTTTCCTGGGCACATGTAAAAAATGAAGTCATAGCTGTTGATGTGCAGGCTCCATTAACAGAAGAACTTCTCACACAGTTACATGATGCCAGTTTCATAAAATGTCATCAGACACTCCAAGTAGAAAAGTCAGTTCCAAGAATAGCTTGATTCCTTATTCAATTCATGCCATCAAAGTAAGGGTTTTGGAAGTTCATTATCTCAAAGGCAAAATTTGGACATTGTTGTGAATGCTATTGTAAATGTAGTTATAAAGTTCAACGTTGAAGATAAAATTATTGTTTCTACAATTAAATATAAACAAGGTCTGGTAGGACACAGTTTTGTGGTAAAACTAATAATCTTCTTACTCAAGAAAAGTATGCAGGAGTACACTGGGAATTTGTTGTGGTGCACTGAAAATTCATAATTTTGTCCAAACAAGCTCGGATATTCTGCCAATGAAAATAGAAGCTATAGGTGTCACTATATATGATTGTTTTCAGATATACACAGAATACCACAGAAACCACAAAATTGTTTTGATGAAGTTGATGATAAATTCTGAAAAATAGTTTGGCATTGGAAATGTGTACTTTCTTTCCCCATTACTTGTCACCAATTGGACTATAGAAATGTCTGAGCCTTTGTGAATCAAGCTCTACGATGATTTTGACATTTTTTTGAAAGCAGTCCTCTAAATTTTAGTTGCATTTTGTTCAAAAGACATTGAAAATTGTTAATGAAAATATTCAATAAACAGAACACCAAAAACCTTTAGCTTTTGAAACTTTTAGCAAATTGTAATGTTGCAATTACTGAAAACAAAGTTTGCAAACTGGAAAACATTGAAGTTTATCCCTATGAAAGCAAGGGAGGAACTTAACAAACTAAACAATATGAATACAAATGGTGAACAAGAATTGATATTGATATTCCGTGATTTCACTTTGAAACAGCTTAATGTGTGGGAGCTCCTACTGTAATTGAAAGATATACATTCAGTACCAGAATGGAATGAAATTGACAAGACCTACAATATTGCAGAATCTAAATATAGTCAAATGTTCAAAAGGACCAGGTAATTTATTTAATGTTTTGTCTTATTAAAGTATTTGTCAAAGAAAGCTGCTCTGCATGAGTGGAGGATGTATCTGTGAAAATATTTGGTTTGAAATATTTACACATTTCAATGTGAGAAAAATTAGAATTGAGACTATCTTCCATTTAGCAGAATTTGTTCATAGAGAGAATATTTTCTCAAATAAAGATATTGTGGTTTACAGAGAAGAATCAATTGAACATGTCAACATTTTCATATTATGAATCATAAAATGCAACTTTGAAGACGATTATAGGCAATTTTGTGAAAGAATTAAAAATAAGGTCATTTGGAAAAAAAAGATCAGAAAAATATCAGTAATGTGGGATTTGAGACAAATGCATTTTACGAACTAATTTAAGTAAATGAATATGTACCAAAGATAATTATTCTGCTTTTGTTATTTTTCAATGTTCAGATAATCAATATAAATAAGTTTTTTTGTCTTGATGTATGGATTCCCTTTTTTAGATATATTTTAGTTTTGAAATTTTTATTTACTTTTGAAATGGAGGTATTTTATTTTTGAAATTACTTCTATAAATAATTTTATCTTCAAATAGAACTATAAGTCCACCAATATAATAAAATCAATAAATGCATATCAAAAAATGTACAATTTTGGTCTGGTCAGTGGCGGCAGTTTTGACTCAGGCTCTGTCAGGTGCGATTCTTGTCCTGGAACTGAAAGGCAATGAGCAATTTACAATCCCCACTCCTGACCCTAAAGCCCCGGGTGGCGCCTCGGCATAGCTCCCTTGCTTAGCCCCGAGTTCCCTGTTTAGTGTGTGTGGGGATATTTTCCTGCATCCACTGGTGAGAGAACTCAGAACCAGGGGAAAGACTAAAGCTGAAACTGCAGCAGGCCAGATGGAGATCACTGAGTAGGAAGCACTTACAGCCCCGGGGAGAATGGTGTCACCTCTTTAGCTTCATCTTGCGGTTTGGTAGAGAGACAACAGTGGCCACTGAGTTGCTGTGTAACTTGGAACAGTGACTCCAATGATTTTTTTATTTTTTTTGAAATGAGCTGGTAGTCGAAGTAAATGTTAAGATTTGGAATTAAGCCTGATCACCTACCCCAGTCTCTCAAGTAGAAGTTTCTCCATACTACAGGCACACATGCGCCAGGCACGCCGGCCGGTCCTCGAAGGTCTCCTTGGAACAGACGGCTGGGCCCTCCAGCCCTTCACTCTGAGACATCTTTGGACAGCATTGGACCTCGTATTCCCCCAGACGTTTGTCAAAGGCCTTCTCTGTGCTGGGGAGAAGCAGCCCAGCCAGGCCCACCTTCACGAACTGGATCAGGAGATGCCCTGGAGGCGCATCTCGCGCCGGAGGCTGGGGCTGCACAGCCGGCGTGCAGGCAGTGCATCAGGGTAGAAAACCCGCGCCAGGTCAGGAGGGTGAGGCATGAGGGAACTTTAAGGGCAGTAGGTGACGTTCGTCGGTTGGAGAAAGCTTCTCCGAAGAGTAGAAACGTGTTGTATAACAGAAATAACAATGACAATGAACAGGTGGGCGTCGGCAACCATCCCTGGACGCCTCCACACAGCGGTACTGCGTGAGGGACTGAGTCATCTCAGAGAGGCAACGTGTGGGGGCTAGAGAGTGTGGCTCAGACCAGCCTGCTGAAATTTGAGCCCAGGTTCTGTCAGATATTTGCTGGTAACCTCCAGCAAGTTTAGTTATTTCTCTGTGCCTTGGTTCCTCATCTGTAAAATGAGGATAATAGTACCTACCTCATAGGGCTGTGGGGAGGATTAGATGTGTTAATATTTGTGAAACAAAATGGGCCTGGCACAGAGCAAGTGGTATATAAGTGTTAAATAAATTTCCTTTAATCTTAAAATATATATATACATATATATAAAATTTTAACTATTTTTAGCATCCACTTTTACTCTCAAAAGTGTCCTAGTCTGAATGATAAATGGTCACCCTAACTATGAAGTCTTAATAGGCCAGATCAATCAGGGCAAACTGGGTTTAGTAAATGCAATTCTCGTTGGAAACCAAAGTCCATTGGAAACAGCAATGGCCCTGTTAAAGGTGAATTCCTTCATGTACTCGTGCATGCATTCATTCAGTATATATTTATCGAGTGCCTTCCACAGTTCTGGAGACATGGAGGTAAATATGAGGTTTGCTTTATAAAATGAAATGCAGGAAAATCCTCCTTATGGAATTGATGTTAAAGTTGAATATTGAGAAACTGAAAGAAGACTAGAATTGCTAGAACGGAGAAGAAGGGAATAAAGAGCAGAGAAGGGGTGAGGTCAGAGTGCTAGGAGCCTCTGAGGTGCCTCTAGACCACGTGAAGGATTTAGACTTAGCCAAAGGGCAAGGAAAGTTTTAGATGGGTTTTAAACAGAAAAACAACTGAATTAGATTTGTTTTTTAAGATTACTTGTCAGGATGGAGAATGAATTGTAGGGACAAGAGTTGGACACAGGGACACTAATTAGGAGGCTATGGCCATGGTCCAGTGAGAGATGATGTCCGTCTAGATATGTTAGCAATGCAGGTGGAGAGAACTGAATGGATTCATGAGGTTTAGGAGGTAGAAGAGAGAAGATCTGGGGATGGGTTGGAATGAGTGAGGTAAGAGCAGAAATGAAGAGCAGGTGTCAGGGATGACTCTCAGGTGGCTGACTTGAGCACTGATGGTGCCCTTTATTGAGGCTGTGACGCTGTAGGAAGAGCAGACTTTGGGGCAGAGATGACGAGCTTGTCTCTGGATGCGTTGTGCTCAGATGCAAATAGCCAGCAGGCACTGCACATGCTGAGTGGAGTTCAGGACAGCAATCCATGCCAGGGATGTAGATTTGTGAGCTGTTGGTGTACAGCTGTGGGGAATGAGGTCCTCAAGGATTGGGAATTCCAGAATGAATGGAAAGGTCTGCAAATGATAGTTAGGTTTGGGGAGAAGTGCGGCCCATGATGAGGACAGAGAATGAAAGACTAAAGGGCTTATATTTGGGAACATGCTGGATGAAAACAGACATGTGAGGCCCAGTGGTTGGAGACCTGATACTCTCCTTGGGGATGTTAGTTCTTCAGGCCTTACAGAATCCAGTTGTTTCTGGAAGGGAGCTCTGGAGTGAGGGGGATCCTCCCCTGCAAGGTCCAGGCAGTGTTTGTAGGCAGTGGCAATTGTGTACAGGCTCGTAGTTTGGAGAGGTGGTGCTAGTGACTGGGGTGAGCCCTTAGAAATCGAGGTGGCAATGTGGGGCAATGGGGACAGAGGGAACCCCACTGCCTGCAGTAGCTTACGGGCGCACGGTGGCTGGGCTCACCTCACCTCACAGATATTATCATCCACGTTGTCCCTCTCTGCTACTATTTGCCACGTATTTCTCTTCCTGACACCAGGCTGGACTCAAAGACATCATGTTTCCAGATGGAAAGAGAAGATGGAAGCCTCTGAACTATTTAGACGTTGTGGGGCAATGGAGGTGGTAATAACACCATCCCAAGACTAATGGGTGGGCCAGGGTGGGGATTCCTGCTATGGAACTCTTCTTAGGTTACAAACAGTTCTTCAGCCAGCTATGACGTGCATTATAGTGTGTATCAATAGAATGAATAATTGACACATCTCAGTGTTAAGTGCATGTAGTATTGTGTACCAAAGACCACAAATTCAATATTTTAAAACAGATTCTGGAGACAGAAGTCAAGATGGCGGTGTAAGCAGAATCTGAACTCACCTCCCCCCGTGGACACAGCCAATTGACAACTACTCGTGGAAAAATTACCCCTGAGACAGAACTGAAAACTGGATAAGAGGAATTCCTGCAACAACGGACAATCCTAGTTGAGGTGGAAGAGGCAGAAACTCCCTTCTGGAGAGAAAAACACGGCCTTCACAAGCCGCAGCACCTCACGGCCGCCCGAGAGCAGCCCACAGGTCCACCGCCTCCCTGGAGGAGCAGGTCCTGAGCAGGGGAGTGCCCCCGCTGTGGGCATTTTGTGGACCCAGCACAGTTGAGACTAGTGGCATAATATCTGACTTTGCCTGCTACTAAAACATTGGGGAGTACCCCCAGAAAAGCTGGTTCACAAAGAAATTAAAACCGGCTCTTAAAGGGCCCACGCGCAAACTCACCCATTTCAGAAAGCAACCTAAAATCACCAGAAAGAAAGGTTCATAGTGCTTTGGTGAAAAGAGATGCACCTGGTGGACCCTGAGTGCATCTTGGTGAGAGGTGAGATCTCTCCAGGGACTGGGACATTGGCGGCGGCCATTGTTGTGGCCTGGTGTGGACGTGCTGACATAGACGCCATTGGAGTTCTCCCTGGGGACTGCTAGCCCAGGTCTGCCCCAGCCATTAGAGCACCGATTTAATCCAGCTCAGCCAGGGCAGGCAGCCCACCCTAGAGACTGGCCCCACCCAACAACAAGCCCTCAAGCAACTTGTGGGCCTGCATAGATTGGTGACTGGATTCTCTGCAGCCTGGCAACTGAGCCCATTTCAGTGGGGCAGGGCGTGCACAAGGAGAAGGTGAAGAGTGTGGGGCTCCCGCCGTGGAGAGACTGGGTCCACTTCAGGAAGTCGGAGATTGCACATGGGGCAGGACTGTGTTGACTGTGTGTGTGGACCTGTGGGTGGCAGGGCTTGCCAACTGCAGAAGACTTGTGCTTCTCAAAGACATAGGGGGTTTGCCCCACCTTCCAAAGCCTGAAACAATTGGGTGCTCCAGTGCCTGAGGCCAGCCCCACCCAGCTGCAATCCACAGAGAACTGACAAGAGACCTAAAGGCTGGAGGCTTATAGCAATTGTAAGCCCCTGAGCCTAACAACCTGCCACGCTGGGGTCCTACTTACTTAAAAGAAATACTGCAACACAAATGTGGTATTAGAACTTGCAGCCAACTGTGCTGGGGCTCCCCACACCTGAGTCTGAAGGGCCCACAACAACTATAACAGCTGAGAATTACAACAGCTGACCAGGAGCATAACTAGCCCTCCCTGGGTGCATACAGGGAGAGCAAACAGGCCACAACAGAAGGACACACGTAGCCCACATAGGGGTCACACATGGAACATTGAGAACTGAGGGAAGCACACTGCAGGCCTCCTAAGGTATCACTTATATAAGGTCACCTATCCAAGAGCAGGAGACGTAGCTGACCTACCTAATACATAGACACAAGCACAGGGAAAGAGGCAAAATTAGGTGGCAAAGGAATACATTCCAAGTAAGGGACCAGGACAAAACCACAGAAAAGGAACTAAGTGAAACAGAAATGAGCAACCTAACCAACAGAGAGTTCAAACTAAGAGTGTTAAGGATGCTCACTGATCTGGGGAGACGAATAGATGAACTCAGTGAGAATGTCAACAAAGAAATGGAAGATATAAAAAAGAACCAATCAGAAATGAAGAATACAATACTGGGAATGAAAAATTCACTAGAGGGACTCAAAAACAGAGTAGAGGATACAGAAGAATGGATCTGCGAGCTGGACAAAAGACTAGAAGAAATTACCCAAGCTGAACAGGTAAAAGAGAAAAGAATTAAAAAGAGTGAGGACAGTCTAAGGGACCTCTGGGACAACATCAAGCACACTAACGTCCGTGTTATAGGTGTCCCAGAAAGAGAAGAGCGAGACAAAGAGGCAGAGAATTTATTTCAAGAAATAATAGATGAAAACTTCCTTAACCTAAGAAAGGAAACAGACATCCAGGTACAGAAAGCACAGAGAGCCCCAAACAAGATAAACCCAAAGCGGCCCACACCAAGACACATCATAATCAAAATGTCCAGAATTAAAGATAAAGAGAGAATCCTAAAAGCCGCAAGAGAAAGACAAGTTACACACAAAGGAAACCCCATAAGGCTATCAGCTGACTTCTCAGCAGAAACCTTACAGGCTAGAAGAGAGTGGCATGATATATTTAAAGTGCTAAAAGCAAAAAACTTACAGCCAAGAATACTCTACCCAGCAAGGTTATCATTCAAAATGGAAGGAGAGATCAAAAATTGCCAAGACAAGCAAAAATTAAAGGAGTTTGTCACCAAGAAACCAGTGCTACAAGAAATGTTAAAGGGACTGATTTAAGGAAAAAGAGAAGACCACAAATAGGAAAAATTATCTATTTCCATGATAAGAGGGTAATGGATACAAATGCACAAAAAAGAGGTTAGATATGATATCAAAAACATAAAAGGAGGGAGGAGGGGAGTTAAAGAGTAGAGCTTTCAGACAGAGGTCAAACTAAAGAGACCATCAATTCTGTATAGAAGGAGAACGGAACAGAGAAGGACTACTAAAACACTGAGGAAAAAAAAGTTAAAAAATGGCAGTAAGTACATACTTATCAATAGCTACTTTAAACATCAATGGACTAAATGCTCCAATTAAAAGGCATAAGGTGGCCCATTGGATAAAACTACAAGACCCATATATATGCTGCATACAAGAGACACACTTCAGACCTCAAGACACTCACAAACTGAAAGTGAAGGAATGGAAAAAGATACTCCACGCAAATGGCAATGAAAAGAAAGCTGGGGTAGCAATACTCATATCAGGCAAAATAGACTTTAAAACAAAAACTGTAAAAAGAGACAAAGAAGGGCACTACATAATGATCAAGGGAACAATCCAACAAGACGATATAATACTTGTAAATATCTACGCACCCAGTGTAGGTGCACCTAAATATATAAAGCAGTTATTAACAGACATAAAAAGAGAAATAAACAGTAACACAATAATAGTAGGGGACTTTAACACTCCACTTACACCAACGGATAGATCATCCAAACAGAAGATCAATAAGGAAACATTGGCGTTAAATGACACACTAGAACAGATGGACCTAGTAGATATATACAGAGCATTCCATCCAAAAGGCGAAGAATACACGTTCTTTTCAAATGCACATGGAACATTCTCCAGGATTGATCACATATTAGGCCACAAAAAAAGTCTCTATAAATTTAAGAAGATTGAAATAATACCAAGCATCTTTTCTGACCACAACAGTATGAAATTGGAAATCAACTATAGGAAGAAAATCAGAAAAGCCACAAATATGTGGAGATTAAACAAAATGGTACTGAACAACGACTGGGTCAGCGAAGTAATCAAAGAAGAAATCAAAAAATACCTGGAGACAAACGAAAATCAAAATACAACATGCCAGAATGCATGGGATACAGCAAAAGCGGTTCTAAGAGGAAGTTTATAGCAAGACAGGCCTATCTCAACAAACAAGAAAAATCTCAAATAAACAATATAACAATGCACCCAAAGGAAATGGAAAAAGAAGAACAAACAAAGCCCAAAATCAGTAGAAGAAGGGAAATAATAAAAATCAGAGCAGAAATAAGTGAAAGAGAGACTAAAAAAACAATAGAAAAAATTAATAAAACCAAGATCTGCTTCTTTGAAAAGATCAACAAAATTGACAAACCTTTAGCTAGACTCACCAAGAAAAAAAGAGAGAAGGCTCAAATAAGTAAAATCAGAAATGAAAGAGGAGAGGTCACAACAGACACCTCAGAAATACAAAAGATTATAAGAGAATATTATGAAAAGCTATATGCCAACAAATTCGACAATCTAGAAGAAATGGATAAATTCTTAGAATCATACAACCTTCCAAAACTGGATCAAGAAGAAGTAGAGAATTTGAATAGACCAGTCAGTAAGGAGATTGAAACAGTAATCACAAACCTCCCCAAAAATAAAAGTCCAGGACCAGACGGCTTCCCTGGTGAATTCTACCAAACATTCAAAGAAGACTTAATACCTATCCTTCTCAAACTCTTACAAAAAATTTGAGGAGGAAGGGAAGCTCCCTAACTCATTCTACGAAGCCAACATTACCCTGATACCAAAACCAGACAAGGACAACACAAAAAAAGAAAACTACAGGCCAATATCACTGATGAACCTCGATGCAAAAATTCTCAACAAAATACTAGCAAATCGCGTACAACAATACGTTAAAAAGATTATACACCATGATCAAGTGGGATTTATTCCAGGGATGCAGGGATGGTTCAACATTCGCAAATCAATCAATGTAATACACCACATTGATAAAATGAAGAATAAAAATCACATGGTCATCTCCTTAGATACAGAGAAAGCATTTGACAAGATACAGCATCCATTTATGATAAAAACTCTGAATAAAATGGGGATAGAAGGAAAGTACCTCAACATAATAAAGACCATATATGAGAAACCCACAGCTAATATCATCCTCAATGGTGAAAAACTGAAAGCTATCCCTCTAAGAACAGGAACCAGACAAGGATGCCCACTGTCACCCTAAAGAATCCACCAGAAAACTTTTAGAAGTAATAAACAAATACGGTAAAGTTGCAGGATACAAAATCAACATACAAAAATCAGTTGCATTTCCATACAGTAACAACAAAGTAGCAGAAAGAGAAATTAAGAATACAATCCCATTTACAATTGCAACATAAAGAATAAAATACCTAGGAATAAACTTAACCAAAGAAGTGAAAGATCTGTACACCGAAAACTATAAAACATTGCTGAAAGACATTGAAGAAGACACAAGGCAATGGAAAGATATTCCATGCTCTTGGATTGGAAGAATTAACATAGTTAAGATGTCCATACTTCCTAAAGCAATCTATAGATTCAATGCAATCCCTATCAAAGATCCAACAACATTTTTCACAGAAATAGAACAAAGAATTCTAAAATTTAAATGGAACAACAAAAGACCCCGAGTAGCTAAAGGAATCCTGAGAAAAAAGAACAAAGCTGGAGGTATGACACTCCCTGATTTCAAAATATACCACAAAGCTATAGTAACCAAAACAACATGGTACTGGCACAAAAACAGACACGCAGATCAATGCAATAGATTTGAAAGTCCAGAAATAAACCCACACATCTATGGACAGCTAATCTTTGACAAAGGAGCCAAGAACATACAATGGAGAAAAGAAATTCTCTTCAGCAAATTGTATTTGGAAAACTGGATAGCCACAGGCAAAAAAATGAAAGTAGACCCTTACCTTACACCATACTCAAAAATTAACTCAAGATGGATTAAAGACTTGAATGTAAGACCTGAAACTATGAAACTTCTGCAACAAAACATAGGCAGTACATTCCTCGACATCGGTGTTAGCAACATATTTTCAAGCACCATGTCTGACCGGGCAAGAGAAACAATAGAAAAAATAAACAAATGGGACTACATCAAACCAAAAAGCTTCTGCACAGTGAAGGAAACCATCAACAAAACGAAAAGACAACCTAACAATTGGGAGAAGATATTTGCAAACCATACATCTGATAAGGGCTTAATCTCCAAAATATATAAAGAACTCATGCATCTCAACAACAAAAAAACTAACAACCCAATTAAAAATGGGCAAAAGACCTGAACAGACATTTCTCCAAGGAAGATATACAGATGGCCAACAGACACATGAAAAGATGTTCAAAATCATTAACTATCAGGGAAATGCAAATCAAAACTACAATGCGATGTCACCTCACGCCCGTCAGAATGGCTATAATTAACAAGACAGGAAACGACATGTGTTGGAGAGGATGTGGAGAGAAGGGAACTCACATACACTGCTGGTGGGAGTGCAAACTGGTGCAGCCACTATGGAAAACAGTATGGAGATTCCTCAAAAAATCAAGGATAGAACTACCATATGATCCAGCTATTCCACTGCTGGGTATTTATCCAAAGAACTTGAAAACACCAATGTATAAAGATACATGCACCCCTGTGTTCATTGCAGCGTTATTCACAATAGCCAAGACTTGGAAGCAACCTAAGTGCCCATCAAGGGATGAATGGATAAAGAAGATGTGGTATATATACACAATGGAGTACTACTCAGCCATAAGAAATGATGAAATCCAGCCATTTGTGACAACATAGATGGACATTGAGGGTATTATGCAAAGTGAAATAAGTCAGAGGGAGAAGGTCAAATACCGTATGATTTCCTTCATTAAGTAGTAGATAATAACAACAATAAACAAACACATAGAGACAGAGATTTGATTGTTGGTTACCGGAGGGGAAGAGGGGAGGGAGGAGGGTGAAAAGGATAATTTGGCAGATGTGTGTGGTGATGGGTTGTAATTAGTATTTGGGTGGTGAACATGATGTAATCTATGCAGAAATAGAAGTATAATGATGTACACCTGAAATTTATACAATGTTATAAACCAATGTAAAAAAAAAATAAAGCCAGACACACAAGAATACATACTGTATAATTCCATTTATATAAAATGTCTAAAAAATGCAATATAAAAAGATAAAGTAGATTAGTCATTGCCTAGGGCTGAGAGTGGGAATGGGCAATGACTGTAACCAGGTACATGGTTTTTTTTTAAGGTAACAGAAATGTTTTAAAATTATATTGTGGTGATGGTTGTACATATACTAAATTCTGTAAATATACTAAAATTCATTGAATTCGACACTTAAAATAGGTGAATTTATGGTATATAAATTATATCCGAATAAAATTGTTTAAAAAAAAAGCAAATAAAAAAGCAAAACAAAGAAGACAAATAAAATTAGAATTTTATTCTAATTATATTGTGCATAAGTATACAAATATATATGAGCATTTTTCCACATCGTGACTTATTTAAAATAATTTTTAAGGGTTTTATAATATTTCATATTAAGTATTATGAAATATTTTCTGAGCTGTGTAATATTTATTTCATATTATATAATATTTCATTCTAATTAAGTGCATAAGTATGCAAATATTTATCTGTTGAAAATTGTCTAGAATACACATGCAAAGACACGTAAAATAGTAACAGTGGTTATCGCTGCATTGTCAACTTATGGAATTACAGGCAATTTTCTTTTAAAAAAATAAAAAAAAATAAAACAGATTCTGCTGTTTACTGGTAATCAGAGTGCATGAGGAAGTGACGAGAGAAGGTCCCGGACTCCTGGCTCAACAACCCGGTCTTGTTGCCTTCAAGTCACATTTGCTCTTCTATACGCCTTTATGCAGAAATAGCTCAGTTACTTGAGTAAGAGGTCAGGGGTTTCTTTATGAGGACTGCCTTTATCTGTACTAAGAAGTCTTTATTCCAGCCCCCGCCCCCACCGCAGAACCATTTTTTTTTCCTTTACTGTGGTCAGGAGTATCTTGGAACACAGGGGAGGTCTGTACTGAAGTAATGTGAGATGTGTGTGAGGGGCTTTGGGCTGAAACATCTCGTGGTGTGGGGTGGGGGCTTTGCACGGGGGTATCTTGTGCAAAGGGTTGTCTTGGTACAGTAGAGCTGACTCTTCTTGTAGAGGAGGGACAAATGTGTCTCACCCTGTCCCCTGAGATGTCAACAAGTCCCATTTCACCAAGACACGTGTAAAATGCTCCCCCTGTACCCTAAACCACTGCATTTCTCAAAAATAAGCTTGGAAAATCTCTAATAATTAATTTAAGACTTTTAAGAATGTTCTAAGCTGACTTTTAAAGTAGTCTAAGAGAAATGTTCCTGCTATTGATCAGGAAGAACAGAGCATTATAATTGTAATACTGGGAGCTAGATTGTGACATGGGGCCAACACATTATGGCAGGTTGAAGTAGAAAAAGAAATGCTCTATTTTTTGTAGCTTGTCACCTCCATAAGTTTCTATATTTCTGGCACAGGGAGGATGACGATTGCTGGTCCAGTGGGGCTGGGGAGACAATCGATAACTTCCTGTCCTTATAGAAATGGACCTTGTTGGAGTTGAAAGCAGAGAGTAGATCAGTCAACACCCTGAATTTCCAGTTGAGACAATGAAGGCTGAGAGGAGTAAAGTGACTTTCCCAAGGTCACAAAGTAAGGGTCAGAGATAACAACTCAGCCTCTTGGTACCAAGACTAGTGCATGTCCACTTTACTATCCCATGTTTCCATATCAACACTCTTCTCTTTAGTTCCAAGAGTGAGACTGATAATCCAAGGAATGGTCACCCTTGATTTGAGTTTGCCTGGATCCTAGCACCTTCCCACCCCTGTCCCCCAAAGAGGAAGTGGTGCTCGGATGGAAGGAAGGTGGTGCTGTGTGGTGCTTTGATGATGTCTATCATGGCTTCTGGGTCTCCTTGCTCTCCTGACTCTTCTGGTTGCTCTTGTACCTATTTGGTTGTTGCTTTCTGATCTCACACATAGGTTCCAGATTTTCTCCACACGCCTCATCTAGTCTGTCCTCTTGAGTGGTCCCATACCTCCCATGTCCTCATCAACCACTTATACTCTATGATATCCAAATTAATATTTCCAGTCAAAGCTTCTTCCCTTAGCTTACAAGGCCTGTGGGGCATCCAAGTATTTTCCCCCAGTAGGTGGTTCACAGATCTACATCTCCATCACTTCTCCTCTCATAATCCTTTATTGGCTCTGTAACACCTACAGGAGCATCCAACCTGGCACACAGGCCCTCCATGACTGGGCATCAGCCTTATTTATAACATTATTTCTTTGCAATGCCCACCTCTCACTATATGTCACAATACTACCGAACATCTGTCATCCCCTTCCATCCCTGTGGACACACATCTGTCACAGTTTGTAGTTTCAAGTCTTTCTGCACCAACATGTCAAGATATAGAAGGCACTACTGTGCATGCCATTTTTCCACAAAAAGAGTCTCAAAGGAAAGGGGTATGTATGTTCCTACAGAGTAGGGCATGCCAGAATCTTGGTGGGGAAGGATGTGGAGTTTGAGATAGCCCCCGAGTCACCTTGCTTGTCACCCCCTCCCTCACAAGGGGATTTTCTCCCTCAATGAAAAGAGCTCTTTGAGGCAGATAAGACCGCATCACACACACTTTTCCCACATGAAACAGAGGCTCCATTGTCCCCAGTGGATTTCTGCTCCCTTAGACAAAATGACCTTCTATGTCGCCCCTGAGATAGAGTTCATTTTGGAGCCTGAAGGTTTCCCTGCTTAATTGATGAGGAACTAATAAAGAACGCCCTGTTCCTTGAACTATAGTTCTCTCCATGACAGGATCCTAATGTCACTTTTACGCACGTATTAAATTGCAGCCCAGAAACCAAATCTACTTTTGCGAACTTAATGGAAAGCTAGGGAGGCAGGCGGCAGCAACAGGTAAGTGATGAACAGGAGCCATTGTGTGCCTGCAGTTACTGAGTTTTCTTTGGGGTAGTCTCAGAAAAATGCTCCTGGGCCTTATCTTAGAATAATAGAGTTTGAATCAGAACGGACCTTAGAGGTTATTAGAATCTCCTGCCCAGGGTAGAAATCCCATCTGCAGTGACCCTGATAAATGGTTATATCCAGCTTTTTATTATACACCCCCAGTGATAGGTAGCTCACTGTGGCTTGAGGCAACCATTCATTATCAGAAAACAGTTTATGTTAGCAAGTTCCCACTTCATGGTTGGCTAAAAATATAATCTGTTTCTAGAATAAGCTTCTGGATGAAACCCAAAGTAAATTTTCTACATATTCATTTCTTGTGGATATGCATAGAAGAGCTAGGTGATTCAATCTGAAGGACTCATAGAAATGGAGGGGCTCTGAATCCAGTGCTCATAGACCCTGACTTTCTTTGGAAAGCATCAATTGCAAACATTTTGTTCCATTGTGAGGCCAAAGTTGCAGTCGTGGTCCTCAATCACTCTTCAGCGTGACAATATCCAGGATGATAGTTATGCCAATTTCAGTAACTATTGATTGGAAAAAGGAAGCATAATGATAAAAAGATGATATAAATTCAATAAGCCCTTAAGACAATTTATTTTCTAAACTACAACAGCATTTACATCCATTAAAAATTCATTTATAGGGGTCCGGCCCGGTGGCGCAGCAGTTTAAGTGCCCGTGCTCTGCTTCGGCGCCCAAGGGTTCACTGTTTTGGACCCGGGTGCGTACGACGCACCACTCGTCAAGCCATGCTGTGCTGTGTCCCATATAAAGTAGAGGAAGATGGGCACGGATGTTAGCCCAGGGCCGATCTTCCTCAGCAAAAAGAGGAGGATTGGCATTGGATGTTAGCTCAGGGTTGGTCTTCCTCACACACACAAAAAATTCATTTATAAGTATAGAACATTATTCATTCATCTCAAGTTGATTCCTGATGTGTAAGATGGATTCTTAGAACTCTTGTGAAGACTCTGAGATCTGCCCAGCCATCTGAGTTCCAACTTTGGGAATTTAATTGTCATGTCTGATTTTTGGGTTTGCAAATTGAATCATTTGACACTGAGAATACTTCTTTGTTGTGGATGACTAACATTTTCTTTTTCTTACATTTAATAATGTTTCCTGGAATCACCTTTCTCTGCTGTTGACCGTTCTCTGTCTACCCCACTTCCCCATGGACCCTGGTGCCGAGAGAGTAAGCAGTCAGGTTGAACGAAATCAATCATGGTTGCAACAAAGAGTCTTAAGGCTTCCTGGGACTCAAAAGGTGCCATGGGAGGCAATTTGACTTAGTGGTAAGATCATAGGCTCAGGAGGTAGAAAACTGGGCTATAACTGAGTGCCACCATTCCCTGTGTGACCTTGGGCAATTTACTATACCGTATCTCTCCAAGTTTTGGTATTCTCACCTGTGAAATGGGGACAATAATAGTGTCCATCTCATAGGGGTGGTGTGGGGACTGACGGGGTTGATGAATAGACGTAGCATTGTGTCCACAAATCCTAAATGCTGTCTTGTTATTTCTCTTTATTTCCTTCTCCACCTTCTCCTTCATCGTCACCATCATCTTCATTGTCATCATCATCACCATCATCATCATCACCATCATCATCACCATCATCATCATCATCACCATCACCATCATCACCATCATCATCACCACCATCATCATCATCACCATCGTCATCATCATCACCATCATCATCATCACCACCATCATCATCACCACCATCATCATCGTCACCACCATCAACATCACCACCATCATCATCATCATCACCATCACCATCATCACCATCACCATCATCACCATCACCATCATCATCACCATCATCATCATGACCATCATCATCACGACCATCATCATCATCATCACCATCCTCATCATCACCATCATCATCATCACCATCATCACCATCATCACCATCACCATCATCACCATCATCATCATCACCATCATCATCATGACCATCATCATCACGACCATCATCATCATCATCACCATCCTCATCATCACCATCCTCATCATCACCACCATCATCATCACCACCATCATCACCACCACCATCATCAGCATCATCACCATCATCATCATCACCATCATCATCATCACCTACATCACCACCATCATCATCACCATCACCATCACCATCATCACCATCACCATCATCACCATCACCATCACCACCATCATCATCACCATCATCATCACCATCATCATCATCACCCATACTCAAGGAGTGACACTTGGATCATACCTATGGCTATCCCCAGTGGTGAGATAAATTGAGGCAACCAGAGCCCCATGATTGGAGAAGAGGGGTCCCTTGAAGTGACAATGACTGAAGAAGTGAGTGGTCTGGATAACAGCTAGTAAAAGAGGCCCAAATCTCAAAAGACTAGACCCCAGTTGTAAAGCACTGCCCCACCATCACTGAGCCCAGAGGACGGTAAACTTTCTACAAAAGGATAGATGGAAAATATTTTCTGTTTTACAGGTTGTATAGTCTCTCTGTTGCAGCTACATAACTCTGTCATGGAGTGAAAGCAACCGTAGACAATTCGTAAATGGACGGGGATCACTGTGTCCCTTAATTATGGACACTGAAATTTGAATTTCATTTAATTTTCATGTTATAAAATATTATTCTTTTTTTAACCATCTAAAAATTTTTATGAAAACTATGAAAATAGTTCTTAGAGGGCAGCCCAGTGGCTCAAGCAGTGAAGTGCGTGCGCTCTGCTGCTGCGGCCTGGGGTTTGCCGGTTCTGATCCCAGGCACACACAGCTGCGCTGCTTGGCAGGCGATGCTGTGGCAGCATCCCATATAAAGTGGAGGAAGATGGGCATGGATGTTAGCCCAGGGCCAGTCTTCCTCAGCAAAAAAAAGAGGAGGATTGGCATTGGATGTTAGCTCAGGGCTAGTTTTCCTCACACACACACACACACACACACAAAATCATTCTTAGCTCACAGGACACATAAAAATAGGCAGCTGACCGTATTTAGCTCACAGGCCAATTTGCCAACTAAGTCAATTTAGCGCAATTGCTCTCTTCTACCTAAACGTCTGGTGACATCCTTTTCTTTCTTTATTTTTTTTTTTTTTGTGAGGAAGATCAGCCCTGAGCTAACATCCATGCTAATCCTCCTCTTTTTGCTGAGGGAGACCGGCTCTGAGCTAACATTTATTGCCAATTCTCCTCCTTTTTTTTCCCCCAAAGCCCCAGTAGATGGTTGTATGTCATAGTTGCACATCCTTCTAGTTGCTGTATGGGGGACGCGGCCTCAGCATGGCCGGAGAAGCGGTGCATCGGTGCACGCCTGGGATCCGAACCCCGGCCACCAGTAGCTGAGGGTGCGCACTTAACCGCTAAGCCATGGGGCCGGCCCTGGTGACATCCTTTTCTTATTCAAGGTACTTCTGATGTTCTCCTGGAGAGACCTGCCGCGGAAGGAAGGGACATTCAGTGGGGTTCGCCCTGGGCTCCACACTCCTTCAGGAATGCCCCTGGCTCAGCTTCAAGGGCAGAGTGGGTCCAGGGCCCAACCAAGTGGCAGGTCAGGATGGGGAAGGTCCTCTCAGGCTCACACTGGAGCAATGGGAAGCCTCACATGCAAGTAAGAGAAGATCTTAAATTTACCTGCTTCTCCACAGCAGATCTAAAATATCTCCTTCTGCCTTCCCCCAGGGACACCTCCCAGGACTGCTTTTCCTAAATTGTTTCTTCTTAGTCAAAGGAGAGTCCTTTAAGGGGATGGTGGGAGGAGAGGAAAGGGAATATTGAGCATTTTTTGCAGCCAGTTAGGCAACTTCACAAGGAGTTTCCAAGAGATGCTTGTTAAGTCTTTTATACTTGTCTCTTTCCTATTCCACCAACAAAGTTTTCCTGGCTTGAAAATTTGAGCAAGTGCATTGGAAGCTTAGAGCTCCTAGATGCTGGGGCTGCCAAAGGTACCTGTAAAAGATCTGAGGGCAGCCAGGAGTTGCCTGCTGGACTGGAAATGAAGCCAGGTTCTTCCTACGGAACCTGGCTTTTCTTTAGGGGAGGAAAATTGTCCTGGCTTCATCAGCAAGCTGCTTTTGTTCAGTCCAGCCAATTCCAGGCAGGTATGGGCTCAAATGAAGTTTTTCTTCCTTTTTTGTTAAAAAAAAATGAAACAGAACATAAAATGCACTCACAGCTTACGATGCATCAAAAGTTGGCTTCAGCCTTGATATTCTGCTAAAATCTGTTATTTGGCTTTGACTGGGGCCTTTGAAAAGTCAAATAGCTCCATGCTGACTTCAGGGTCATTTCTACCATCTCTGGACTTTTGAAATCAGTGATCCTGTGATTACATCAATTAACAGCATATTTAATGTTAATCATATTCACAAGGCATTGGATTTGAATTTATTATTAATAAGTGAATGCTCACTTTCATAAAAAGGTAAGAATTCTAGATGTAACTTGGAGTGAAAGATCTCCTTATGTGCTTTATATGTTGAAATTCTATCAGTAAAATACTGTAATAATTAATATTTGTGAAAGCTGTTAGTTTGATATAAAAAGTAGTTTCAAACTCTTAAATAAACAGGGAAATAGACTGACACATAGAAATTTAGGAGACAGGATGTGAGTAGCATAACTTTAGGAAGGATGCTTATGTACTTTTTGAGACTTTTATAAACATTTAGATAATTATACAAGACAGAATAATAGAGATTATATTATATGATATTCTAATCTTTATACAATTGATTGGTGTTCTAACATTCAAAACATTAAAAAATCTTAGAAAACTGTACTTAATTTTTGTCATTTAATCCTATTTAGGCCATGAATTCTTTTATGACAAAGTACTGGCAAAGCAAGGGCTCACCACCCAATGCACACAGAAGCTGACACTGTGGCACTGTGGCTTTTGAGGGAAGAAAGGCTTTATTGCAAGATTGATCTGCAAGGAGACAGGAGACATATACTCTCAGATCTGTCTCCCCAATCCAGGGCTTGGGGCAATTGAAGGGCAGGGTGGTCTAAAGTGTGGAGATAGATGATTGCAGGTAAGGAGAAGTGAGGTAATTGATGATCTGTGCAAGTGTGGTCAGGCTTCATGGCTCTTCATAGGACACATGTTCACAAAATTGTGGTCTGAGGTTTCAGCCCCTTAACATCAAAAGGATCACTTATCGGGTATTTTTGCAGGCCCAGTTGATGGGTTGGTGGTCTCAACAGGCCTGGACTGGACAAGGGGGAACTCTCAGGTCCTGAAAAACCGCTCTTAATTACTCTGTTGATAAGATGGGGTCAGTTGAGCTGGTCCTGGAGAGCCAGCAGTTACAGTACTGTCTGGACTTTTTTCATATTTTGTAAAGAAGAATTCAAAGCAGATTGTCATCTTTGTAAATACAAAACTTCATGGGGAGAAAAAATCCCACAATCATATACTATGACTCCCAAGATAGATCATCTTTGAGCCAAACATAACAAAAAGTGTAAAAAGTATGTAGGAAAAAAAAGTGTGAGAGAAAAATGAGATAATCCCAAATATCTTGCTTCCCTCCACCAACCTTGATTGAAAGTGAATTTCTATTTAGCAAACTATTATTCTTCCTGCATGACATTAAACTTTTGAGATTTACTACTAAAACTCCTAATGATAAGAATATAGTAATTTATCTTTTTTTTTTTTGATTAGGAAGATTCATCCTGAGCTAACATCTGTTGCCAATCTTCCTCTTATTTTGCTTGAGGAAGATTAGCCCTGAGCTAACATCCATGCCAGTCTTCCTCTATTTTGTATGTGGGATGCCTCCACAGCATGGCTGATAAGCAGAGTAGGTACATGCCTGGGATCCGAACTCATGAACCTGGGCCACCCAACCAGAGTGTGTGGAACTTGAACCACTCGGCCACGGGGCCAGCCCCAGTGATTTATCTTTTAAATAATATTTCAGGCTGATTCTGTATCTCAGAAGTTCATTCTATGAGGATCCTATCTTGACTGTAGTCAAATGTTGATTTTAATGCTTGGTCGCTTGGTATTAAACTAAAATGCTTTTGGCTTCATCTCTGGCCCTGGAGACTCTCTTCTGTATCACAGGGTCTGGAAACCTGAGAACTCCTTCTGGCTACGTACTGGCTAAGACATCCTTCCCGGCTGCTTTCCGGGCACATTCTGCCAGAGGCACTGGCAGGACATGAGAATGTGAAAGGGTGAGAGAAGCCTTTGTCAGATTCTGCTTTTAGCGGTCATGGTCATGGTGACAGAAGCGGTGGCCCTGCAGCCTCAGGCATGCGGGGCTCATGGACTCCTCACTCTGGCAGCAGCAGTGGTGATGACAGCTGTGAGCTGCTGCAATGGTGTGACAGTGACTGCAGAGGTGACTGCAGGCCCCAGCAGCATCAGTGGGAACAGGTCTGTGTAGGGAGGATTGGCACGGGGCTGGCTTTAGTGCTTCGTAGGGGAAAGGAGTGGAAATGAATAGAATGCAGCCAGACTTGGGAGAACCTGACAATGAGGCAAAAGAGTTGTGCTTTCTGTATCTCGGGGAGATATGTGTTACATCTAGTGAGTTTTCTTTAGTTAGATCCAGAACTTAGATATTTGGAGATCGAAATGGGACATTTATTTTTTTCTGTGTGACATATTCTTTCACCTCAAATCCCTTATTCATGGATAGAGATAGGACAAAACTAGAAGAGCAGGGATAGTTCTAGAAAGGACAGATCTGTCTATTGCAATTTCCTGCTGGAGAACTTGTGAGCACAAGTGTGAATACCTCTGTTAATAGGAATTCCTTACAGTTTTTTGCATTTTGTAAAAATTTTTAGCATGCATTATTTAATTTATCCTTGTAATAAAACTGTTAGGTGGATTTAATTATGATCCTGGTTTTATAAATGATGAAATGAAGGTTCAGAATGCTACATGATTTGTGTAAAGATACACAACTGGGGGAGAGCTGGGATTTAGTCTTGGAACATCTGACTCCAGTTTTTGTTTTTTTAAAATTTTCTCTCTAACATAGTGTTTCTCTACTTTTAAAAAAAACGGTCTTATCTCCTATTTTGAGAAACTTAAAAATTTCCTTCTCTTCTTTAATGTTTACTATAGATTAGTTTCTATGCTGAGACTGTTGTACTATTAAGATTTCATAGATTCGTAAATACATATGTTAAAACTACCTCCCTCTTCCCTCTACATTCTCTGGTTCAGAGATACTGCGTTTTTATTACACTGCTCCTCTGTGTTATTTTAGTTGGTCTTTATGATAACAAAAGAATACCAGTCCTTTTACATCTGAAGTTCCAGTTTTTAGTTATTAATTTTAATTCATTTGTTGGTTAGCTAGAATACATCTTCAAGTTAA
This sequence comes from Ceratotherium simum simum, assembly GCF_057802395.1. Classification (NCBI taxonomy): domain Eukaryota; kingdom Metazoa; phylum Chordata; class Mammalia; order Perissodactyla; family Rhinocerotidae; genus Ceratotherium; species Ceratotherium simum. The sequence continues at coordinate 37,949,904 of NC_141927.1, read as the reverse complement.
TTTTCAATAAACAGGTAAGGGAATATGTATTTATATTCAGATTTTTACATATCTGAAATATATATAAAACTCAGATTGTTGCATATCTGAAAGCTCTTTCACACACAAAAAAGTGGCTGTTCAAAAATTCTTGGGAGACATGCTTCTCCCTCAGAAGTCTGTATATGTAGCTACGCTGTCTTTTGGCATTTATTTTTGTAGAGAAACATGAAGTTGTTGAAATTAATACCTAGAAACCTCATTAAATTGGAGTCAGGAGGCCAAAAGGGGGAGCTCTCATGCCTTACATCAGTAGCAGAGCCAACAGGAAGAAGAAAGATTTCCTCTTCTTGACTGGCAAGAAGTTCAGCCAATGAGAGACTGTCACAACTCAGCCAATGAAAAGCCACTGCAACTCGAACTCTCAGTTCCTCCAATGGACTCTTTGTTTACAGCAGTCCTCCCAACCTCCTCTCCCCCTCTATGAAAGAGTTTCTCCTCCCTTGCTGCTGGGGGACTTGCACATTCTTGCCATGGTCGCAGACCCAGAATTGCAATCCTTTGCTGATGCCAAATAAACCCTTTTTGCTGGAGAAATAACTGGCTGTCTATTTGTTTAAGGTCAACAGAATCAACTGGTTTTGTTCCATTTATATAACTTTTTTTTTATTTATGCTTTGTTTATTTCTGGATTCAAGGCTTTTAATTTTTGCATAAAAATTGCCAGTGTCTGTCTGTGTATTAAAGTTTCTTTTCATTAATCTTTGTTGTTGGGCCTTTTATTTGCAGGATCTTTGTTTTAGTCTAGGTTTTCTAGAAAACAGAGCCTGAGACAAAGCTTATGTGCTCAGGTTTCATGGGAAAGTGTAATCCTAGGAGGGCAAGGTTGAGTGTGAGGCAAGAAAAGGAGAGAAAACAAATAGAATATAGTGAGTTACTGAGCTGGCCACAGCTTTGTAAAATGACATAGCTGGTTCCTTGGTCATGAGTACGTCTTCCAGACAGGTATTATGGAAGCATTGCCCCTTGGAACTATCATTGCGGGACAGAAAGGGGAGGACTTTCTCTGTCTCTTCTTGCTATTTCTTGTCTTTCATTGCTCAAAGTTCCCCCATGGGGGGTAACTTTACCTCATTTCTAGATTCTGATACTGTGCCTCCTCCAGCAGCCACTGGGGAGGCCGTGTCCTATGCCCTGAAGAAAGGTGCTTCAACTGTGCTCAGAAGTGTGGGAAAGAGGATCCAGAGCTTCTGGGGTCTGATGGAGTCTGGCCTGGCTACTATGGCTTCAGTCACAGTGGGTATGATGGAGAACTTGCCTATGATGGAGGGACATTCTCTACCATGAGGTACCCTGAGGCAGTGGAGGTGTTAGGAGATAAGGCACCAGACATCAAGGCTCTCCACTGAGCGAGCGGCCAAGGGCTCAAGAGCCAGCTGATGCCAGACAAATCAGTGAGGAGCGCAAACTGGGTCCAACACAGTCATAACCACATGTGCTTCTTAGTTTAGATAGTTCTTTTCTTTCCTGTATATTCTTAATCTTAGTTTTAATTTAAAATTTTTTCTTGGTCCTCTCTATTTAAATTTGGGGGAAGTTCTTCAAATTTCTTTTACAAATAATTATTTCACTTACTTTCCCAATAGTATTTGAGCTCTTCACTGCCCACAAGTAAATATTAATTCTGATATTGCATTTTTAGTTTCCTTGAAATCCTTATCTCATCTAGGTTAACCTGTCATCATTTTATCACAGCCTGTTCTTTCCTTATTGTGAATGCTAAATTGGAGATGAGGAACCCAAGCACCTTGCAGGAGGATAGGATTACTCTGTTACTGTCAGCAGAGCATGAGCAGGGTATTTTTCAGTTCAGTTCCATCTGCTTTATAATTAATGGGAATTCTTCCCAGATTCTGGAAATAGATTAGCCATCAGTTCTAGTTTTCATGTTGTTTTAAGTTGTCATCTTTTCCTGTGTCTTTGCGGGCATTTTGGGATGACAGTTTAAGAGGCTGTGTCACAGGCTGCTGACCCCACCACTTTGTGGTGGGCTTCTCCTGGGTCTGCCATTGTGCCCTTGCCGACACCCCACACTTGTGCCCCCCTCCTTAAAAAAGTTTAGATGTCTCCTCACTGTTGGTAAACCTTCTACTCATGGTCCCCGCACCAGTACGCTCCCCTCTTCCCTGTGTCATCTCCAATTCTGACCATCCTACAAGATTCTCTCCTTGCTTGAAGCTCTCCTGGCCACTCCAGGGCCAGTGGCTCTTTCTTGAATTCCTAAGCTCTTCGCCATCTGTGCTATGCAACTTAACAAATAGTTATGAAGGGTCTTAGTCTTGTGCATGGGTTGAATCTCTCCACTAGACAGTCAGCTTCATCAGCAAAGGGGTCGTGTCTAATTTGTTCCTCTTCTGTCTTCCCCACTGTACTGGACACATTGTAGATAGTGTCCTTTTGTGATAGTCACCTATGGGTATTGCATTTCAGAACCATATCTAGAAGCCATCTTGACATCCACTTTCGCTCCAAAACATTAAACATTCCCAAACAAGGGATTCTTTTTTGGGGAAGGAGAGGGAGCACAAGTTTATAGGACAAGTTCAACTGCCTATATAGGGTTGACTCATATGAACTGTTTTCTGAAAAATATATAGTGCACTAATATGCTGATGAGGGTCATGGTTAAGAGAGTAGATTCTGATGTTAGATGGTCTAGGGTGGAATCTTGTCTCTGACATTGATTGGCTAGCTGTGTGATCTTTCTATGCCTCAGTTTCTCCATCTGTAAAAAGGGCAAATATAGTACCTACTCCATAGTGTTTTTGTGAGGATTAAATGATTTAATACCATTTAATTACCAGGCTGGCACATGGTACATACCATGTAAGCTTTCTTTCTTTCTTTCAAAAACATTGCTGGTCTCACATTTGGTCGTCTTCTCCCAAAGCCAAGGGTCACCAAAAAAGCATCTTACAGAAGCCTCTCCCCTCTCCCCCCGCCAACGACCTGGCCATCTTTACCTGGGATTTACTCCACAGACTGTCCCACTTGCCAATAGGAAACGTGCCACATGTCGTTCACTGAGTTCCTTTTATCTTCCTTTTAGGCGCTTTGATAAGAGGTCAGGAATAATGCATTATCAGTGCGGGTGAGAGGAGACCTCTCAGGTAACACTTTGTCAGGTAATATGTTTTCTTTTTCCTTTTGCCAAGCATTCCCTGTTAGCCTGCTATGGAGCTGGCTCTAGAACACACTCCGTGACCCCAAGGATTTCTGACTCTGCTGTGCATGTGCATTTGGGACATAGTCCTCAGCAACAGCACCCTCCCACACCTGGGAGCAGCATGATAAAGAAAACCCTCTAATGTCAGGCGTTACCCCAGCTGTTACTGGAGACAATTCTAGGAGATGGACAGACATGGCATTAAACTGGGTAACATATAAGAAAGTTGATCATTGTTTAATTCTCTGCCAGTCCTTCCAATTCCTCAAGGAGAAAGCTTTGGTTTGACACCTCCAACATTTCTCTAACACTGGCTAATTTTCCTTCTAAAAACTGGAATAGGAGGCCTGAGGCTCAGCCCATTAGGCAGATAACAGTGTCTAACTAGAAAGTAATAACACTATTTTATTTTCACCATATTTATCCTCAGAGTTATCTTCTATTTATGATAATTGATCCATAAATGGTTTTCCATTTATGGTTTTATTGAGGAAATATGACGTCTCTTAAATATAATATTTTATGTATTAAATACAAATACAATTAAGCACATAAATATATAATGTATTAAAGTTTAAAAAAGGGGTCTACTTGAAGAAATACATCCAGTAAATGATGGCATATATGTATGTATAGACGGCAAAACCGGTGAAGTGGTGCTTAAATTGCCAAAGTCTGAGAAATAGTGTGTGGTCGAAAGGACTTTGGAAATGGTGTGAATTATTGTATTTTGGCTCTGTGCTTTATTAACTGTGTGATCTTAGGCAAGTTATTCAATGGCCTCTTCCAAAAGGGATTGATAACATTTATCCCTCAAAGTTACTCTGTGGTTTAAACGGACTGTTCTAGGTCCCAGCACTTGGCATGCCTTTCTTCTTTACTTCCCTCTCCCCCCAACTTATACCATGTGCACCACTTCCTTCTTTACCAGAGGAGCTCTCCTCTCCGCTGCCCCCCCATCTCCCGGGAGAAGAATCTGCAGAAGGCTGATGGCTAGTTAACTTGGAATCAGCAGATGGCTTTAGGAAGTTTAGTGACAAGCACCTGTACCAAAGTGTGTCAAAGGACAAAAGCCAGAGCATCAGGCCTGGTGGGTCTGGGTCTGGGTTTTCCTCTTCCCGCTGCAGTGTGCTCTTAAGTCCAGTGCAACTTAAAACTGCACGTTCAGCAATGCCTGTCTCTCCCGGAGGTTTCAACTGACATGGCTGCCACACTGGCCGAAACATCCGCCTCACACTGCTGGAGCTGCAGCGGGGGCGCTCTTTCACTCCGGCCTGCAGGAGTGGTCCGAGCTGGAGCCCAGACTCACAGTAGTTTAGGGAGTACCATAAGGAGGGGTCCTTACAGTCAAAAAAAGACGAAGAGGAAGTGGAACAACTATGCCTCCTGGGGCAGAGAGAGCACATGACTTCTCTCCTCTGTCCTTTGCTCCCTGATGCAGGTATAACCAGCTGGGATGCTCAAGTGGGAGATGGACCTTCTGGCGGGAGAAAGGTTCTGTGGCTGTCTTAGGTTGGAAACCTTCGGCCCCTGGGTCTCAGTTTCCCTCTCTCTGTCTGTCTTTTGCCTTTGGGCTAGTGATACCTACTGCCTGAGGGCATCTTTAGGTCTGGGGAATTAGAGGGTCCAGAGTAGAACACAGAAGAGAGAGAGATACGCTGCCAGGTACCTTCTCTGGGTTCAATGGCTTCAAGGGAGACAGGCAAAGGGCGTCGTCACGAGTCCTTGTTTATCTGACACATCTTCAAGCAGTGAGGATTCAGGACAGAACTTGTGTTGAGGGGTAGAGTAGGAATTTTACTTTTTCATTCATTCACTCACAACTGAATTGTCCTACACTGGGTAAGGGATGAGCTCAGATGTGATGGGCTTTGCCACAGTCAGCTCCTGACGGGAAGTAGGGTACTCACTATCACACGTGGGGAGTGATCGCAGCTCCTGAGGGCTTGGGGACTGAAGCAAATGTTATCTTGGATTCTTCTCAAAAGCATCACAAAAGGAAACCGTGATGCCTGTCCAGTCTAGTGTTGGCACTCTGCCCCCCGCGAAGCCTCTCCTGATGCTCTAGCGCAGGACAATTTCTAGTCTCTGCTACTGTTTGACCCACTTGGAATTTGTGGTCCTGTGGAGTCTCATATTTTGCTGTTAACCTGGCCATTATGTTATTCTTCCCTCTCCAAAATTTCATAAGATCCTTGAGGAAAGAAAAAGAAAATATATTTATTGGGGAATCCCAGGTGCCATGCTTAGTTCATTTTGCACTCATCAGGCGATTTAATCAATACACCAACTCTGGAATGTATTCATTTCTTCTAGCTGTGGAAACGAAGGCTCAGAGAAATTGTGACTTGCCTAAGATCACATAGGCACAGGCCATGGTTTGGTACAAAACTCCTAGCATGGAGTCTTGCATATAGTTAGAGCTCATTAAGAAGTCATTGAAGGCCTGCCCTCAAAGAGAAAACAAAACAAAGCCACTTTTTGGACAGGATGTAGTAGGGAATGTTGGGCAACATGAAAGGAGACGTACATTTTCTCCCTTTGCCTCTGAATTCAAATCTTTGTCTCCTGCTCCCTGAGACACATGATCTTTTGTGACAGTACTGAGACCAACTGTGTCAATATGACTAAGTTGTTTGTTACAGGAAAACTTTCCTGGGAAATATAATACTACAGACCTATAAATAACTTCACTGTTCTCTTTACTGGAGACAACTGTCTGCTCATCTGGGCAGATAGCCCTCTTAACAAGTAAGAGTTTATGTATTAAGACTTGCTTCAGGATGCTTGCTTCCCTGTGTCCATTGCTCCTAAACTCTTTTATCTCAAAATCTTCCCCATCAGTTCCTTGCCTTGAGACTCAACCACTTGAGCCAAGACACTAAAGCCCTATAAATAGCCCACTTCTAATTATCCTCTTCTGAGACACGGCTAAGTCTCAATCAAGATGATGTTCTTCCTTATGGTAGTGACTTAAAATAAACTTAGTTTTACTTTATTATCAGGTTTTCTGGTGATATTTAGGGAAGTTAAACAGCCCTCAAGTTTTAGCTTCTTTTCATCTTCAATGAGATAAGAACCTCTGGTTGGCTGGTTAGAATAATAGGCTCTGGTGGCAAACCCTAAGTAACTATTTGAAAAAAGGCACACAAAATGGCTGGGGATGAAGATTCCATTTGGTTCCCCTTCATAAGCTAGGCAATGGCTGTTAGCTCCTGCTACTGTCTAACCTTCGTTAAGGAGCCAGTATACAGAATGAGTCAAAGACATAGCTTCTACTTTCTCGGAATTGAAATATCATATGCCCCAAAGTACACCCTTTAAAACCAGGCTTCATTTAAAAAGGTCCTAAGTGTATAACACAGTTATTTTTGTACAAAATTTGCATACCTTGTGGTATAAAGGGGTTGTGGGGAAATCTTGAGTACATCAAAATGACTCCCTTCTACCGCATAAGCATTTTCACTCTCAGGGTTTTGTAATGAGATATATTCATGAGTATGGATGACTGTGCAGGGAATAGAAGTTGTTTATGTTACTCACCTTATTGTATTAGATATTTTTAGTTGCAGGCACAGAAAATCCTGATGTAACTGGCTTAAACAAAAGAAAATTTATTATTCCACATAACAAGAGGTCTGGCTTCATTCTCAGGCTGGAGCATGGTGGCTGGGGCAGTTCCAGGCCTTGTATCCAGCCATGACAAAGGGGGTGTTTCTTCCTTCATCTCGTTCTTGGGAGTTAGAAATTCCTTTTAGCAGTGCCCCAGCATACGTTCCACCATGCATCATTGGCCAGAATTAAACCATGTGTCTACTATTAAGCCAACCACTGGCAGGGGAATGGAATTACCTGAACTGGCAAAGTAGGATCGACCCCTGGGAATGAGATCTCCTTCCCCTGACTTATACAGGATAGATACTTAAATAAAATAGGGTTCTAGTAGCAAGAACAAAGGAGAAATAGATACTGGGTGGGTAACTAATAGTATCTACTAAATATATATATTTAGTATAGCATATAATATGTACACCATACTATAGCATATATTTATAGATAACATATAGCATAAATTCTCTTTTGTCATCTTCTTAAGATGATAGCAGAGAAGAAAATTAGGTAAAAGTATGAGACATAAATTAGGTGCTGAGATATTTTCCAGAGGAAATGTATCAACAACACTAAATAATAACTGTCTATTAAATCAGGGAGTTCTAGAGTGCAGAGAAGATGGTGTCTGCCCTGGTGGACCCAAAGACCTATAGAAAGGACAGGACTAGGGGCTTTGGACTTGCCACTTTGCAGATCAGACTGTAAACAACTAAGTGGGTGAAATCCTCCAACAGTGCCCCTGAGACTGAGCAGCACTTCCAGCTGCTTCTTTCTCAGAAGTCCACAAAGGCCTGCTCTTGCCGCTTATTCGTGTAGGAGCCCAGAAACAGGTTAACCAGCCGAGAACCAGAGAAGAGGCTGTAGCCTTTTCCAATTCCTGATTTCTATTCTTAGAGTAAATAAAGATGGGAAGGAGACGAACAATAAAAACCTTTTTAAAGGTGCCAAGGGCAGCTGCTTTCATTCTAAGTTTGGTCCCCAAATGGCCTGGTACAAAACTGTCTGTTGCCTGAGGAAACTATTATGAACCTAACTTAGGGTTTTGCAATTCAAACCCGATATAGACATCTCCATGGTACTTACAAAGTATTCCAAGATGACGTTCAAGTCAATAGTGAAGGTAGTTACTTCTTCATTTCCTTGCCCCCTGTGGTCCATTGCCAATGCCTAGAATGACTCTACATCTGGGTTGTCACTAATCTTAACTGAAATGTGTGATACCATGATATCTATATGTTTGACTCTGGCTTGTAGAAAAATTATTCACATTTTTATGGCATTTACTATTTTTTTTTTTTTTTGGTAAGGAAGATCAGCCCTGAGTTATCATCTGTTACCAATCTTCCTCTTCCTGCTTGAGGAAGATTGTCCCCGAGCCAACATCCGTGCCAGTCTTCTTCCACTCTGTATATGGGATGCCACCACAGCGTGGCTTGATACGTGGTGCATAGGTCTGTGCCCGGGATCCGAACTTGCAAACCACGGGCCACTGAAGCAGAGTGTGAACCTAACCACTAGGCCACTGGGCTGGCCCCGGGATTTTCTACATTTTAAAGCACCTTCATGTTTCATAAGAGTTTTACAAGATCTCCTGAGGTAAGATAACTATTCAGCTTTATGTATGAGAATACCAAGTTCAGAGAAGTAAATGACAGGTAACTCAATGTGGGGGAGGGGCGGTGAGAAGTGGAGCTGGAGTGTAAATCTTCTGACCCCAGTCTTGAGGCCCTAGACTATGTATGGTCCGTTTGCTCATTTGACTCCCATTGTAAGTAGAATCTGTCCTTTCATTTATAATGATGAGGTAAAGGGTTATTTTTGGAGGACTAAGAGGTAGGAGAAGGCAGAGAGAAGGAAAACATGGAGGTATAATGCTCCTGTGGGATCTTTGGACCCTCAAAGTGTTCTGAACACAGAAAGTGTCTCTTAACTAGATTAAGAAAGTGTCTCTTTCCCTTGGCTAGGGAATGGCTGAGTTCAACCAGTCTATGTAGCTTTCCTTTTTACCATTCAACGCGGTTTTATGAGTGAAGCCAGGCTGAGAAAATTCAGAAGAAGTTTTTAAGTAAAGAGTCTTTAAAAGTCAGTCTGAGGAACTATCAAGTGCTCTTAGGATAATAGTGGCTGCCCAAATTTGAATCTCTCCACATGTTCTGCAAAAACTACATAGAGCAAGAAGGAAAGCAAATGATAGCAGTTGTAACACTGTCTACAACATAACTAAAAGACAGGGAATGTGACAACCTTCAGTGTGTGTAAGTAAGGAACAGACATTTGAAACCAAGACAGTCAGTTGTGGAGCCCTCAGCCCAGTGAGAGTGGAGACTGTGCAGAACAGAGGAGAGTGCATCTGGGTCTGAGTGTCAAAAGAACTCAGATCAAATCACTCTTAGAAAGTGAGAGATCCCTCTGAGTGGGGAAATATGAAAATAAGTCTGAGACCTGGGGTCAGACACCTGGCTACTGGGAATCAAAAGAAAAGGACATGGACGTGCAGAGGACCAGAGGAGGCAGTCTTGGGAAAGCACCCACTCTGGTGACGTAGAAGAGGCAGGCGTTCCTCGGAGGCTTGATGGGAAAGGGAAAGAAGGAAGTAAGAGGTAAAAATTAAGGCTCCTGTAGAAACAAAAGATACCATAGGATCAAGGACACACCAAACCCTTCCCCCTAAAAAAGAGACATATTTAATCAAAACTAAACAAACCTGCATCTTACTGTAGTGAGAGAAAAGTTAGATCTTGAATTAAGAAACCCAGTAAGTCCCCTAAATCCTTTACCCCTGCCTACCTGCACTGTTACTGTTGACCCAGGAGAATGTAAGAAATTTTGGAAGAACATAACACAAAAGATAACAGCCATATAAAGCCACTGTGAGATGAACAAGGGAAATTACAATAAATGTTACCTTCTTCCCCACCAAAACCAAACATAAAGCAGAGGAAAAGTGTAACTCAACATCCCATCCAATGTATGTATTTTTTTTAATTGATGTCATAATAGTTTATAACATTGTAAAATTTGTTGTACATTATTATTTGTCAGTCACCATATAAATGCGCCCCTTCACCCCTTGTGCCCGTTCGTGTGTTAATCTTCCACATATGAGTAAAATTATAATGGTGTTTGTCTTTTTCTGTCTGGCTTATTTTGTTTAACATAATACCCTCCAGGTCCCTCTATGTTGTTGTGAATGGGACGATTTTGTCTTTTTTTATGGCTGAGTAGTATTCCATTGTATATATATACCATATCTTTAATCATCAGTTGATGGACACTGGAGTTGCTTCTATTTCTTGGCTATAGTGAATAATGCTGCAATGAACACAGGGGTGCATAAGCCTCTTTGGATTGTTAATTTCAGGTTCTTTGGATAAATACCCTGTAGTGGGATAGCTGTATCATAAGGTATTTCTATTTTTAGTTTTTTGAAGAATCTGCACAGTGTTTTCCATAGAGGCTGCACCAGTTTGCATTCCCACCAGCAGTGAATGAAGTTTCCCTTTTCTCCACAACCTCTCCAACATTTGTTATTTTTTGTCTTGGTGATTATAGCCATTCTAACGGGTGTAAGGTGATATCTTAGTGTTGTTTTGATTTGCATTTCCCTGATGATTAGTGATGTTGAACATCTTTTCATGTTCATGTTGGCCATCTGTATATCTTCCTTGGAAAAATGTCTGTTCGTATCCTCTGCCCATTTTTTGATCAGGTTGTTTGTTTTTTTGTTGTTCAGTTGTGCGAGTTCTTTATATATTATGGAGATTAACCCCTTGTTGGATATACAACTTGCAAATATTTTCTCCTAGCTGGCGGGTTGTCTTTTCATTTTGATCCTGGTTTCATTTGCCTTGCAGAAGCTCTTTAGTCTGATGAAGTTTCACTTGTTTATTTTTTCTTTTGTTTCCCTTGTCTGAGTAGATATGGAATTTGAAAATATCCCTCCATGACTGATGTCAAAGAGTGTACTGCTTATATTTTCTTCTAGGAGTTTTATAGTTTCAGGTCTTACCTTCAAGTCTTTGATCAATTTTGAGTTAATTTTTGTGTATGGCGAAAGAAAATGGCCTACTTTCATTCTTTTGCACGTGGCTGTCCAGTTTTCCCAGCACTGTTTATTGAAGAGACTTTCCTTTCTCCACTGTGTGTTCTTAGCTCCTTTGTCAAAGATGAGCTGTCTGTAGATGTGTGGTTTTATTTCTGGGTATTCAATTCTGTTCCATTGACCTGTGTGTCTGTTTTTGTGCCAGTACCATGCTGTTTTGATTATTATAGCTTTGTAGTATATTTTGAAGTCAGGGATTGTGAGGCCTCCAGCTTTGTTCTTTTTTCTCAGGATTGCTTTAGCTATTCAGGGTCTTTTGTTGTCCCATATGAATTTTAGTATTCTTTGTTCTGTTTCCGTGAAGAATGTCATTGGTATTCTGATTGGGATTTCATTGAATCTGTAGATTGCATTAGGTAGTATGCACATTTTAACTATGTTTATTCTTCCAATCCATGTGCATGGAATATCTTTCCATTTCTTTATGTCCTCATGGATTTCTTTCAATAATGTCTTATAATTTCATTGTATAGGTCTTTCACCTCCTTGGTTATATTTATTTATACATATTTCATTCTTTTTGTTGCGATTGTAAATGGCATTGCATTCTTGAGTTCTCTTTCTGTTAGTTTGTTATTAGAGTATAGCAATGCAACTGACTTTTGTAAGTTGATTTTGTACCCTGCAACTTTGCTGTAGTTGTTGATTATTTCTAATAGTTTTCTGATGGATTTTTTAGGGTTTTCTATATATAAAATCATGTCATCTGCAAACAGTGAAAGTTTCACTTCTTCATTGCCTATTTGGATTCCTTTTATTCCTTTTTCTTGCCTAATTTCCCTGGCCAAAACCTCCAGTACTATGTTGAATAAGAGTGGCAGCCTTGTCTCATTCCTGTTCTTAGAGGGATGGCTTTCAGTTTTTCCCCGTTGAGTATGATGTTGGCTGTGGGTTTGTCATATATGGCCTTTATTATGTTGAGGTATTTTCGTTCTATACCCATTTTGTTGAGAGTTTTTATCATAAATGGATGTTGGATCTTGTCAAATGCTTTCTCTGCATCTATTGAGATGATCATGTGGTTTTTATTCCTTATTTTGTTAATGTGATATATCACATTCACTGATTTGCGGATATTGAGCCACCACTGTATCCTTGGTATAAATACCACTTGATCATGGTGTATGATCCTCTTAATGTATTGCTGTATTTGGTTTGCCAATATTTTGTTGAGAATTTTTGCATCTATGTTCATCGGCGATATTGGCCTGTAATTTTCCTTCTTTGTATTGTCCTTGTCTGGCTTTGGTATAAGGGTGATGTCAGCCTCATAAAATGTGTTAGGAAGTCTTCCATCTTCCTGTATTTTTTGGAATAGTTTGAGAAGGATAAGTATTAAATATTCTTTGAATGTTTGTTAGAATTCTCCAGAGAAGCCATCTGGGCCTGGACTTTTATTTTTTGGGAGGTTTTTGATTACTGTTTCAATCTCTTTACTTGTGATTGGTCTATTCAGATTCTCTATTTCTTCTTGATTCAGTTTTGGGAGGTTGTATGAGTCTAAGAATTTATCCATTTCTTTCAGATTGTCCAATTTGTTGGCATATAGTTTCTCATAGTATTCTCTTATAATTCTTTGTATTTCTGTGGTCTCCATTGTAATTTCTCCTCTATCATTTCTAATTTTATTTATTTGAGCCTTCTCTCTTTTTTTCTTAGTGAGTCTGGCTAAGGGTTTGGCAATTTTGTTTATCTTCTCAAAGAACCAGCTCTTTGTTTCATTGATCCTTACTACTATTGTTTTGGTTTCAACATCATTTATTTCTGCTCTAATTTTTATTATTTCCCTCCTTCTGCTGACTTTGGGATTTGTTTGTTCTTCTTTTTCTAATTCTGTTAGGTGTAGTTTAAGATTGCTTATTCGGGATTTTTTTTGTTAAGGTGGGCCTGTATTGCTATGAATTTCCCTTTCAGGACTGTTTTTGCGGCATCCCATATGAGTTGGTATGGTGTATTTTCATTTTCTTTTGTCTCCAGATATTTTTTGATTGCTCCTTTAATTTCTTCAATGATCCATTGGTTGTTCAGTAGCATGTTGTTTAGTCTCCACATCTCTGTTACTTTCCCAGTTTTTTTCTTGTAGTTGATTTCTAGTTTCATAGCATTATGGTAGGAAAAGGTGCTTGTTATGACTTCAATCTTCTTAAATTCATAGAGGCTTGCCTTGTTTCCCAACATATGGTCTATCCTTGAGAATGTTCCATGCACACTTGAGAAGAATATGTAATATGCTATGTTTCGATGGTGTGCTCTATATATATCTATTAAGTCCATCTCATCTTGTTTTTTGTTTAAGTTGACTGTTTCTTTACTGACTTTCTGTCTGGATGATCTATCCATTGATGTAAGCGGGGTGTTAAGGTCCTCTCCTGTTATTGTGTGGTTGTTAATATCTCCTTTTAGGTTTGTTAATAGTTGCTTTATGTGCTTTGGTGCTCCTGTGTTGGGTGCATATATATATTTATAAGTGATACGTCTTCTTGGTGGAGTGTCCTTTTTATTATTATATGTTGCCCCTCTTTGTCTCTCATTACCTGTTTTACCTTGAGGTCTACTTAGTCTGATATATGGCATCACCTGCTTTCTTTTGTTTGCCATTAGCTTGGAGTATTTTCTTCCATCCTTTCATTCTGAACCTGTGTTTGTCTTTAGAGCTGAGATGTGTTTCCTGGAGGCAGCACATCGTTGGGTCTTGTTTTTTAATCCATACCACCACTCTGTGTCTTTTGATTGGAGAATTAAATCCATTTACAATTAGAGTGATTATTGATATATGAAAGCTTAATGTTGCTATTTTATTGCTCATTTTCTGGTTCTTCTGCATTTCCTTTGTTTTTCATCCTGTGTGTTTCAGACTACCAATTCAGTATGGTAGTTCTGTATGGAGGTTTTCTTAGTTTTCTCTTTATTTATCATATGTGCCCCTGTTCTGATTATTTGTTTAGTAGTTACCATGAGGTTTGTATAAAAAATCTCATAGATGAGATAGTCCATTTTCTGATGGCCTTTTATTTCCTCAGACTAAGTCAATTCCATCCCTTTCCTCTTCCTCTTCTAGGTTATTATTGTCATGCTCGCTTGTGTTGTGAGTTTGTAGTTAAAGTGATGAAGTTATATCTATTTTTTGTATTTTACTTCCCTTTATCTTTGATGTTATAGTTAAGTGTTTGCTAACCTGTTCTGATAGAGATCTGCAGTTTTTCTGATTTTTTTCAACTTATTTTTCTCTTTGCTCAAGGCTTTGCATCCCCTTTCTCTTCTTTTTTCAGGCATGAGGGCCTTCTTGAGCATTTCTTGTACTGGAGGTCTTGTGGCAATGAACTCCCTTAGCTTTTGTTTATCTGGGCAAGTTCTTATTTCTCCATCATATCTGAAGGATATTTTTGCTGGATAGAGTATTCTTGGCTGAAGGTTTTTGTTTTTCAGAATTTTGAATATATCATTCCACTCTTTCCTAGCCTGTAAGGTTTCTGCTGAGAAATCTGCTGAGAGCCTGATAGGAGTTCCTTTGTAAGTTATTTTATTTTGTCTTGCTGCCCTTAATATTTTTTCTTTGTCATGGACTTTTTCCAGCTTTACTACTATATGCCTTGGAGAGGGTCTTTTCATGTTGATATAGTTAGGAGATCTATTGACTTCATTCACTTGTATTTCCAGCTCCTTCCCCAGGTTTGGGAGGTTCTCAGCTATTATTTCTTTGAACAAGCTCTCTGCTCCTTTGTCCCTCTCTTCTCCCTCTGGAATATCTATTATCCTTATGTTGCATTTCCTAATTGAGTCAGATATTTCTCAGAGAATTACTTCATTTCTTTTTAGTCTTAGTTCTCTCTCCTCCTCTAACTGGAGCATTTCTGCATTTCTATCCTCTATATTTCTAATTCTTTCCTTCATATTGTCAGCCCTGTTCTTTAAAGATTCCAGATTTTTCTTTATCTCCTCCATTGTGTTTTTCATCTCCAACAGTTCTGATTGGTTTTTCTTTATAGTTTCAATCTTTTTTGTAAAAAAGTTCCTGATTTCATTGAACTGTCTATCTGTATTTTCTTGTAATTCGTTGAGTATTTTTATGATACTTATTTTGAATTCTTTGTCATTTAGGTTATAAATTTCTGTGCCTTCAGGATTGATTTCTGGGTGCTTGTCATTTTCCTTCTGGTCTGGAGATTTAATATATTTTTGCATACTGTTTGACAGTGTGGATTTTTCCTCATAATGATAATATCTGGTTGCAGCTTCCACCTGTCACCACTGGGTGGAAGTCAAGAGCTGTGTATTCTGAGCCTGCTGCACTCTACGGGTGCTCTGGCTGACTGGCTGGGGTGAAGCACTGGGCGGGGGGAGGGGCACTTTGTTCCACCTGACCAATCCCGGGGCCTTCTCGCTCTTTCTCTTGTTATCTGCTCTTCTGGGCTGCTAGCTTGATGATGACACTCCTGCAACAGTTCAATCCCCTCTGTGTGGGAGTTTCCCATGGGCTGTGAGGGAACTTGGAGAGCAATGGTTTTCCTGCATAAAGCCACTCTTCCCTCCTCTCTCTCTGAGAGCTGTGGGGTCCTAGTCCCAGAGTCACTGCCACTGGGGATGGAGAAGAGTTCTCCTTACTCCCTTCCACTTCCTCTGGGCATACCAGCACCTCCACCTTCAAATGAATGGCTACGTACTTCTCTCAGACATCTTCTGTTGTGTGAATGTCATCTGTTGGTATATGAATGTCCTTTTTGTTGTATCTTAGGGGGAAAAAGTCTAAGGGGAGAGCTCCCTCCACCATGATGCTGACGTCACTTCTCCCAATGTATGTATTTTTGTGTGTGTGTGTGAGGAAGATCGGCCCTGAGTTAATATCTGCCAATCCCCCTCTTTTTTCTTGCTGAGGAAGAGTGGCCCTGGGCTAACATCCATGCCCATCTTCCTCCACATTCTATGGGATGCTGCCACAGCATGGCTTGCCAAGCAGTGCATTGGTGTGCGCCCAGGATCTGAACTGGTGAACCCCGGGCCGCCACAGCAGAGCATGTGCACTTAAGTGCTTGCACCACCAGGCCAGCCCCCCAATGTATGTATTTTTAAACAAGAATTTTCAGATTTTAAACAAATACATTGGATCAGAAAATTAAAGACAAAATGACCAAATCAACAAAAATTTAATGACAAAAACCTAGAAACACGTAAAATGAGAGATGATTGCTATCAGAAAAGATATGTAAGAAACACCTCAGAAATAAAAACTAAATTACAAGATCCATTCAGAGAATTGATTCATTTGAAAATAAAGCAAGAGCATTATAGGCAAGATAAATAGGCAAAGAAAATCCACCTCACATATAATTGGGGTTGAAGAAGAAGGAGAAGGAGGAAGAGGAAGAAAGGAGGAAGAAGAAGAAACAGAACTAATATTTAAAGCCATAGCTCACGAAATCTTTCTGAAAATAAAAGAAGTCTTTTCATATTTAAAGATCTATAATGTACCTAAGGGAGCTGGGTTGAAAGGATCAACTTCAATTCTTCTAATAGAACAATTTAACTTTAAAGATGAAAGGGAAAAAAAGTTCCCCTATGATACTCCTCAAATCACTTACAAAGGATAGAAAATTTTACTGGCATCAGAGTTTTCAACTTCAGATACAAGGCAAGTGTGATATCATGATTTATAATAAGAAATATATATTTGGTCTTTGTTCCTGTTCCTGGCACAAAGCTCCTAAAACCTTTGGAATCTCTGAAGTGATGTTTCTTTTTGTACGCTGTTGAGATGACTAGTGGCTGAGGGCTCCCAGATAGCCTCAGGCTGAGGGCTGGGTTCTAGGGGGAACCAAACACGTGATGAGAAGGTGGAACTTCCAGCCCCACTCCTCAACCTCTGGGGAGAGGTAAGGGGTTGGAGGTTGAGTTAGCCACCAATAACCAATGATTTTATCAGTTATGCCTTCTTAATGAGGCCTTCACAAGCCACCCTAACTGAAGGGCTTCAGAGAGCTTTTGGGTTAGTGAACATTTGGAGCTACTTGGAGGGTGACATTCCTGGAGAGGGCTTGGAAGCTCCATGCCCCTTCCCACATACCTTGTACTATACATCTCTTCTGTATGACTCCTCTTGAATTGTATGCTTTTGTAATAAACTGGTAATCTAATAAATACACAGTTTTCCTGAGTTCTGTGAACCATTCTAGCAAATTATTAAACCTGAGGAGGTGGTTGTGAGAACCCCTGATTTGTAGTCAAGTTGGACAGAAGTTGTGGGTACCCTGAGGACCCACTACTCGTGATTGGCATCTGAAGTGGGTGAAGGCAGTCTTGTGAGACTGAGCCCTTAACCTGTGGGGTCTGCATTAACTCCACTCAGTGTCAGAATTGAGTAGGACACCCAGTTGGTGTTTGCAGAGAACTAAGAATCACTTGGTGTAGAAAAACCCACACGTCTAGTGTCAGAAATGTTCTTTGAACTGTTGTCGTAGTAGTACCATTAGTGATAAGGAAAAACAGAAGAGTTTTTTTATTTCAGCAAGACAATAGAGTAGCAATATTTTAATAAAGCTCAAAGAAAGAATGTGTGAATCAAGAATTTTGTATACAGCCAACTGCTTATCAATCATTAAGGCTACAGAAAAATTTTCCAACATGGAAGAACTCTAAATTCTTTTTATACAAACTCTTCCTAAGAATCTCTTGAAGGACACGCTTCATTTAAATGTGTTTTTCATCAGTAAAAATATTGATGATGAGCAGTGAGTAGATTTAATTGTTAATTTAAGCCTAAAACAAAAGAATGGATGAGGCCAGAGGAATACTGTATAAATATTATGAGTTCTGACAAAGTAATACTTTACCTAAAAATGTGAAGAGACAGGAGAGAAAGACGGGGAAGAAAATAAGCTCAGTGATACTTGGATGGTAATAGGTGAATGCCAAAGCATGTCTTTTAAAGCTGACAAACCAAAGAGTAGAAAACTAAACAGGGAGAGGGGAGATAAATTTGTTAGAAAAGGTGTTAGTATATGGGAAAATTATAGCACAAAAGTACAAACGTTCAAAAATCCACCCTCCTCCAATAATTTAATATGATGAAAGAAATAGACCACACAGAGAAAAAAACAAAACCCAAAACAGTAAATATCACAACATGCACCTGTAAATACAATATTAAACATATGGCAAAGTTTAGGTCAAACATTTTAACTGTATCAGTAAATATAATTAGCTTATCTTACCTATTAAAAGAAAAGAACATCAGACTGGCTCACAAAGTAAAAACCAACTCCACACTATATAAAAGAAATACACCTAAGACAAAGTGATTCGGAGAAGGCTAAAAATAAAGAAATGGGTAAATGTCTTTCAAGAAAACAGGAACAATAAGCAAACAGGATTGAGATTCTGATATCAGACAAGGTATAAATTAGGCTCAAAAACCTTAAGGAATAGCAACAGCAAAAACCACCACCAACCAAGCAAAAAATAGAATACTTTGAAATGTTAAAGGCTATGATTTACAATGAACATATGATACTTGTGAATATGGATGCAACAAATAACATAGCAACTAATTTCATAAGTCAGAAACAGCAAGAAGTGCAAAGAGAAATAGACAGAAGCACATGTTGCCATGAGACTTTAACATTCAGTCCAAGACAGGTCAAGTAGACAAAACATTAACAAAGGAATAAAAGAACTTATTAAGGTAGATTTAGTGGATTTATATCAACCTTATACCACACTAATAGAAACTGTTCACAACTTATTTTATGAACACAACTCATTTATGAGGCCTCTATTATCCTGATACTAAAACCAGATGAAAACCAAAAATATCCTGATACTAAAACCAGACAAAAACATTTGTTTGTAGTCACAAAGAGTCACAAAGAAACATAGAATAAAGGACACAACACACATGGTAATCTCATTAGAAAATTTTTTGACAAAATCCAACATCCTTTCATGGTAAAAATACTCAACAGACTAGGAATAAGGAAATTCCTCAATCTGATAAACACCATCAATGAAAAACACAGGTAACCATCATACTTAAAGATGAAAGACTGAATGCTTTTTTTGCCAAGATCAGGAACAAGACAAGGATGTCTACTCTCACCACCTCTTTTCAACATTGTAATGGGAATTCTAGCCAGAGCAGTTAGGCAAGAAAAAGAAAAAAAATTCATCCAGATTGAAAAAGTAAAACTATATCTAATCAGCCATAGTTCAAGAAGGAGCTTGGTGACAGATGACATGATTTTGTATATAGAAAGTTCTAATGAATATACAAAAAAAATTATTAGAACTAACGAGTTCAGCAAGGTCACAGGATACAAGATCAATGTGGTAGGCAGAATAATGGTCCCCCTCCCAAATACATCCATGTTCTAATCCCCAGAACCCGTGAATATGTTTGGTTACGTGGCAACAGGGATTTCAGGGTCATGTGGAATTAAGATTGCTAATCATCTAATTTTAACATTGAGACATTATCCTGGATTATCAGGGTGGATCCAATGTAATCACAAAGGTCCTTCAAAGCAGAAGATGGAAGAGAGAACGAGATCAGAGTAGTGGGATCTGAGGAGGGTGTGACCTGATGTTACTGGCTTTGAAGCTCAAGGAAAGAGGCCATAAACTAAGGAATCTAGAGGCTCAAAAAGATAAGAAAAGAGATTCTCCCCTAAAGTTTCCAGAAAGAAATGCAGCCCTTCTGGCACTTTGATTTTAGTACAGTGAGACCTGTGTTGGGATTCTGACCTATAGAACAGTAAAATAATAAATTTATGTTGTTTTAAGCACCAAGTTTATGGTAATTTGTTACAGAAGCAATAGACCACCAATTGTATTTATATACATTAGCAATGAAGAATCTGAAAATAAAATAAGGAAAACTATTTCATTTACAATTGCATGAAAAAGAATAAAATACTTAGAAATAAATCTATTAAAAAGTGTAAGGCATGTATACTAAAAACTATAAAACATACCTGAAAGAAATTGACAAAGTCCTAAATAAACAGGAAGACATACCGTGTTCATGGATTGGAAGACTTATTACTTTTAAGATGGCAATACTTCCTTAACTGTTCTATAGATTCAACACAATCCCTACCAAAATCCTAGCTGGTTTTTGCAGAAATTGACAAGATGATCCTCAAGTTCATTGCATATGGATCTAGAATAGCCAAAAGAATTTTGAAAAAGAAATAGTTGGAAGACTCACATTTCCCCCTTTCTAAACTTACTACAAAATCCTTACAATGCTGCAGTACTTGCATAAGTAGAGACATATAGATTAGCAGAATATAACTGAGGGTCCAGAAATAAACCCATGTATTTATGGTCAATTGATTTTTGCCAAGATAATTCAATGGAGTGAAAGAATAGTATTTTAAACAAATGGAACTAGGACAACTGGATATTTACACGAAAAAGAATGAAATTGGACCTCTTACTTACCTCACACACAAAAATTAGCTCACAATGTATCATTGACCTAAATGTAAGACCTAAAATCACAAACCTTTTAGAGAAAAACATATGCGTGAGCTTCATGAGCTTGAATTAGGCACTTATTTCTTAGATATGAAATCAAAAGCACAAGCAACAAAAAAACAGACAAATTGGACTTAGTCAAAATTTAAAACTTTTGTGCTTCAAAGGTCATCTTTAGGAAAATGAAAAGGCAACTCACAGAATGGGAGAAAATATTTTCAAATTATATATATGATAAGTGACGAGTATCCAGAATATATAAAGATGTCTTATATCTCAAAAATAAAAAAACAAATATTCCAATTAAAAAATAGGCAAAGGATTTGAATGGAAATTTCTCCAAAGAAGATATACAAGTGGCTGACGAGCACATAAAAAGATGCTCAACATCATTAGCCATTAGAGAGATGCAAATCAAAACCACAATGAAATATTGACAATGAGACTAGGATGACTATAATCAAAAAGACAGACAATAACAAGTATTAGGTAAGGACATGGAGAAAGAGGGACCCTTGTGTAGTGATGGTGAGCATATAAAATTATATAGCCACTTTGGAAAACAGCTTGGCAGTTCCTCAAAAACTTAATCAAAGAGTTACCATGTAACTCAGCTATTCCATTCCTAGAATTTGAAACAGAAATTCCACTCAAGAGATTGAAAACATACATCCACTGAAAAACTTGTACATAAATGTTCTTAGCAGCATTATTCATAATAGCCCCAAAGTGAAAATAACCCAAATGTCCATCAACTGATGAGTAGATATATATATATATTCATACAATGGAATATTATTTAGCAATAAAAAGGAATGAAGTACATACTGATATATGCTACAACATGGACAAATATTAAAGCATTATGCTACATGAAAGAAGAAAGACACAAAAGGTCATATGTATTATATAATTCCATTTATATGAAATGTCCAGAATAGGCAACTCTGTATGTTCTGGAATTATTTTTTATTTATTTATTTTTTTCATGAGGAAGATCGGCCCTGAGCTAACATCTGCCAATCCTCCTCTTTTTGCTGAGGAAGACTGGCCGTAGGCTAACATCCATGCCCATCTTCCTCCACTTTATATGAGATGCCGCCACAGCATGTCTTGACAAGCAGTGCATCGGTGTGCGCCCAGGATCCGAACCGGCGAACCCTGGGCCACCGCAGCAGAACGCGTGCACTTAACCACTTGCGCCACCAGGCCAGCCCCTGTTCTGGAATTAGATGGTGATAATAGTTGTACAATTTTGTGAAAATACTAAAACCCACTAGATTGTACACTCCAAAGTGAATTTTATGGTATGTAAATTATGTATCAGTAAAGCTGTTATTTAAGAAGTTATCATACACAGAGAACAGACTGGAGGTTACCAGAGGCAAGATATGGAGGGGTGGGCAAAATGGGTGAAGGGGGTCAAAAGGTACAAACTTCCAGCTATAAAATAAATGTCATGGGATGTAATGTACAGCATAGTGACGTTAGTTATTAACACTGTATTGTATATTTGAAAGTTGCTAAGAGAGTAGATCTTAAAAATTCTTATAAGAAAAAAACTGTAACTATGTGTGGGGATAGATGTTAAGTAGACTTATTGTGGTGATTGTTTCACAATATATACAAATTTTTTTTTTTAATTTTTATTTATTTGTTTATTTTTCCCCCAAAGCCCCAGTAGATAGTTGTAGTCATAGCTGCACATCCTTCTAGTTGCTGTATGTGGGACGTGGCCTCAGCACAGCCGGAGAAGTGGTGTGTTGGTGCATGCCCGGGATCCGAACCCTGGCCGCCAGTAGCGGAGCGCGCGCACTTAACCGCTAAGCCACGGGGCCGGCCCGCAATATATACGAATATTGAATCATTATGTTGTACACCTGAAACTAATACAATGTTATATGTCAATTATACCTCAATCAAAAAAGTTCCTTGTAGTGAAAACACTGTATATCAGAATTTATGGAATACAATTAAAGGAGTGATCAGACGTATTCATTACCTTCCATATTTGTATCAATACAAATGAAATGTTCAAATTAAATGAATTAAGTCCCTGGCTCACAAAGCTAGAAAACAAACAGAAAAACCAAAAATAAACAGAAAAGAGCAGTGATAAAGATAAAAACAGAAGTTAATGTTAGAAAATGGGAAAATAGTAGAAACAATGTATAAATTAAAATATTATACCATTGAATATATAACCCACCAGCTAGCCTAATCAGAAAAAAGAGAGGACACATAAATATACAAAATAAGAAATGAAAAGAGGCAAATAACAATTGAAACAAAGGAAATTGTAAATTACAAGGGTTAGGAGCTGTTTTTCACTCCCAGCACTCTGACCAACTGGGTGCCCCATTCAGTTCAGTTCTGACCCTAACTACCTGGAGTTAGTGCAGGCCCCAGAGGTTGAGGGCTCAGTCCCACGAGACTGTCCCCCCTTTCAGATACCAATCATAAGTCCTGGCCCTCCTGACCAACCAGCTCTCACTTCACAGGTTTCCATGACCCCCTTCTCAGGATTGATAATTCCCTGGAATGAGTTACAGAACTCGGGCAAACACTTAACTTATGTTTACTGGTTTATCATAAAGGGTGTAACTTAGGAACAGCCGAATGGAAGACAGGCATAGGACAAGGCATGAGGTGGGTGGCGTAGAACTTCCATGCTGCCTCTAGGCACACCACCCTCCCAGCATCTCAGTGTGTTCACCAATCCAGCAGCGCTCTGAACCCTGTCGTTCAGGGGTTTTCATGGGGTTCCATTACACAGGCACGCTTGATTAAACCATTGGCCATTGGTGACTAAACTCAGTCTCCAGCCCCTTTCCCTCCCCAGAGGTTATGGGGTGGGGCCGAAAGTGCCAACTCTCTAATCATGGCAGGTCTTTCTGGCAACACGCGGCCATCCCAAAGCTGTCTAGGGACCCCCAGCCACCAGTCATCTCATTAGCCTGCAAAAGACACTCATATCACTCAGGAGATTCCAAGTGTCTTAGAAGCTCTTGTGTCAGAAACTGGGGACTAAGAGCAAATACTACAACAAAAGACGCTCCTATCACCCCATCACTCAGGAAATTACAAGAGTTTTAGAAGCTCTGTGTCAGCAACATGGGACAGAGATGAATGTATATTTCTTATTACATCACAGTATCACAAAGGGACTAATACATCACTTTATGCAAATAAATTTTAAAACCTAGATGAAATGGATAATTCCCTAGGAAAATACAATTTACCAAAATTGATTTCAATAAACTATTAAACAGACTAATTTCTGTTAAAGAAACACACAAAATCAACAAAGAACTACATCATTAACAAAAAAATCTCCTTAAGCCCAGGTGCTTTCAAAGGTGATGTCTATCAAGACTTTAAAGACCAATATTACACCAATTTTTTCAGACTTTAAAAAGAATTACTTTTGAATTATTTTTATGAAGCAATACAATATTAATACTAAATGTGCTAAACATGTCACAAAAAGAGGAAACTGCAAATTATTTTCACCTATGAATATCTTGGCAAAATCCTAAATGGTAGCAAACAGAATTTAATATCATGTTGAGAAAATAATATATTATGACCAATTGAAATTTATTTCAAGAATGCAAAAATGGTTTAATATTAGGAAATCTATTAATATAGTTCACTATATTAATTAATATGTCCATGTATGGATAGAGGCCTTCAACACAATCCAACAGCTATTCCTTATAAAAACACATAATAAAATATAATTGACGGGGACTTCTTCAACATGATATATATATATACACACCATACACTACACGGTGTACCATCCATTACACGTTGGGCCTAAAGCAGCATCTCACTGGTAAACACCAGAGGCTTTTCCATAGGATCAGGAAGAAGGCAGGCTGTGCAACACCTCCACTGCTCTCTAACACTGTATTGAAAGTATTAGCCAATTCAGATGCAATGAAAAAGATTGACAAGTTGGACCGCATAAAATTAAAAAAATCTTTTTAATGTCATAAAATGCCATAAAATGACAAATTGGGAGAAAATACGTACAATGTATTTCACAGATACTGGACTAATCACTCTAAGAACTCTTAGAAATTGAGGAGGGTAAAAGATCAGAAACCTGACAGAAAAATGAGCCAATAATGAACAGATAGTTCACAGAAAAACATATATAAGTGACTCCTAATCTTATAACTGAAAAGTTCAACTTCCCTGTTGAGAGAGGAATGCAAATTAAAACCACATCGAGATATTTCTCGATTTGTCAAAAATTCAAAGACTTAACAGCAGGCCGTTGGCAAGGCTGTGGGAAATGGGCATTGTCATAGGTGCTGGCAAGTGTGCAAAATGGATGGTCCCCATGGATGGGGACCTGGGAACAGCAAACAAAATGACATGGGCCTTTACTCTTTGACCAGCAATGCCACTTCTAGGAATTTCCCCTGAAAATATATCCTCACAAATTTAAAACAACGTATGAGAAAGTTATTTGTGACAGGTATTTGTAATGGCAAAACATTGGAAAGAAGCTAAAAGCCTCCAGCTAGGAGCCTGGCGGAATAAACCGTGGTGCATCCACCTGGTGGAGCCCTGCTGCCACCACACACGACTGAGGAAGACATCTAGGAATGGACACTGAGTCACTTTCAGAATACATTAACAGAAAAAGCAAAGTGCAGAACAGTTACATTTATTTTGTTAACTTCTGTGTCAGAAACGTGGGGACATTATAACATGTATGTGTGTACGTATCTGTTTATTTTTGCAAAGAAGAAATATAAGAAGGACAAGCGAGATCCTAAGAAAACCGCAAATTTAAGTGCAAGACATACTTGTTTTGTTGTTTTCTTCTTTTAATGTTTTTGTAGGTTTGAAATTAAAAAAAAATAATGTTGAGAATTAAAAGAACAAACAACACCCTGCCCCCCCAGCCTAAGGGGAGCACACGTCGGGGTGAGGGGTGCTCCAGGTTCTGTCTTGCTGATGGGTGAGGAAGACAGCCCCGGGTGGACTGTTGCACCTGTTCGAGGGCAAGGCTCTTAACATCAGTCACCTGACCAGTGGTCTTGTCACCATCCACTCGGAAGGCTCTTGTGTCACACAACTCCAGCTTCTGCCCCCCACTTTTCTTCTTTCATCAAACATTTATTGAGTACCTACCATTTGTCAGGCCCTGCATTAGGCCTTGTGCTCTTCGTAGATGAAAAAGACATATTGCCCGCCCTCAAGGGGCTCCGAGTCCGGGGGGACATGTACAATCAACAACACAAGTGTGGCTCTTCTGGACGGGCTGGGGGAGAGACCATACGGGAGCTTGGAGAGAGCAGAGCAGGACCACGTCTCCCTTCACCCAGCCCCACCAGCCGGTGTCCGGGCCACCACCCTGATTCCTTGTGCTGTAGGAAGAGTGTCACCTACACCAGGCGTGGGCCACCACACCAGGGGGTGGGGAGGGATGTGCAGAAGGCCTCACACTGACCTCACAGGGGTCTCCATCTCGCCTGGAGGTCAAGCTTCCTTGGAGAACAGCTTTCCACTCGGGTGGGTCACTTGGGACTTGTGGGGTTCTGTCCTGACTGCCAGTGCGCTGGCCCCTCAGCTCCTTGGAGGGAGACTGTCTAAGATGCCTGCTGATCTGAAAGGGTTCTGAGGTGCTGGCAGTGAGGTGTATCTCCCCTTCTCCCTCTGGTGGTCTCTGGTTCTTTCCTTCAGGGGGCTGGCTCTGTCCAGGGCAAAAGGAATGGGAGCCAGGGGCTTGACTTTTCAACCCAAACCACTTCTTATTCTGGATATCCTCTTGGTGGTCTAAGCTGGCTGTAAGTGGGATGGCGTTGGCTTCTCTCTGGTCATCGTCTAGAGGGGATTTAGCTCTGTTTTGACCTTTGGGATTTGGCTCCCTCCGTGCATCCCTTTGTCACGGTGCAAGTCTCCAAGCCACGCGGGCTTTTTGGACAAGCAGCTGCAGTTCCACTCTGTTCCACATGGTGGCAGGTTTTGCCTCGAAAAGGGACTCTTCACTGGCCATCGCCCACTCCCGGCTCAGAGGCGTGACATCACAGAATTATGTTCCTTGACAAACGTAATTTATATTGATTGTTTTTGTGAATGCATCAGAGAGAATGTACGCTCAGGATACATTCTTGGTGGTGTTGACTGCCTTTTCTATTTAGAAAAAGAAACTAAAACAAATATCTTTAACACTTTCAGCGGATCCTTATTATAATGGATCAGGCATAATCAGATTAGAATTCTGGGGAGGATGTGGAAGGCAGAGACGAAAGGAACAACCGGATAGATAGACCCATAGAAGAGCTTTCCTGCAATTGTTCCTTTCACTGTGACACAGTCAATATTTCAACATTGCCTTGCTTTAGTAATTCAGAGAGTTGGGAAAGGCTTTTCTGTCGTTCCTCTCTCTTGGTAAAGTGACGCTCGCTTGTGGGTCCGCCCGGATCTGGCGTCAGCGTGGCCCTCCCCGTCTCACACCATCACAAGCTCCTGTTTTCATCAGGACACTCTACCAAGTCCTGACATTGTGGTTCCTAACAAAAGGGGAAGAAACAGAGGTATCCAATTTGAGAAGAAATAAAAAACTGAGGAGGTGCTGGAATCCCTCCTTCTGATCCTTTACTTTCAGGCTAAAAGATAACAGAAAATGCAAAGAAACAAGAAACAAATCAGAAAACTTCTACTCTGATGATCATTAAAATAGTATTTTGGTGGACACTTACTCTATGCCAGACGCTCTTCTGACATTAGTGTTTTGCTTTTTGAGGTCCAAGTCAATTTATTCTATTTTTCTGTATTCTGGTTTGAAATCTCAATCAAAGGCGATGAGTTCACAAATATTGGAAACTTGAACAGTGAAGACGATGGAGCTCCCTCCCTCCTGCT
The DNA here is from genome assembly GCF_057802395.1 of Ceratotherium simum simum. NCBI lineage: Eukaryota > Metazoa > Chordata > Mammalia > Perissodactyla > Rhinocerotidae > Ceratotherium > Ceratotherium simum. Next base: position 37,922,626 of record NC_141927.1, on the reverse strand, counting down.
GCCTGGACCCTCCCCTCCTGTTTTCTTGGTCCCTAGCACCTGATCGCCTGATCACAACTCTGTTCACTGGCCTAGCGGGGGTGGTTCTACTCCTGGGACTTGGAGCTGTGTGACTCAGAAGGCCACAGAGACCCTCTCAGACCAGAGGCAGATACCCCTAAATGACTCATGGTCAATTACCCAAATAGGGGAGGAGGCAGCTGGGAGGGGAAACTTGCCTGGGAGCCCATGGCAGGGCCAGGGAGACCAGTGGTTCTGCACAGATGGGGAGGAACCTCAGCCGAGTTGGGGATGGGACAGGTGTGAGCTGCTCACAGCTGACTTACACATCAAGGAGCCTGGCCAAACAGTGCTTCCCATAGACTTGCCCTAGAAGCAATTTCTGTCAAATGATACTAATAGGGTGCCACCTTTTCAAGATGCTCTGGCTAAGGATTCAAAAGTAGTTCTTTGGATTTCCAATCTGTTGCTTTATAGGCTCAACCTAGGAGAATGAGTAATGGGAATTTTAGAGGTGAGGCAGGTCTGAGGTTTCAGCATCAATCTTGTCTGGCCCCTAAAACAGTAGGGACTGAAACTCTGTTCCCTGCAGTCCCAGTGGGTCCAGAGAAACCCAGCCTCAGCTTGCTCCACTGTGGACAGCTGGATGTGGCTGAGGCAGCACACACCACGAGGACTGGCACCACTTGACATTCAGGACTACGGAGCCTCAGTGGGCCTTCCCGGCCCCAGGCTGTCACGCTAGGTTTGCCAGGGAGAGTTGCTTACTTACTTTCTTACACATCTAAGAAACCTTTTCTTCTCCCCTCAAATCTTCAAACTTCTCTCCCATCCTATTTCACTGAGAAAATTGAAGCAACTACAAGGGAACTTGGAAGACTCCTACCACACCCACACCTGTCCACAGATGAGCTGTCCACAGCTCCTGCGCACCGCACTCCATGTGGGTCCGTTCCCTCTGGCCATCCACATTCATGGCTCTAACAGTCCTCCCCTCTCTCCCTCCTAGATGACTTGGTCTCTACTCTCCTGGTTATTCCAATCAGCTTACAAACATGCTGTTGTTTCTTTCACTTGGAAAGCCAACAGAAACAACATTTCTCTTGACCCCACTTCTTCTACCAGCCTTCTCTTCAAATTTTTGCTTTCCTTTGCAACAAATCTCCTTCCCTCTCATTTGTCTTGAATTCTCTTCAATCAGGCTGATTTGCCTCCAGGACTCTATTGGAATTGCTGTTATTAAGGTCCCCAGTGGCCTCCTCATTGTTAAATCCAGTGGTCAGTTTTCAGCTCTCCATTTTGTGACATTTGACACAGCTGCCCATCCCCTCCTCCTGGCTGTACTTTTTTTTCCCTTCCAGTAACTTCCAGGATAGCACGTTCTTTGGCTTCTCCTCTCATCTCACTCCTCTCTCCTTCTCAGACTCCTTTGCTGGCTCCTTGCTGGGGTGTAGTTTGTAGACTTCTTTTCTTCTCCAAAACACTCACTCCCATATTGATCTTATGAGTACAGTGGCTTTACTTACCATCCGTATGCTGATGACTCCCAACTTCCATCTCCGGGACCCAGGCGCCTCTGCTAAACTCCACACTCATATACCCAACTGTCTTTCCATTTGGTGGCCAGTAACCACTGCAAACTCAACATGTACACAGCTGAACTACTGTCTTCCCACTTCAAACTTGTTTCACTAGCGGCCTTTCCCAACTCTCTTTATGGCAATCCAATCCTTACCATTGCTCAGGCCCCAAATCTGGGAGTTATCATTGACCTCTCCCTTTCTTGAATCTATCTAATCTGTTAGGGACTCCTATTGACTTTACCTTCAAAACACATTCAGAATCTAACCAATTTCTCAGCATCTTTACTGCTCCAGCCTGGGCCAAGCCACCAGCATGAGTCATCCTTGCCCCTTACAGGGTTATGCTTTTTATATGAAGTCACTTCACTGATCAAAACCTTCCTGTGGCTCCCCATTGCCCTAGGGTAAAAGCCAAAATCCATACCATAGCTTACAGGGTTCTGCAGGAAAATCTGGCTCCCTGTTACCTCTTTGACCTCATGTCCCACCGTCGTCTCCCTCCATGACTCATTCCACCCCAACCACACTGGCCTGCCTGCTCTGCCTCAAATATACCAGGCACCCTACTGGCTGATGGCCTTTGCTTATTTTGTTCCCTCCCCTTGGAATACTCTTCTCCCAAATATCTTCTTAGTAACTCCCTCCTCACCTTCTTCAAATTTATGCTCAATCCTCATCTTTTCATTGCATCTACCCTGACTACCCCATTAATACTGGGCCCTGACCCCCTACCCCATTGGCACCCCTACTGCCATTATCCTTCTCTATATTTCCTTTTATTCCATAGCACCTATCACTATTTATTCATATACGTATTTATTTATTATGTTTATTGTTTGCTTTTCTCTGCTCACTAGATGGAAGCTCTGTAAGACAGTGATCTTTGTCTGTTTTATTCAGTGATATATTCCAAGTGCCTAGAACAGTGCTTGGCTCATAGAAGCCACCCAATAAATGTTAATTGTGAATGAATAGGCAGATGGATGAATGAATGAATGAATGAACACAGCTGGTCATATAATAACAACTCAGTCTCGACCAAGAGGTGGACAGCCATGTGCTGTCTCCTGGCTATATGGGGATCGCACACTTACAGCCTTCCTTCACTAGCTCCCCAGTGTGTGAGGGTGTCCTATTGGTGGCAAACGCCTAGAGGCACTTCTTACTGGTGAGAGGCCGGCTGGGCTGGTCCAGCCTGCAAGTTTGTCCTCAGTTGCTGATCAGGTCAGAGAATTGGTGCAGAGCCTCAGGTCTGGTGGGTGGCAAGAGGCTGTAAACAGTAATCTGAGTCCAGAGTGTAGCCCAGAGTGCAGGAGGATTCAGGGAAACATGGATGTAGGGAGCAAAATGAAATCATGATTTGATTTTTGGGGTTTGAGACGAAGTCTGTGAATGACATCAGTCATTGCTGGAGGTCTGTTCTGTGAGGGTGTTGCTGGCATGAGGCACAAGACAGCTTTCAGACTTTTCTCCAAGAATGCATAGAGCGTGGCTGGTGTGCTCATCATTGTAGAGCCAGTTTCTAGCAGAGTGCCCGGCAATAGATGGTAGATGGTAAATAATTACTTATGGGATGATCGAATGCTTGTCGAATGGTGTTTTGTGGGTGGGACTGTTCACAGTCTGGTACCCATTACAAGTCCCTGATGTAAACTCTGATCCAATAGCGTGCCACCCTTCTCCCACACCTGTCATCAGAAAGGCCCTTTACCAATAGATGGTTATACTGCGGCAGTTTTGTGGTCCGTTCTATGGGCTCCTGAGGCCAATCTCCTGGGTTGGAACCTGTCTGTGTGACCCTGTGCGTGTTGCTTAGTCTTCTTTAGGGTTCAATTTCTTCATCCATAAACAAGTCGTAATACTTCCTGCATCATAACGTTGCTGGGTTGGCTCATATATTCACAGCCTTTATTATTTCTGGATAAAAGTCTGAAACCTTGCTTACTGTACTCCTAGTCACTGGCTTGGGCCTGCTCCACGAAGTAAATTTCTGTGGAATATAATACCACAGACACTTACCTGATGCCAGGTTCCAGACGGCACCTGAGTTTTGGTTGTTGTGACCCTCCTGTACCCCTCATCTGCACCCTTTGGATGTTTAGACCAACCGGGCGCTCACTCTGTCCCAGCTCATGGACACTGGGCCTTTCTTGGAAAGAGCTGGTTAGCAGCCCCTGCTTAGGCCTGGACAGTTCTGACGGGCTCCCTGCTGGACCATGGTGCCAGGGGCTTTGTGTCGTGTTCGAAGGCACATGACAACAATAAGTGTTCTTGTCCAAGAGCTGTGGGCGTAATGAATCGTGAAGCAGTGTAAGGATTTTTTCTTCTTAATTAACTTCACATGTATATTTATGAGGTTGTTTACAAGATGTGATGAAGGTGGTGGCAAAGGGTAGGTGGGAACCGGTAGTTTTAGAGATGGTAGCCTTCAGGCCTCTGACTCACAGGGCCTTCATTCCAGACCGGCCCTGCCCCGATCATGCGCTCATTCTCCCTCAGACTTTGGGTCGACTGTGCAGTTACGAACTTCTGGAGGGACTTGAGCAGAAGTGTGGTTGAATGGCCACGTGGTAGAATGGGGTGGCTTTATTTCTCCAGAGTCAGCTCCACCTAAACATATGAACAGCCACTGCTGAAGCTTCTGGGTGTTTGCTTAGTAACTTCAAAAAGATGAGCTTTGACGAGAGGCCTGAAGTGCAAATGGGTTTGGAAATGGCTGCTGCTGCCAGCAGAGGCCGGACGACAGGAACGGTGGTGGTGGAGAGTTGAAAAGACTAATTTTAGACCATGATCTGCAGTTTACTAATCTTATGACCTTGGACTCGTCACCTTCCTTTTGTAGCCCTCAAGCTTTTCAATCTTGTTTTACAGGCGGAATCTTTTTTTTTTTTTTTTTTGAGGAAGATCAGCCCTGAGCTAACATCTGCTGCCAGTCCTCCTCTTTTTGCTGAGGAAGACTGGCCCTGGGCTAACATCCGTGCCCATCTTCCTCTACTTTATATGGGATGCCACCACAGCATGGCTTGACAAGCGCTGCGTCAGTGCGTGCCCCGGATCCGAACCTGCGAACCCCGGGCCTCTGAAGCGGAGTGCGCACACTTAACTGCTGCGCCACCAGTCTGGCCCCAGGCAGAATCATTTTTAAAAAGATATTTCATGTGGAAGCCAAATTTATAGTCATTATAGATCAAATCAGAAGTAAAACTGCTCTGAATGAAAACGGGAGGGGATGGGGTGGCTCAGTGCCCTGCTTACTCAGAACGTCCCCACAAACTGTGCCCACGATGACTCCTGGGGTGTCTCCACCCTACCCCTAAGGCCCTGAGTGACACAGTGTGAAGTCTGTAGCCCAGATGGTCCTTAAGGCCCCTTCTAGCTCTGACAGTTGCTGATTTTGAGTTAGAATTGCTGTTGGGATTCCTGAGGTAGTAGGAACGAATGAGCTGCTGCTGGTGCAAAGAAGCATAAGGGAGCAACGGTCTGCAGAGGCAGGAGAGTTGGAGGGAGCAGACCACGGATTCCCAGGGAAGATCCATTCTGGGACAGCAGCCTCCTGTTTATGTACCGTGTGTCTGACGGGGCTCTCCGCCTGGGACTTCGCCCTCCAGGGATCTCTCAGCCATCCTGCTCTTCAGGAGGCCTCCCCCGTCAAGAACCCCTGCCCTGTTAGGGCAGATGCACGAGGCATTTGCCAGCTGGTCTTAAAACCTTTTATGTCTTATTGCCTAATATCCCAGTTGGAGATGTGAAGATGAATATGACACAGCCCATCCTTGAGGCACTCAGGGTCTGGTGAGAGAATGTCAGAGTGAGAGGGACTCATTTGCATGTCTAGGTGCTCATGGATACTGGACAGAGGCCACTCCAGCCCAGAGGGGGCGCCACTCGCCCAAAATCCTCTCTGAGGGTGGTCCAAAACCTGAGGTTGCCGGCGCTCACGTTTGATTCAACTTGTCACTGAACATCATCGTCTTTGCTGCTGATTCTGTATCTGCTGAAATATATATGAAAATATATGCATATAGATAATTTCTTTCTTAACAGTCCTAACTCTACCTCCACTTTTAAGTCCTTTGGAAATTGGCTAGCTGTTAATTATACGTCATAAGTAATTGTATGCCCCGGGGACGGGGAGTTCTGGCCCACCCACTTGCCGAGGGGCCTGCAGACAGTGGACCATGAGCAGCAGACGTGGGGTCAGCGAACAGCCTCACTCTCTGCTCTTTCCTAGGTGCTGAGCACAGCGCCTGGCATGGAGTGGGTGCTCGGTAGTGATTCAGCTAGTGGGTGGGTCAGTGCAATCTCCTTGACAATTTAAATCCCTGTGCTGATCAAACCAGATGAGGAGCTGACAAAGCCGTGTCCTGGGAGCGCTCAGGATCGTGGATGCCACGTGGTTTCTAAAAGGAGTAGCCGGTGGACGTGGAAGTGCCCTTCTGGTGGGGCCCAGGGAGCAGCCGGCACAATGTGGGTGATGGGAACAGGAGAGGGATCCATTCTTCCAAGTAAGTGGAGCTGCGCCCCATCCACAGGAGAGGAAGAGCTTCCCTGGCAGCCCTTCCCCTCAAGAGTGCTGGTTGCTTTCTCCTTTGCCAGCATCTTCTGGTCCCCGTGTGAAGCGGGGAGAGAGCAGGGCCCCTCTCTCCATTGCCATGGGTGGCCGCTGTGAGCCAGGTGCTGCTGCCACGCGTGGGACTTGCTGGCGTGGATTGCCAGCCCCCTTAAGGAAGCTCTGCTTGGAGGTCAAGGAGGGAGAACGAAACTTCAACTATTCGCGCAGAAGCGGGGGAGCAACCTAGTCCACACTCAAAGCCGGGCACTGTCAAGCTTTTTCTGAAAGCACCAGAAGAGAGTAGATAGTGTAGACCTCGTGGGCCATGTGGGCCCTACTGCAATTACTCAGTTCTGCTGTCTTAGTGCAAAGCAGCCATAGCCCCTAGGTAAATGCACGAGTGTGGCTGTGTTCCAATAACATTCTATTTACAGAAGAGAGACTGATTTGGCCCACGGCTGTAGTTTGCTGTCCCCTTCTCTAGGTTTATGACTCTGACTTGACAACTCGATTTTCATCTCCGTGTTCCTGACCTTCTTTTCTCTTGGCTGAATCCCCCAGATCACGACTCCTATATTTCTGACCCCAACCTCGTCACCCAGCCCAAGCTGCTGGCTGTTTCTTCTGCTGGGGCTCTGACGGTGCCATAACTAGGCACATGGAGATGGAGGAGAGGGGCAAGGGAGCCGGCCGAGAGCAGGGACAGAGGAGAGAGAGGAATTGCTCCACAGGAGAAACGCAAGCGTCCTTCTGGGGGGGGCGGGGACTGATGAGGAAGAGAATTCAGCCGAGCTTGTTTCCCAAGTTGGCTGAGACGACTATTTGGAGTCTCCCTGGCATAAAACCAGCTCCAGAGTGTCAGGTGGGGCTCCTGGGAGACATTTAGAGAACTCCGGGGAAATATCTTTTGACTTTCTTGGATGTCATCTGAAGCCAATGGAGACTTTCAGAGGAAACGTGTGTCATTCTTTCCTCCCTGTGTCAGGACTCTCTCCCTGCCTCTAGCTGGGCCTCTGGGGTGTCACCTTTTCTTCACAGGCTTGAAGCCTGTTGGAATTGGATGGGGCCTGGGGGTCACCAGATCTCATTTTATTGTATTTTACTGATGAGTAAACAGAAACTCAGAGACAAAGTAACTCGCCCAACATCACACAGCTAGTTAAAAGCAGACCTGAGGCCAGGACCTAGCCTCCTGCCTCTGGTACCTGTCCTCGGCATTGCCCCTGCCTTCTGCACGATGCTCCCTTCTTGTGCCTCTCCCCTGAATTTCCCGAGTTGCTCACGTTTTCACTCTGAAAAGGAAAAACCAACACACATGAAAAATACCCCCAGGAAATCTCTCACCACCACAGCCTATTATGCTCCCCGCTTCCTTCTGCCCTTTGCTCTAACGCATCCCCTCACCCAGGAAACCACGTTGGTTCAGATCCGTGCAGAGGTAGAGCATCCTCTGCAGGTAGCTCATGGTCCTTCTAGAAGGAGAGTTCATTAGGAAAAAGTAACTATTCACATGCCTCAGGCATAACAAATTCTACCTTTCCTTCACTCTTCAACCCCTTGTGAGTCATTAGGACACACAGCCTGATCATCTGTATTCTTTCCATAAAATATGCACTCCAGCGATGTGAGATGATGGGTAGCCTTCCTTTATTTTTTAAAAAGGCAAACACGAAATAAGAACAAGAGGACCGAGGAGATCTAATTAAAACTCCGAAAGCAGGAGCTGGTATCTCCGTGATCTGGCTGGAGTAAGATTGCTGTTTTCTTTCTACCTTGTCACTGATATAAATGAGTTCTTAATGCCTCCTTTTGTGAAGAACAGGTTAATCGTGCTCCCATTCATTCAGCTACCTCAGGGCCCTGTAGCAGAGCTTGATGGTAGTTTAAATTAGCAGCCTCTGCCTTTGGCACCATTGGTGGGGAATGATAAGGAGCCCTGGGAAGGGGAATACATTTCCCTGGAGTTGGAGGCTGAGAGACTCAGAGGCATAAGAGTGACCTTGGAGGTATTTGAAGGGCAGGCCCATGAATCCCTGCTCTCTGCCTACAGGAGGAAGTTCAAACCACTTACTTCTCTCTCCAGGATTAACTGATCTCTTCCCTCTCCCTTCATCTCCCCAACCATACACACTGTGGCTGTAGGGAATCCTCTCTGGGCAGCCCCTGCTGTTTCATGTTTCTGAAAGGCTCCTCTCTCTCCTCCTGCATCCACCTGGCAATTTTTTGAAACTCATCTCAAGATCCTCCTCTCTAGAAGGACGTTTCTAATCCCCTAGATATACCCGTTAGGCTCCTCCCTTGTAATTGTCAGACACTTTGAAAGCACCACTGACGATCTGCCATTGCACATCCTTCCAGTCCTGCCTGGGGTAAACTCTGCGGAGAGGTTCTTCTTCAGATCTACGGCGCTTGGCTGGATGTTTGATACACAGAGTTTACGTTTGTGGAGGAGGGAAGGAAGGAACCAGGAAGAAGGACAAGGCAGGCTGTAAAGGAGGGAAAGACCGTTCGATATTTGATGCTCCTCTGGACCCGGCGTTTGGGAAGAAAGGAGATCATACTCTGTTTCCTGGCTACATCCCTTTGTTCGCTCAACCAACACTGAACGTTGGCTTTGAGCACTTTCTTTCTCTGCAGTTTCTGTCCTCCGTCAACCTTTAGACTTCATCTCCAACACAGCATTTCTTACCCTCCCGCCCCCCGCATTGGCTAGATTACCAAACTCAGGGTGCACAGATGCTTCTTCTTCAGGACCACTTGGAGAGTAGAAGAGTTCTCTCACAAGAACATTCCCTCGCCCAGTCGTGGAGGTTTAGAGACTCGTATGTGCTGCAGTTCTGTGTATCTGTTTATCTCAGGTGAAACTTCTTTAATTTTCAGTAATGCAGCACCTCAGACACAGACAGCTCTTTTACTACTATTATTATTATTAATTTTTCTATGCTTAGTAGATGTGCATTTTAAGTCAGGTTCCTCAGAAGCAGATCAAGAAAATGCTGCTAGAAGAAACCAGAGAGATGGTGGGAAAGTGAGAAGGGGAGGGAAGAAGCCGCGGCAGAGGCCAGCCTCTGCTCCCCGCAGGGGAGCTCGGGAGCGGGAATTACCCCTCGGAGTTCGTCCTGACCCAGCAAGGCTGCTGGGCTTTCCGTCCCCCAAGTCAGTAACTGGCTCAGGGGAGAGGGCGGCGTAAAGGCCCAAGCCCTTCAGTGCTCTGGGCCCAGGGACACGCTGGCTCAGGTAGTCCAAGGGCGGACCTGAGACACAGTCCAGGCCATTAGACGTGGAGCCCACGGATGCAGGGGGGTGAGTGCGCAGAAGAAGTGGGGGGATCCCATGGGTCTGGATGGACCACCAACAGTGTCCACTACAGCGTGCACCCCAAAGCTAAAATCACTAAAAACCATGGACCTTATAGACCACAGGTAGCCTAGCCTTGCTACCTCATGCAGGAAAAACGAGGTCGCGAGATTCCTTCGAGCTTGCAGATTGTGAGTGGCAGAGCTGGGGTTTGAATGCAGGCCCTTTGACCCTAGTCCAGGCCTTGTGTCTGACATCCAGCCTGCTGTTATCAATATGGTATAAGCAAAAGATGCCCACCAGTAACCCACTTGGATAAGACAACATATTGGTTCTAAATTTATCAACCATTATTTTCAAAGTCATTAATAATGATACGAAAAGAGTTATTTTATTTAAAAAGCATTTACAGATTTCCACTAAATTGCAAGGTCCCCTAGCGTCTGCATGGTCAGATAGTTTACAAGAAAATGAATACATGTTGCCTCTCTGCCCTGCCATCCTCCTCTTTGTCCTGTCCCAACCTTCGGATCGCTGGAATGAGGTTAGGTGACTTGCCCACTTTCCCATAGGCGATCAGTAGATGAAATGCAAGCAAACCCAGACTCCGTATTAAATCAAGTTGAAGACCAGTACTGTCCCTAAGACTAAATTTTTTATTTTTTGATTGCATATTTTAAGAGAAATCTTAACGAAATTGCTATATAGGGCTGTGTGTCTGTTATCATTCAAAGTGGATTGTTCAGCTGATTGTCAAGAAATGGGTACCGTATTTGCAAATTTATCTTACGTGACATCTTCATAAACTTCATGCTCCAGCCTGTAAGTCCTGCCAAAATTGGAACATTGGCAAAACCAAAACATTCCTCCTCCTCCATCATACTAAATTCCCCAGCAAAGCTTCTCAAGCAAATTACCTAGTTGCTGCAATCTTCTGCACATAGCACATTTACCGTCCTCTCTGTGCGTCTGTCAGGGGACAGAGAATGAGTTTGGCACAAAGAGCCGTCCTTGACTCCCCACCGAAACTGCCTCTTTTCTGCGTCAGTCATAAATGGTAAAACTTAAAATGCAAAAGGCCATTGGAGTGTCATTACCCGCCAGTGTTGACAGTGTTATAGTCCTGCTAATAGCATTTCAAAAATTAGGGTTTTTGCCACCGGAATTCTTTTGAGCACTATTAACAAGTCACACGGAAAAGCAATACAGACATTTGACAAAGAACAATTAGATTTTACAGCTCGTGTGAGCGAGGAGGAACCCAGCAAGCTGGCGGAAGGCGGGGTGAGGGGCAGGCGAGGTGGAGGAGCCCAGAGATCACTCCCGGATCCTAGCCAACAAGTAAAACCAACCCCAGAGGCCTGGGTGGGGGTGGAGAGGAGGGGACCGTGTGGCAGAGTCCAACTGACAGCCCACCACTGGAACTGCAGCTGTCAGGACAAGTAGACACACAGCTTCTTAGACGGAGCTTCCTCTCTTTGGGAGGTTTCCCATTCCCCGTCCAAGACAGAAAGTGCTTTTCAGGTTTGGGAGCCTGACAATGACCCAACCTGGGCTGATATCCACTGGGCCCAGGGATTTATTTTAAGAAGGTGCTCCTAAGGGATTGTCTGCTTTCGACACCTAGGTTTCTTTTAAGTGAAATTGAATGTGTTACTCTGATCCACTCTCAATGCTCTCAATCCACTCACTGCTCTGAGAATCCTGGGACTTGTGGCCCGAAACTCGGGAAATGCTTGTGGAATTTGGCCCTTCTGCCATGGCTGAAGCATGAGCAGGGCCACTAGTGAGATGGCTGGCAGCCAGGAGAGAGCATCCCATGAGGAAAGCTATTGATCTGTCCTTCGTCTTACTTTAAATTTAAATTAATTTAGGGTTGTGGAATTCTCACTAATGCAAAATGTGCACAGTGTCCCTAAGTTGCTGAGTGTTACTGGTGAGAATGCAGTTCAGGGCCGAGCTGGAGTCTCCTGTTGTAGATTAATTTTGGGGTGATTTTCCATGCTTTAGTAGTTGTGTGTGTATCAGAAAGAAAGTTTCCTGCATTTAAGATTTAGAATCTACACGGGGCCTTATGGGCAGCAAAGGAGTTGGTGAACTTGTCTCCTTGAATTCCTGCAACTGTTTGGTTTCTGGCTCGAGGCAGGTGAAAGAATTAGGTCAGCTCTTGAAAACACCCAGCCTTAAGATACTGTGATGCTGTGAAGTTCATATTTTATATCACAAGTCGTGGAAAATCTTCCTCCCAGTGCTTCTGAGCCTATTTTCTCATCTATCAAATGGGAATAATACTAATGCCTCTCTCATCGGGTTGTGTAAATATTTCGAGACTGACATAAGACAGTGCACGTGAAGGCAGAATGCCTGGTAGGTAACAAGTGCTCACAAATGTTAACTATTATGATTCTTATTTCCAAAGGGAAGGTCACCAGACTTGGAACGAAGAAACCAACATATGAAATATGAGAAATTACTATAATATATTATAAGTCCTCATTTCCTTATTCAGACAGTGGAATAAAAACACTTGCCTGGCTTATCTCACAGGGTTGCTTTGAGAATCCAACAAGATAGTGTATGTGAAAGCACAGATGAATGATTAGGTGAAATGCACACCTGTAAGATTAATATCAAGCATCTTCCAGTGTCCTCTCACCTAGGCACAGGGTCACCACCTTTAGCTAGATCCTTTAGTGGACCTTTTCCTTCTCATTTTCTTGTATGTGACTTAAAGAAATTCCCCTGCCTGTAATACGTGAGCTATGAGTACCCCCTTTGTTACAGATGGAATCATTGGTGCTTCCTCCAGGCGGGAGCTGGCGAGGGGCAGGAGGAGGTGGCATTCCCCAGGGAGGTGGGTGGCCGGCAGCCCTCCTGGGTGTGTGGATTTGTCCCTGAATCCGGTAAGCTGGTCGTGTTCTGGGCCCCTCTGGACCTGGGAGAGCTCAGTCGTATTCGGGAAATGGAAGCAGCTTAATAGCTCATCAAATGGTTGTGAAAGCCTCAACTGTACAGGCATTTGGGGGCCTGTTTCTGTAGGACTGTGGGCTGACCTGGGGGACGGCCATGTTCATGGGTGCTTAGGCACTCCACCACCCTCTAGAACCCGTCTGGATTCTACTGAGGAAATGGCCCCTAAACCAAGACCTTAGCTACCCCTGTCACTTCTGCAGGGTCTATGTGTAAGCAGTGGGACCTCTGATGTGCCCCTGGTTCCTCACAGGGCCTGCTGTACACAGGACTGGGCCAGTTGATAAGGCTTTGTTTGGTGCCGGGTCCCTTTCTGCCTGGCAGGCATCTGCCTTTGTGCCTATGTCTGGGTCCCTGAGAGCAGCCCTTCCTTATAGGTCAGACTCTCACCAACCCTGAGCACCAAGGCTTTGATTGCATGAGACTTGAGGATCTCCGTCCTTTTCTGACCCTAGGTGTATGAGTAGTAGTCTCTGTCCGTCTCCCACAGCACCCCTGCCCCTGGTGCACATTTAATCCATGAACCCTGCGCTCGCCAGGAGCACAGGGCACCTGTTGTGTCCCCTAAGTTTCTTTTGATGTGAGCAATAGAAGCAGACTCTGACTAGTTTGGGGCCAGGAGGGGCCAGTTATGAGTAACTAATAGCTGGAGAGGGCTAGTGTCCACTAAAGCTGTTCTTTCCTCCCTCCATAGTAACAGAGTTGAAGCAGGAGGTGGCTGCCCAGCCAGGGATGTTTTCTAGCCCCTCTTACATCTCGACCATGTGTCCAGGTTCTCACCAATGAGCATGAGGAGTTTCATGTGCCACTTCTAGGCCTGGCCCCTAAGACCTCAAAGGTTCATTCCTGCACATCTTTCCCTCCTCCCTCTGGCTGGAATAGCTTTCATTGGAGTGACTTTGGGAGGCACGTGATGCTGCAAATGGCAGAGCTGTGGGCAGTCAGGGCCAAAAAATGACTTCGTGGAGCAAGTGTCCCAGGGGACTGTTACCTTACAAGGAATCAACTTCTGCGTGGTTTGAGCCTTTGTGTTTGGGGGCTCTTTGTTTTAACAGTTTAACCTTTACCCTTGTGAATTTGGGAGAGTGAATGGAAAGACATGCCAAACAACCAAGCCGTGAGAAGGCAGGTGGGGCAGCTCTGGACACCTCGGGCAGCAGGACTGTAGGTTACTCTTCAGGCACTGCCATTAAGAGGACTCCCCTTCATTGTCACCATTGGATCCCTCTGCTCATTCAGGTTTCAGATTTCCGTGAGGTGATCTCACTGGCCCAACTTGGGTCAGGGGTCTACCCTGAGCTGTGGCCAGAGAGGCAGGGTAGTCCTAGAAATGTGAACACTGAGGTCCCCGACCTCTTTGTATCTCAGGCTTCTCTGGAAAAGGGGACTACTAGGCACTGTTGTTTCTTAGACCATGGATATGTCTATCACACTAGGCAACGAACGCACAGGGAGGGCCAGGAATTTGGATTTTGGTGGGGAAGACAGGTAATTGAATAGACACAGTGTGGAGAGGTAAGAGCTATACCTGAAGCTTTCACAGGCTCAAGGGAGAGGCAGCTAATGTTATTGGAGGAAGGGACTTAGGAAGTTGCATTATGTTGAAAGCAGGGTTACTGTTGTGGAAGGAATCAGACTGACTTGAGATGAGACAGTAGCACCAGCGAGTAGCCTAGAACAAGTTCCATAAATTCCCACTCGGAACACATTTCTTCATTTGTAAAATGGAGACGATAATCCTGCCACCTGCTTGATAGGGCACAGCTCTAGCTATGCTGGGAATGAGGAGGGGAGATGGCAGAAAAGACGGGAGAGGAGGTGCATCGTTGTTCTACCTGGATGGTATTTGTGAGTAGATATCCCTAGGCACCCAATTGTCTATAGTGAATCTGTTGCCAAAGACAATTCCCACGTGATCTGGACACCATCTGTGAGTTATGTGTCAAATTGCCTAGTCTACAGTACCTGGTTATTCAATCAAACACTAACTAGGTGTTGTTGTGAAGGGATTGTATAGATGTAGTTAATGTCTACAGTTAGTCGACTTTAAGCAAAGGAGATCGTTCTTGATAATGTAGATGGGCCTCATGCAATCAGTTGGAAGGCCTCAAAAGCAAAAAAAAGGCCTCTCTCTCATCTTTCTGAGGTTTCCCTGAGAAAGAAGAAATTCTGCTTCAAGATTGCAGCATCAGCTCCTGCCTGAGAGTTTGCAGCTTGCTGGCCTGCCCTAAGGATTTCAGACTCGCCAGCCCCAACAATAGTATGAGCCAATTCCTTGAATGGATCTCTTCCTCTCTCTATATATAGATGAAATACATCTCTCTTTCTCTTTATATACACACACACACACACACACATCTCACCTGCTGGTTCTGCTTCTCTAGAGAATGCTGACTAGGATGCCATATCTTTACTCTTTCTCCCATCCAAATGCACACTGGCCCTGTGAAAGTTTAATCAGCTCTTCATCAGATAGTGGGGCAGTGGTAGAGGGTCAGAGATGGTGGCCCTGGAGGAGCTCCTCTGCCTTCTCCCCGCGTGCCAGCGGATGGGCCTCTCTGCTGGTCCTTCAGGGAGTGCCTCAGGCAGCCACACTGGTGTGCAAACTCTTGCTCTTCATTTCAGGACGTCTTACCATTTGTTGCTGCATGGCTCCTATCTTGTTGCTGTGCTTTACTATTTATTCCTTTTTATTCTCATTCCTTCTCTTAGGAGATATTTCTAAAGTACATTATATGTATTCTTTCATTTTTGTTTGTGTTGTTGTAGATTGTGTATCATACAGTGTGCAAGTATTTTAAGGTATATAAATACAATTGGGTTCTTTCTTTCTGTTTTTTAATGCAGTAATACGTCTGTAACATCCCTCCCTGTTGGTCTGCGAGCCTCTGGTCTGTTGCTTCTAACTGCTGCAGAGCAGTGCATCATGTGTATCCACCATATTTATTCCATCCTTCCCCCAGAAATGGGCACTCAGACTGCCTCAACTCTCCCCCACAATCAGTGCTGCGATAAACAGCCTCACGTGGGGCCTTTGAGAGTTTCTCTGTGATCCATGCCCAGGCACAGAGTCGCTGGGCCATAGACTATCCAAGTGTTTAATCTCAGCACTTCCAGAACGGTCCCCAGAATGGCTGCACCTGTCTACACTCTCACCAGCACTGCACAAGGGTTCCCACACCCCCACATCTTTGAAAACCACTGGTGTTATCCAGCTTTCTAATTTTTGCCAAGTGGGTAGATATTAAGTGATGGAGCTTTGCTGTTTAATTGGCATTTCTCTGATTACTAATCAATGGGAGCCTCTCCTCATGTGCTTGTTGTACTTTACTGCTTCCCTTTTGTGAACTGACTGTTTGTGGTTATTGATCACTTCCTTTTGGGACTTCTGATTTTTTCTTGCTGATTTTTTGATTTATGGGAGTTCCTTGAAGATTTTCGGTATTTGTCCCTGGTCAGTTTTGGACACTGTCAATGTCTCTTCCCATTTTGCTATTTGTCAGTTAACTTTCATTGTACAAAAATCCTTAGTTTTGATGTCATCAAATCCATTAATTTTTTACCTTATTCTTTTTAGATTTTGTTGAAGAAGTTCCTTTCTAGTTCTAGATCATAAACATATTTTCTTCTGTTATTATCTATTTACATCTTGGTTTTATCTTTCACATTTAGATATTTAATCTATCTGGAGTCTACCTTGAAATGCGGGCTTGGGTAAAGATGGGTTCTAGTTTTCTTAATCTAGGGAGCCAATTTCCCCAATACCTTATCTTAACAGTCTGTTCCAGTGTAATTTGTGGGAATATAAAATCCTCATATATCCGTACAGCTCTATCTTTGCTCTTTCTTTGCTTCCTTTGACTGCATTTGTTCCTGCGTGTACCACACTGTTTTTGTTTTTTTTTTTTTTAATTTTTTCTAAATTTTATTTATTTATTTTTCCCCCAAAGCCCCAATAGATAGTTGTATGTCATAGCTGCACATCCTTCTAGTTGTTCTATGTGGGATGCAGCCTCAGCATGGCCGGACAAGCGGTGCGTCGGTGCGCGCCCGGGATCCGAACCCCAGGCCGCTGGTATCGGAGCCCACGCACTTAACCGCTAAGCCACGGGGCCGGCCCACCACACTGTTTTTATCACCATGGTTTGCTAGTATATTTAGGAGGGCAAGTCTTTCCACTTCACTCTTCATTTTCAGAGTTGACTTAGCTTTTCATGAGTTTTATTTGTCTATATAATTTTTATTGTCTTGATGAAAACTGGATAGATACAAAATCTTTATAAAATAGGTGTACAGTATGAAGAATAAAAATACAACAAAAACCCATGAACTTACTCCCAGTTGATGAAATGAAACCTCATCTTTGAAGCTCCCACTGTGAATCCACTTTCCCATGTTCTAGTCCTGTTGCTCCTCCCTCAGAAGTAAGCTTTATCCTGAAATCTGTGTTTATGAATCCATTGCTTGTCTTGGTGGTTTGCATAACTAAATACAGATTGTTTAGATTTGAATTTCTTGTTTTTAGCTTTGATTATTCTTTAATTTTATATAAATGGAATGATACTGAATGTATTCTCCTTCCACTTACTTTTTTTCTCCTTAACATTATGTTAGCAAAATTAATCTCTATTGCTTTAGATCATTAATTTTTACTAATGTTCCATTGTATAAACATACTATATTTTATTTATCATTCATTCTAATGTTGAATGAATTGTTTTCAGGTTTTGGCTCTTACTAGTAGTGCTGCTATAAACATTCCTGTATATTTCTCCTTCTGCTCATGAGCAAGTATTTCTCTGCAATAGAACTTCTTAAACTGTTTGGCCTCAGGACTCCTTTCATTTCTAAAAATTATTGAGGACTCTAAAGAGCTATTTATTATATGGGTTATATCTATTCATCTTTATTGTATTAGGAATTAAAATTAAGACAACTTAAAGATATTTATTAATTCATTTAAAAAAACAGTAACATTAGGGCAGGGAAAATACTCTGTATGATTCCATAATGGTAGATACATATTATTATACATTTGTCTAAACCCATAGAGTGAACAACACCAAGAGTGAACCCTAATGTAAACTATGGACTTTGGGTGATTATGATGTGTAAATGTGGGTTCATCAATTGTAACCAATGTACCACTCTAGCAGGGGATGTTGATAATGGGAGAGGCTGTGCATTTGGGGAGGTAGGGAAATCTCTGTACCTTCCTCAATTCTGCTGTGAATCCAAAACTGCTCTAAAAAATAAAGTCTTAAAAAATAATAAACCCATTATATGTTGATATAAATAACATATCTGTATGAAAAATTACTCTATTTTCCAGAATAAGAAAAATTAATGAAGAGTGGTATTGTTTTACACTAAAAAGAAAAATCTCTTAATAGAAGACAGCTGGATCCTCTGATATTCTTCTACATTCTATTATTGATTGTTATTTTGGTTGAAGTATGTGAAGAAAATCTGACCTCACTCAGATATGTAGTTGGAAAAGGTGATAATATTTTAATTGCCTTTTCAGATATTGTGGATATTCTTCTCTGATATTATAGCAAAATTTGACAAGTGGCAATTCCTTAAAGGTTAGTTGCAATATGGAAACTGAAACCATATCAATAATATTTTTGTAATATTTTATATCAGAATTTATTGGTCTGGCTTGCATTTTGAGTGGATCTTTTACTCATGCAAAGTTTGGTAGCATCATGCACTGGTCATTTGGATATCAGTTCACTGAGTTATGCAGATATGATAAATAGTGAAACATTTCATTATAAGATATCAGAAGATCACATTCATTAATATCACTATTGATCTTATTAGAAAAGTCTGTAAGTATTGGGAAGTTGTCTAGCTCATAGTGGTGGATACAAGTTTTTCAAAATTCCAGTTTTTGCTTGAAAGGTTGAATTTTACCACTGGCAACAAATAATGTCAGTTTTCCCTGAAATGAAAGGCTCACTTCATTCATTTTTGAGAAAATGTCTCTCAGATATTCAAGTCTGAACCACAGTTTGTCTGTCAGTATTTGTTTCAAATAAACATGGCTTTTCATGGAAAAAGTTCTTAGTTTAACTCACAACACAAATAGTTGCACAAGGGCTTTTTCTCCAGAAAACCTTCATACTTTAATATGCAGCTGAAGTGTTTCAGGTATATTTCTCATTTCATCACATAGAATATTAAAAAGATGTTTATCAAGGGTTGATATTTAATGAAACTAATACCTTTTACTGCTTTAGGGACATTCTTAAGTAATAATGGCATTTTTAAAAAATATTAGCACATGATAGTGAAAAATACACAGTGAAAAAGCAAATTACATCTAAGTATTATAATGAAAATAGTTTTGACCTTGCAGAACCCCCAAAAGGGTTTCAGGGACCCTTGGGAATTTGTAGACCATATGTTGAGCACCACTGCCCTGCAGCACGTACTTGGGAGTGGAATTGCTGGGTTATAAAGGTATTCATATTTTCAAATTTCCTAGATAATGTCAAATTGTTTTCCAAAGTGATTGTAACAGTTTCCACTCCTACCAAGGATGTAAGAGGATTCTCATTTCTTTGCATTCTCACCAAGCTTGGTATGACCAGATTTTTATATTTTGGCTGATATGGTGGATATGCCTCCATACCTCTCTGTGGTATTAATTTCCATTGCCCTGTTGATCATCTTTCCTTATCTTTATTGGCTATTTGTGTTTCTTCTTCCATCAAGTATTTGAGTGTGTTGTTCAATTTTTTCTTGACTGTTTTCTCTCTCCCTCTCTTTTTTTGGTCTGTAGGCATTCTTTGTATAATATGGATTCCTCCATCTTTTTCTCTTTCCAGAACGCTTTCCCTTTTATTTTTTCCCTCTTCTTTTGTCCTGGGGTCTGCCACACTTCTCTATAGAAATCACACATTTTTAGGAGGTTTTTTTTTTTTTTTTCAGTCCCTGTATATAGAAATCATACATTTTCAGGAGGTTTTGTTTTTTCAGTCCCTTCCTACATCTTGCAGGGTCTGTGGCCGCTGGTATTGTTGGGCAGTCCACAGTTTTCCTCCTCTGTGCTACAATGGGCTCTGGCCTCAGCGACCGACAGCTGTCTGGAGGAGGCAGGAAGGGTGAACTCAGCACACAGCACACTGCCCATTAGGCTTTTGTTTTCTCCAAGGCCCAAGCTCATTGCACAGATATTAGTTGTCATGGATAAGAGACATGGAGGGAGAAAGTGAGAGAAAGGAGAGCTATTGATGGAAACTAGAGAGAAGGAAGAGATTTCCAGCGACTGGGGAAGGGGAGCTGGTTGGAGGACCCCACAAGCAGTGAGAAGCTGCACCTCTGACTGTGGCAGCTCACTGGAGATGGGTCGTCATCCCAGAGGACCGGGGCAGGGGGGTTCTCAGCCTCAGCAAAGAATCCCATGCCCCAAGGGCAGTGTGCAAGAGCCACACCTCTGACTACAAGAGTCCACTGCAATGGGGACAAGGTGGAAGCCAGTACTGACCATGACTAAGTGGGAACTGGCGGCCCTTGCACAGTTTCCGGGCACCTCATGAAGTGGAGCTCTCTGAAGTGATGCTAGGGATGGGTGGGGAATGAAATAGAGAGGCACTTTCTTGCCCTCCTGGAGGGATAAGGATTTAAAATTAGACTTAAAGAAAATAAAGAAATGGGTATTTCTTACAAGCTTGGGGACTGATATTTATGACTGCTAAAATCGTAGCTCTGATTTTATTTCTTATGAACAAATAATGCTGGCTTTATAATGCTGAGAACACTCACTTCTCTTCTGGCTCTGAGTTAAATTTCCTAACTTCCTGCCTTGATAAATAATAGCACACCCATGCCCAAATTAAGTGAATTTGTAGATATGTGTGGGGTCCAGAAATCTGTATTTTAATATTAGTCCCCAAGTGATTTTGATGCGAGGATCTGTGTTTTATTTACTAGATTTCTCCTGGGTGGTTGGTGCGGGATAAAGTTTTATTTGGCACTGCTTCAAAATCTGTCTGCAAGAATGTTGCCAGTATAAAGACAATGCTTATAAAGTGCCCAGCATAAAGTAGAGGACAATCAGTAACAAGTTCTGTTATGATGATTACTAGGGGAGGTGATGCTTGGGTTTAGTTTGAAAGGTTGAGTAGAAGTTGGCCAAAGAATGGTGATCAAGTGTTTCAGACAGAGAATGATCATCATGTCCTGAGAGGGCTGACACACTCAGGGTAGGGCAGGGCGTTCCACGTGTCCCGAATGCAGAGTGTTAGAGGGTGTCCACGCGAGAAGCTGCTGGGGAGGTGGGCAGGGATCAGGTCTTTGCACGCCAAGGATTGTAAATGGGAAATGGCATGTTTGGCTAATGGATTGGAAGGGAGAGGGATTGGAACCATGGAGACCATGAGGGGCTGTTCTAGTAATCCAGCCGCACCTTCCTGACAGTGCAGTGCTGCAGGCCATGTCTTTCAACGCCCTGTGCAGCTTCGGATCCATGCTGTAGTTGTTTCCTTCCTTTAAGACGTGTCTGGTGTGTCATCTTTGTAATTACAGTGATCAGTTATGATTGCACTGACAGTGCCCAGGGAGAAAGAAAGCTGCCATGCATTATAAAGTCAGAAGAATGGTCAAACTATCCCCATGGGCTGTGGAGCCCAAGGCCATATCAAGGGGATTTGGAGCAAGGAAGTGACTCTCTCTGCCTCTCTTTCTAAACGAGGTGACCACAGGTGAATCAAACATCCTTGACTTGGGGCACAACCCTTCAGTCACAAGGTAGGGGTGGCACCCTACCTCGCTCAGGAATAACCTGCCAATTACCTCAGGGGAAGAATAGAGAGAGCCAAGAGCCAGCTTCCTAAACACACTGCCCTTCTCCCAGAAACCCGATGAGATTTTACTTAAGATTTCACACCCTGAGCCCTTTCTGCCACCTTGCTTCCAGCCTCTGATTTTTATCTCTTTGATTTACAGCATCTAGGACAGTGCCTGACACATCGGCACCTGAGGTCTTTGTTGGATGGATGAGGAATCTGAGAGGAAGGCATGCACCGGCTGCTGCAGGGTTCTCTTTCCGCTCCCCTCATTCTTTTCCATCTCCCTCCTGCAGATCAGCCTCACTCTCTATCGGCTCCTTCCCACAGGTTAAGAAGGAGCTCAAGTCTCCCTCAGGTAAAAATAGAAACACACACTCTCCTCGGGCTCTCCAGCTAATATCCTGTCTGCCCTGTCTCATTGTCCATTCACTCCTCAAACTTCTCCCCTGGTCCTCGGTGTCCGCCACTCCCCTGGAAGGACCCTCAACAAGGTCACGTGTGGCTACTGCCGCGTCCACGGTTTGCTTTTTAGCCATGACCTTAGCTTTTGTATAGGGGCCACTTTCTTCCCCAAACTTTCCTCTCTTGGGGAGGAAACACTGCACTTCACCGATTTTTCTCCCGACTTTCAGACCATGTGTCTTATTCCGCCCCCTCCCCCGTTCTTCTGTCTGCCTCCTAAGCTTTGGGCCTCCTTAGGGTTCCGTCCTCAGCCCTTGCTCTTCTCATGTCCCACGCTCCCCAAGGGATGACCTACGACCCGCATGATGAGGGTGCACAAATGCTCCCTCCCCAGCTCCAGACTCAGCCCTGCTGCTCAGCCAGCTCCCGCTGGCTGCTTCACCGGAGGCGGGGAGAGCGACCACACAACCGCAGAATCTCATCTTTGGGGAGTCTTTTTCCTGAGACCTCCCTGGGTACCTCAACGGTGTCAGTCAGGACCCAGTATTCATTAGAGTGAATTTAATACGGGGAATTGGTGAAAAGGCATCAGAGGACCGCAGAAGCAAAGAGGGAGCGCTAAGGTAACTACAGGGAGCAGCTACTGCCCCTACAGCTGCTGGACAAGGGAAGAGGTCGGGGGAAGAGAACCCAGAAGCTCCGAGCAGGGCTCCGCAGAGCTGAGATTCAGCCCGTGCACAGAGAGCACAGCCCTCCGGTGCGGAAACCTCAGCAGTTTGGAGCAGAAAGCACGGAGCGGGGACGCAGGGCTCGGGGGGGCGGGGGGCGCTGACCGGCTGGTGCCGCTATTTCTGAAGAGACGCAGCAGGCTGCTTCTAGGAGGTGGAAAAACATCGGCATCCGCCGCTGGGCCAGGGAAAAGACCCTCACTGGGCAGGCCTGGGAGGAGGCAAGCCAAGCAGGGAGGGCACATCCTTCTCCCTCCTCATGCCGCCCTCTAGTGGCCCCTGTTGCTAGAGCCTAACAGGGAACCGCCTGGAAACGGAGCAATGTGGTCTTCAGAATTCCGAAGGATGATTTCGAGCTGAATAGATCGTTAGCATCATTCACCTCTACACCTGCTCCTCGCTCTGTGCTTCTTGTCCCAGGTAATGATGACCTGCTCCTGCTCCAAGCCAGCAAGGTGGGGTCCTCCTGGACTGCGTCTTCTCTCACATCCCACAGCCAATCAATTAAGCCTCCTAAATAGTATTTTAAAGTTGTTGCTTCCTGTCTGTCCCCAATGTCTCTGCACTCATGTTGACCCTTCTCATCATCAAACTAAGCAACCCCTGCAATGGCCTTCTACCTGGTCTCTTTGACTCCCTTCTTGTTCCCTCCAAACTGCCCACTCCTTAGCCAAAGTGATCTTTCTAAAATGTTAATCCGATAACGTTGCTCCACTGTTGCATGCTCATCGATGGCTCTTCTTTGTGACGTGAGAAGGGCAAGCACCAAGGAACAGCATTCTAAGTTTTTCATTGCGTCGTCTCTATCTCCCTCTTCAGTCTCATCATTGTCTGCCTTATACCTTTTACCTCACCAATGCAGAACTACAGGGTGTTCCACGGAACTGTTCTTTCTCTCCACCATCTATGTCTCTCTGAAATGCCTACCTGCCATCCAATAAGCTGGCTGCCTGGCAGACTCCTTCTCAAGGTCTTAAATCTAGCTGAAATCGCTTTTTCTAAGAAGCCTTTCCTGGTCTCCCCAGGGCAAGTTAATCATTCATTCCTTTGTATCCCACCATGGCTTGTCTCTTTTATATTATTTACCACACTGAATTGCATATTTTCATTTGTAAATCTGTCTCTCAGTATGAATTAGGATTAGGTTCAGCAGCAAGCAACAAAACCCAAAATGACAGTGGCATAAGCAGTGTAAGTGTTTATTTCCAAGTCCCATGTAAGTCAGCAGTTCTGCACAGCACAGCTGCCGGTGGTTCTATCTGGTTGACCCATCTCCATTAACATACAGCTTCCACTTCATGGCCCAGGATGGCTATTCCAGCTCAGCCCATCGCCTTCACATTTTAAGCAGCAGGGAGGAGAAAAAGCAGGGTGAAGGGCACACCTGCTCTGGCTAAGGTCACCACGCTAGACCACAAACTTCTGAGAACAGGGTTGTATTAGTTTCCCAGGGCTGTTGTAACAAATTACAACAAACTAGTAGCTTAAAACAACGGAAGTTTATTCTCTCACAGTTCTGGAGGCCAGAAGTCTGAAATCAAGGTGTCGGCAGGGCCATGCTCCCTCTGAAGGGTCTAGGGAAGGATCTGTTCAATGCCTTTCTCCTAGATTCCGGTGGCTGCTGACAATCCTTGGTGTTTCTTGGCTTATAGACACATCACCCCAGTCTCTGCTTCAGCCTTCACATGGTGTTCTCCTCTCTGTGTCCGTGTACCTTCTTATAAGGACACCAGTCATTGGATTTAGGGCCTACCTTAATCCTCATCTCAATTTAAGTAATTACATCTGTAAAGACCCGTGGTCCAAATAAGGCTACATTTTGAGGTTCTGGGTAGACATGGATTTTGGAGGGACACTATTTAACACTGTACAAGGCTCTTACCTGCTCATTGTGCTAACAGGAGACACAGCATTTGGCACATAGTAGGAGCATAACAAAAGTTTCCAGAATTAATACAACTGATTACTGGCTTTCAGTGTATTTGGCTACGGTTCTCTTCAATTAACATTCACTGAGTTCCTTTTCCACAGAGCTGGTTAATCATTTTGTGACAATTTCTCATGAAAAATTAGAACCAAATCAGTGTGGGATGACTTCCTGGTGATATTCATACTCATTTAAAATTCATCTTTTTTTTTCCTTCAAAATAAGACATGGACATAGTTTAAAAGTGAAATAATACTTTAAACAACTAGAAGAATTTATGACACGACAGAGCAACCCTCTTCCCTTTCCTCAGCCCTGCTCCCCCTGTGTAGCGCCTCTCAGCTCCTCTGACTGCGCCCTGTGTATTTGCTCCCTGTTTCTAAGTGAGTTTGTACTGCTCTTCCGTGGGGTAGCAGACTGGGCAGTGCCTCACCCATGTCCCTCAGGTCTCACTCCTTCAGTGCAGCTGGCCTGCTTCCAGCTGCCAACCTCTGCCTCTCTTTGCTTGAGGATTGTCTTCAAAGACAGCTCTGCCTGTGCACGTGGCAGGCCAGAGTGCTGAGGAGGTCCCCCCAAAGCACCCCCAACCTCATAAGACTTGGTGTATAAATTCCCTCGCTCCCTCGCTGGTGAGGGACTAACTCTGAGGCATGCACTACCCCATTCCCCAGAGTTTCTCTGCGGGAGCTGCGGGATTAAGATCTAGTCATTCCAAGTGGATTCTGGTTGATCATGTACCCTTATTGGTGGCCCTGTCCTTTCCCCCACTCCTCTATGGTGTTTTCTGTATCTCTCAAGTGAGCTTTAAATAATATATATGGATATATATATACTTTTTTTTTTTTTTTTGGTGAGGAAGATTGGTCCTGAGCTAGTACCTGTTACCAATCTTCCTCTTTTTGCTTGAGGAAAATTGTTGCTGAGCTAACATCTGTGCCCATCTTCCTCTATTTTGTCTATGGGATGCCACCACAGCATGGCTTGATGCATGGTGTGTAGGTCTGTGCCTGGGATCCAAACTTGTGAACCTGGGCCACTGAAGTGGAGCATGCCAATCTTAACCACTAGGCCACTGGTCCGGATCTATATATACCTTTTTATTGTAGTAAAATATATATAACATAAAATTTAGCATTTTAACCAGTTTTAAGTGTGGAATTCAGCAGGATTGAGTACATTCACATATTGTTGTGTGATCATCGCCATTGCCCATCTCCAGGATTTTTCCATCATCTCAGGCTAAAACTCTGTACCCACTAAACAATACCTCTCCTCTTTGCCTCTCCCCAGCCCTTGGTAACCACTCCAAATAAGTTTTTGCACTAACCTTTGTCTTACTACTTTTGGTAAACTCAAGCTAAGATGGATATTACCTATTGATTTCACATCATGGTAATTCAATCATTATTTTATTCAACCAATTAAGTATCCACCATGTGGCAAGCACTCTTCTATAAAGTTTATATTATACGTGCTTGGGAGATGTTATAAAGGAAAATAAAGCAGAGTAAGATGATAAGAGTGCTATAGGTCGGGGGAGCATTATTTTAGATCCCTTGGACAAAAGAAGTGACATTTAAGGAGAGACTTGAACAAATAAGGGAGTGGGCCGTGTCTTGTCTGGGGGAAGAGTGTTCAGGCAGAGGGAATTGCCAGTACAAGAGCCCAGAGGTGGGAATAAACTTGGTGGAAGACTTAGCTTTCTTGCTCCTCCCACATGCACATCTCTTCAGTCTTCTCAGTGTAGTTGTATCACATATTTTGGATAAACTAGTAGCTGGTTGTTATATTATTAGACTCAGGCAAATACTGTTCACTACTGAGCCTCAGAGTGTCCTGTAGTTATATTTTTTCTCTTACAAAACCTTTTGTTTTGTTTTTCCTAGAGTTAGAAATTCTTTTCATTTGCTTTGTTTAGTATCCGTCAGGATTTGATCCCAGGAGCAGAACCACCAGTTTTCTTGTTTTTTGGTTTTTTTTAGTTCCACTTCTTCTCCTGGATATCTTTCGCCTGAAGCTTTTCTGTTTTTCTGCTCCCTTCTTTAGGCATGGACTGTGGCTGTCATCTTGAGGCTTCTTTTCACTGTTTCTCTGACGTCTCACTGGCTTTCTGGATCCAGTCTTCCTCCTTCTTAGTTTACTCCCTCCTCCCTCTTTCCTTTAGTTTTATGTGAGCATGTATGTATGTATGTATGTATGGATATATGTATGTATGTATTTCTTGCTAAAAGTCATCTTCTAGTAGCTCCTAGGAAATAATGCATGGGGGAAGAATTTTTGTGTGCTCTCATGTCTGAAAATGTCTTATTCTACCCTGATATAGGGTATCTTGTATTTTCAAGTATATGGGGAAACCACTCTGGTTTGAAGCTGATTTGGCCTGAATTTATTTGAACCAAAGAAGCCTGACTTATGGCTTCTCAAACATACATCATACATCTGCTTTAGTCATTACCCTAAATTAAAGAATGTACTCCTTGAAGATAAAAAATTCATGCCTCCCTTCCTTTGACGCCAGCACTCTTTAAAGATAAGACTGAATGCCTCCTTGCCACAGCACTAAGGCCATCTTAACTCGCTGTGTATGAGCTGATCTGCAACAAAACATCTCCCAGAACCCTTGAAAGAAAGTACCCCTGTCATGCTTGATGTAGGTCTCTTTGTTTGGAATTGGTATTTGTGCTGAAAACCACTCTTCTTCGAAGCACTTCCTTCGTTTGTGAAGGCTGCACTCCTGGGCTATAGTCCTCAGCTTGGCTCAAATAAAACTCTCTACTACAGAATGATTATTGATCATTTGCATCAACAACCCTCAAAGTTGGCTGATGGTTAGGTTGTGTTTAATTCTGGATTGAAAATTGAAATCATTTTTTCCCTCAAAGCTTTGAAGTATTGTCAATATCTGGTTATAACATGTGGTATTATTCTTGAGAACTCCAGTACTATTCAGATCCCGGTTCATTATACGTAACCTTCCTTTCCTCCCTCCCTCTCGCCCCCTGCCTCCTCCTTTTCCTCTCCTCCTCCTCCTCCTTCCCTCCTCCTCCTCTTCTGTCTCTCTCTGTCTTTCTCTCAATTATCATTTTTATGTCTATTGTGAACTTTCATGATTAGCGTTTCTTTCTGTGAGCCTTTTTACATTCATTGCATTGGTTATTTATTTATTTATTTATTTATTTTTTAAAGATTTTATTTTATTTATTTTTCCCCCCAAAGCCCCAGCAGATAGTTGTATGTCATAGCTGCACAACCTTCTAGTTGCTGTATGTGGGACGCGGCCCCAGCATGGCCGGAGAAGCGGTGCGTCGGTGCGCGCCCGGGATCCGAACCCGGGCCGCCAGCAGCGGAGCGCACGCACTTAACTGCTAAACCACGGGGCTGGCCCCCCATTGCATTGGTTATTAAATGGCCCGTTAAGCTGCCCACATTGGAATTTTCCTATATTATTTCTTTTACGTCTTTGTTAATATCTTCCTGGTTTTTTTTCTGTTCTCTTTTTATGGAACTTCTATTAGTTAAGTATTGGGCCCCCTGAATTGCTCATTGAATTTTCCTATCTGCCTACCAATAGCTCATTTATATGTTTCTTTTCCTTCTCTTCTTCCTTCTTCTTCTTCTTTTTAAGGGTATTTTCTGGGATATTTCCTTGAATTCATTGAATCTTCTATTGATTTTTAAAAATTTTGAGTCATAATTTTATTTTAATTTTACTTTTTAAAGAGCTTTCTTATTTTCTGACTGTTCCCATTTTGGTATTAAAGCATTCTATTCTCATTTCATGAGTGTAATATCTTTCTATACCTCTCTAAAGATACTGATGGTCTTTGGAACTTTTCTTCTGATCTCCATATTGTCTCTATTTCCTGATTTTTTTTTTTTTTTGGTGAGGAAAACTGGCCCTGAGCTAACATCCATTGCCAATATTCCTCTTTTTGCTTGAGGAAGATTGTCCATGAGCTAACATCTGTACCCATCTTCCTCTATTTTGTATGTGGGATGCTGCCACAGCACGGCTTGATAAGCAGTGTGTACACTTGTGCCTAGTATCCAAACCTGTGAACCCCAGGCTGCTGAAGCAGAGTGCACATACTTAACCACTACACCACTGGGCCAGCCCTATTTCCTGATTTTTAAAAAAAAAATTGTTTCCATCTGCATGTTGAATGCTTTCCTGAAAAATCTATTGATGCTTTGCTGTCTATTCACATTTCAGAATAAAGGACTCAAGAGTCGATGTGAAGCTCTCTCATTGTGGCAGGGCGCTGACTCCCAGGCTTCATTATTGGGTCATGGGGCTGCAAATGGGCTTTTTCATGGGGAGACCTTCAAATATATCTGCACATTTACTCCGGGCTATCTGCTTGATAATACAGAATTTTGTTTCTTGAGAGAATATGGTCCCACCTCTGGCCGTGGGAGATATATCTGGCTACTGGCATATGGAGACTGGGATTGCAAGGGGATGGTGGTGAGTGAGGTGGGGTGAAGATTTCTTTGTTGTGTAAACAGACATCATTCAGTTCCTTTCTTCAGCTCACCCATGCCTGTCAATGTGCCTGAAATGCCCTTTTCTGAAGTCCATCCTGCAGGGTCTTGGCGGTTGCTATAGACTGAATATTTGTGCCCCCCAAATCCATATGCTGAAGTCCTAATCCCCAGTGTGATGGAGGTGGGGGCCTTTGGGAGGTGATCAGGTTTAGATGAGGTCATAAGGTGGAGCCCCCATGGGGAGATTAGTGCCCTTGGAAGAAGAGACCAGAGAGCTTTCTTCCCTCCCTCCCTTCTGCCATGTAAGGATAGCGCAAGAAGGCAGCCATCTGTAAGAGAGCTCTTACCAGAAACCGAATTGGCCAGCACCTTGATCTTGGGCTTCCCAGCCTCCAGAACTGGGAGTTTGTTGTTTAAGCCACCCGGTCTATGGTATTTTGTTGTGGTAGCCCGAGCTGACTAAGAAAAGGAGCCATTCCTTGCCTGTGCAGGGTATGGGAAGGAGATTTGGGAGCCTGATTATTCTGTGTAAAAGCTTGCAGTCTTATTTTCAGTCTCCCTCCCTGCCCCACCTTCCCGAGAACTCACACCTTCATTCTGGGCCTCCCGTGCTCCTGCAGGTGAACTAACAAGCTGCTCCTCTGCGTCTGCCCTGCGTGGTGGTTGCCTGCTCTTCCCCCACTCTTCTAGAGTCTTGCTGATGTCTCTCTTCTGCTGTAGCTTCTCCTCCTCTCATCGACTTTGTGACACTCCTCCTTTTTCATTCCCTTGCTGTAACAATATTGCTGTTTCAGGAGGGAGCAGACATAAATGCATATGCTCATTCCACATATTTTCCTGGAGAGCCCCTCTTTTGCTGGGCTCGTTTGCACTGGCAGTTGGTGGCTCCTGCTGTTCTCCACACTTCAGACTGCCGCCCCCCGGAGAATGTGTGTGGGGATGCAGGAACAAGGCGATGTTTACGAGCACGAGCCTGGGGCTAGACTATAGCATTTGAATGTTTGCCCGACCATGTATTAGCCTTGTGTCCTTGGACAAGTCACATCCTCTCTGTGTCTCAGGTTCGTCCTATGTGAAATGGGGATTGTTATACTACACACCTGAGAGGTAAATAAGATAATACCTGAAAAATGCTTTGCTGTTTTGAGCACGAGTAAGTGCTGAATAAATTGGAGCATTTATTGTGATTAATACAATTAACATATTAATGTATTTCTCAGCATAAGAATACTCTGCAAGTATCATCATCTTTACAGCTGAGATTAGACCAGATAAGAAAAAGACCCAGTTATTATGGAGAAAAGTCCCTCATGATTTCAATCAAGCAGGTTATTTATTAAATTATTTATTTATAATTATTTTATTATTCATTATTTTATTCTTTGTTATTTATTTATCTAGTTATTTATTAAGCACCTACTACATACCCAGCACTACGTACCTAAGCCCTGTGGGGACCACGGAAGCGTGAAGGTGCAGACTGGTCTAGGGAGCTTGCAGTTCGGCCAGGAGAACAACGAAAGAACAGCTGTATACTGAGTCATGAGTTACGATTGAAGTGAAACAGAGACGAGCGAGGAGAAGATGTGGGGGTTAAATTAGAGAGAACATGGCTTCGTGGAAGATGTGGAATCCGGTCTGGGCGTGGAAGAGGAGGCAGGTCCAGATGCACCGGAGGAAGGAAAGGGTCCTCCAGGTGACAGAAGCAGCAGGAGCCCCCAGGGAGGAGGAGAAGCTTTGTGTTTGCAGTTGGCTGTGAGAGGCGAGGGAGGAGAAGTGGCTGGGGTAAGTTTGGATACTGAGGCGTAATCAGACTGTGAACGGCTTAGTGTAGCAGACAGGTGGGCAGTCGGTGTGGCAGATCCTGGCTTCCTGAGCAGGAGGACGGCAGGGCCGATTTGGTGCAGCGGGTCCCTGGTGGTTTACCCCAGACTCCAGCTCACCCTAAGGAGAATGAGAACTCAAGGAGGAAAAGTTTCCAAACTCGCCTAAGAAGCTGAGTGATGGGATGGATGAAAAATTGATGCATGTCATAAATATTGTAGGAGTGAATGCACCAGATACGCTTAAGGATAAAGATCAGGGAGAGCCCTACTGCTGCAGAGGGAACCGGCTCCTGCCTGGGGAGGGAAGAAGGAGGAGGTGGGATTCCCATCAGTGGCTCCAAGGTGCCACTCCCTGGGTTTGGGGCTCTCGGATCCTTGGAAACACTGCCACCCAGTGATGCTCCTAATGTAACAGGATTGCAAGTCCACTTGGTGAGGAGGGGATGCTCTGCCTCTCTCAGCCTCCAGGCTGCTGCTCTGGATTTCTTCCAGCTCCTGCGAGGGGAAATGCAGATGTGGCCTCAGAAGAGCTGAGGCCTCGGCTGAGCTCGTTGATCCTTGCTGACACTTGGCAGTTTCCCTCTTCCACAGGCCCCACAAGCTCTTCCTTAGGAGGACTCTCCTCAGGGACTTTCATTCTGTGCCTTGGGTGGTGTCCAAAATTCCCTGGGACCCTATGTGGTCCCCCAGATGTCAACGTTTGGGCGCTCTGAGTCTTAGTTCTGTTTTCCTCTTTGATTCTCCTGCACCTCAGAGAATGGCGTGAAGATCTTTCACACTGATGGGTGGCCATGAGCCCTTGTACCTAAGTACCCGCTGACTCAATTCCTTCTGAGAAGGGGCACAGACCAGTAAAGGGAAAGAGCCAGAGTCTTGACACCAGCTCACAGGGAGCACTCTCTCTACATCTCAAGTGGTTTCTCCTTGGCCTGTCTCTGAGGGTCTATTTCAGGACTACTCGAGATTTAGCTGGGCCATCTGGAGGTGGGGTATGCAGTGTGAGGGAACAGCTAAAGCAACTGAGGCAGGTGTGGGGAGTGGGAAAGGTCTTGCCCCGTGGTGTGCTGACAAGTGTTAACAACCAGCTCTCGGGGGTGGTGGGGGAGGAACCTTGACTGGTAATGTCTGCTGATTTCTGTGGTGTCAATACTCCCACCAGGAACCATTTCGTGCTACCAACAGGGTGTCCAGCAGCTAGCACAGTGCCCGGAGATTTAGCAATAGACTCATACAAACTGGTGGACATCTTCTCCAGCACATCACTGGTCTCGCAGTCTCTGGAAGCTTAGAAACCCAAGTTGCCATTGTGTCTTTTACCATCAGCCACCGTGGAACTGGGTGTCTTGCCTCCCTGTGCCTCAGGTGGCCAGAAGTCTGGATTTCTCTGGTCCCAGGGGAGTCACCAGTGGAGAAGTGAGAAACTGGAAAGTCACATGGAGCTCTGGAGAGTTCCTCTGGGCTCAGTGACTGCTGCATGGCACCGCATGGTCAGATGCAGGAAGGGAGGGTGGGGGCAGGTAGGAAACCACTGCAGTCACCTCAGAAACAGAAGGATAGACTCACCAGCAATCGATCTAGCTCTCCTCGCCTACCAGGGATGTAGATGACAGCTTCTCTCCCCGGCTGGACGGTTTCTGATATTGCCCATGCAAGACCTCAGAGGTCTGTAATAATGATGCTAACGTACACTGAGCTTCATTAACGGGTCAGGCACTGTGCTAGCTGCTGTCTAGACATCATCTTAGTCTCCACAACAACCCTAGGAGGCAATTCCCACTTTACACACAAGGAAACTGAGGCTTGGATTGAATAATGTGCCAGAGGTGACACAGCTGGTAAGTAGTAGATCTGGGCTGGGAAGCTGGTTCTGTTTGACTCTAGAAGCCACCTTCCTAACCACGATACGTATCACCAAACACAAGGTCTAGGCCCTTTCTGGAGCTCCGGACAATCAAGTGATGTGGACACGTCCTCTGCCATTCCTCATTTCTGGTTCTCTGCAGCGGGACCTCACGAGACCTCACTGAACTGGCCCTGGAGGCCAGACTTGCCACGTCCAGTTCACCCCCAATGTCTCCAGCTCTAGCCTCACTGCTGTCAGCAAGGAGTCACAGGCAAGTGTACCCCGAGGATGGAGGCAAAGTCAGGAAATGTCACTGTCTCTCATGGGAGCAAATTAAATCCTGCCAAAGGTGGAGGAGCTCAACCTCCGAGAGAGGAACTCGCTCTAAGGAGCAGTTCGTCTGTCTTGCTGGCAAGAACAGAGGGTCCTGTGGCTCTCACCAGAGAACCTAGGTGCTCTCTAGAATGCTGGCAGGAAGACACCAATGTGCAGAATAATTAACGCAAGATGAGCTACCATCTCAGGAGCTGTAAGTCACCATCACAAGTCCTGCTGTAATGACAAAAGACTTTAATGTCTGAGAAAGAATTAGGGGCCTAAGCAGAACAGATTGAAGCATGTCAGGGTGTCTCCCCCAATTCATGGAAGATGCAATTTCAAGCAGCCAACACTGTTTATGTAGACAGAAGGCACCATACCCTGGAAAAGGTGACTTCCTCAAGCTTTTCTTGCTTGATTGACAATGTCCCTTAAGGGCTTCCTCTCCATGCGTTCTGTGACTATGAGGCACAATATGGTACCTTCTTGTCTTTCTAGCATCCTCCCCTCCCCCACATCAAACATATTACTCATTTCCCATCCTCTGTGTCTTTGCTCACCTGTTGCTTTCCTTGGAATGACCACCCCCACCTCCTTGGGTACAAACTTCACACCTCGAATGCTGCTCGAATGCTGCCTCCTCCTTTGGTTCTGGGTCCCCCCTCCCCTCTCCTCTTGCTGGAAGGATCCCTCCCTCTCCTGTGCTCCCTTAGCTGATTTTCTGCATCTTTCTTATAGCGTGTTCTCATATATGCATATGAGAACATCATACCTATCATATGTATGTGCAAGGAAGTTTCTCAAGGGCATGACCCACATAGAACATCGCTGCACCCACCACAGCATCTGGCTTGGTGTCTTGCCCATAATAAGGATTCAGAAGATATTTACTGACCAAGATTCTTAATTTTATCTTGGGGGTGAACCTACTCATAAAAAATGAAACCTGGGCAATGACCTTGTAGGTTATCTGCTGGGCAGACTCTCCCATTGCAAAGACGACCCATCAGTGTCTTGTGAATTTGATGATTATGCATTCATTCCTGAATATGTGCTCATTCTTAGATGAACTGATAAAATTTAATTTATTAATCTCCAAAATTGAGACCCAGATAGACCATGACCTTTGGTAAGCCCTCCACATAAAAACATACAGAAAGCACAGCATAATGCTTCTGGTTAACCTTCTAAATGTCAATCTTCCATAGGACTTTCGCATTAGATGCAAGAGCCTCAATTAGATGAGGAAAGTCTCTGATAATGTGTTCAGGGCTACACTTTAAAATGATTAAGTGCAGAGTCTAGCCATGCAGGAGATCCCAGACATTTGAATGTGGAGTTGTGTCGAATTTCAAGTATCTTTTCTTGGTCTGCCTTGTAAAAATTGCCTCTGTTGGCTTTAATTTCCACTTAACTGAGTAGCAGGAAAGGTGAGGCCTGAGCAGCCAAACTTGCGAGGGAGAGTGAGAATATCTGCCAGCAAACAGAGGAAAATGCAGCACGTCCAGCTGCAAAGAGGAGAGTCAACTCAGTGCCTCTTGTCATGACACCCAAGGCCCTAAGAGTAATGGGAGAACTCAAGGAGAAAGGCAAATTACCTGCCTCGTGCCTGGCAACCGTTGCAGCCCCAGAACATCTCCATCAACAAGCCTGGCAGGGCCTCCAGCTCTGAGTGCTGTGCCTGCTCCAGCCTCCAGACCCACCCGGCCCCAGGGCCCCAGCACACCAGATTAGTGTCTTGCAAACATCAGCAGATCCCTGCAGTGCCTGGAGAGGAGGGACTCATTCTGCCACTTCCTGTGCTTGAATTTGGATTTGAGCCTCTATATCTAAAGGCAGCTTCAGATGGAGAAGGATGCTGGAGGTGCTCCATCCACCACCCCTCATCACACCCTGAAGGTCACCTGCAACTTTGGTGGACAGGCCTTGTACACACTGATGGCTTCTGCATCAGTTTTCCATTGCTGCAAAGCAAATTATCACAATGTAGCAGCTTAGAACAACACACATTTACATTCTCCTGGTTTCTGTGGGTCAGGAGTCTGGGCACAGCTTAGCTGGGTCCTCTGCTCAGGGTCCCACAGGCTGCAATCACACTGTCAGCTGGGACTGTGATCTCATCTGAGGGTTGCGGTCCTCTTCCAAACTTACTGGTTGTTGGCAGAATCCAGCTCTTTGCGGTTGTAGGACTGAGGTCCCCATTTTGTTGCTGACTGTCAGCTGGGGGTCACTCTCAGCTCCTGGAGACTCAGCGCCTGGAGACTGGCCTCAGGACCTTCCTCTTGGAACTCACCACACCATGGCAGTTTGCTTTTTCAAGCTAACAGGAGAACATCTACTGCTACCTCTTGTCTCTTTCAAGGGCTCACCTGATTAGGTCAGCACCACTGAGGATAACCTTCCTGTTGATGAACTCAGAGCCAACTATTAGGGACTTGAAGTATATATGCAGAATCACTTTTGTCACATAATATAACAATCACAGGAGTGATGGCCCATCATAGTCACAGTATACTCAAGGAGGTGAGATTACACAGGATGTGTGCACCAAGAGGTGGGATTCTTGAGGGCCATCTTAGGATTCTAACTACCAGAGTTTTTTACCTCAAGCTCCAGGTCGCTCTGTCTGAGGGATTTCTCTGGCCACAGGAGCATTGGGGATACCTGCCTTAAATATCTTAGATAAGTGCAAGGAACTTACCACCACCAGGGACAATCTCAACCAATGAGGGAAGGGAGCTGGTGGATAAATACATGATTTCCTGGTCCCTTGGTGAGACAATTCTGAGGTGTGTTTTACCCAGTCTCACCAAGAGTGCCCAGAGAGATTGAAGTCCTCTTCCCTAGAGCAATAACTCCCCCCACCAAAGTGCCTGTGTTAGCTTTCTTTCCTTGTCTGTCTCAATTCTCCACTCCCCCACCACATTTCCTGGGGTCATCTCCTAAAAACACTATTTGTATCCAAATCATTATCCCAGGATCTGCTACTGGGGGAAACCATATTAAGTCAGACTTGAACTTCATTGCTGGTGTCCGTTTTGCCTTTCTGGTAGCAGCCCTGCTAAACCTTTTTCATTCTCCTCAGGTCTCAGACACCTCCCCTCAACCAGCCCTCCTGGGCAGACGACCCAGCCTGCCTGACTGAACCGGGAAGATGAAGGCTGCTTCTGCTTCCCTTCCTTCTCCCTCCCTTGCCAGTTACTCTTCCCTGTGTCCTAGTGTGCAGGGAAGGAAGGTTCCTCCCCCAGGTAGTCTTAGATTCCATCCCTCCTTTTCTACCTTGGACCCTGCCTAGGCTGCCATCTTGACTCTCTTCCTCCTGAGCCCCCGGCTCTTCTCCTTTCCACCAACATGAGTACAGGCTCAAGTCTCCTCTGAAGTAACACTTTCTTTAGTTCAGCCGCCCTCTGAAGCTTCCAGTCGGAGCCACCTTCCCTCAAAACACAGTCTGTGCTCCCAGCCTCCGCTTCTCCAATGGCCAGGACTGCCAAGCCCGTGCGGCTCCCTTCCGTCTCCCTGCCCACAGAACCTGCCTCCATGGGCGGCACCAACAGAGTCCCGACTGCAGCCTCACAGCCTTTCTGGGTTTGGTTCTCATTCTCTCTGTGGTCACGGGAGGATCTGAAGCTCCCACTCCTTGTTGAAACTCTCTCCTTTCTGGGTTACCATGAAAGTGATTTTTTCAGTTTCCTGACAACTCCTTTGACTTCCTTGTCTGCTCCGTGCCCAAGTGTCGACATTCTCAAAGCCTCTGCTCTCCTTCTCTGCACCCAGCCTTGGTGGTCCTGCCAGCCTAATAGCCTGTGTGGCTCCCTGCTCCCACTTCCCCATACTCCTCAGGGCTGAGGCTGCTTCACACTCTCCTCTCGGCTCCAGAGCCGGTTCTGCCCTGAGTCAGGGATGACTGGATCAGAGCTAAACCATAGTTGAGAAATGTGGCATCGAGGCAAACACGCTGTCAGCAAGCTTTGATGTCTTTCCTCATTTTAGACAAGACTCCACTTCGTGTGTGTGACTGGGCCTCTGTCCTGTCCCTCCAGGACCAGTGACAGCAATAAGAACCAATGTCACTGAGCATACCTACCAGGCCGTGCTGAGAGCTTCTAAATTATTTTATTTCATCTTTACAACAGTCATGTGGGTAAGAGCTCTTTTGCCCACATTTTACAAATGAGTCAGCTGAGGCCTAGAAGATGGGCTTCCAGCCTCCCGGCCTTCTCTTTTTGCTGTTTACACCACTTTACTCCTGCCCCTCAGCCCACCTCCAACCCTTCTCCTAGATAAACACCTATGTCTTTGCTGCCTGGCACATAGATGTGCCTCAGGCTCCTGAAGGGTCCAAGTAGAACTCTAAGCTGCTCACTCCCCTGGGCTCTCTCCACACAGCCGCTGCAGCCCCTCTGAGCACCCTCCCTTGGCTCTCCACCAACTCTGTGACAAAGGCCGGCTTCCTTCCCGGGGGATGCTTGGACTATAACCCTCATCAGACTTCCCAGCACCCTCCCACCACTCCCCGTGTGGTCCATGCAGACACCCCGACTCCTCACCATGAACACATGGTGTACTCTATGCCTCTGGATTTTGCGCATGTTCTTTCTTCTACAGAGAATACTCTGCTCTCTCTCCCAGATAGACTCCTATTAATCCTTCAAAGCCCAGCTTAAATGCCCCCTCTTTGGACAGTCTTCCTTTGTGCTCCTCTCATTCCACTGTGTTCTTACCTGTTAAGTACCCTAGCCACTTGTGTACGTAAATGTCACCCATACCCCGTGGTGAGCTCCGACAGAGTGAGGACTCTGCGTTACCCATTTTTGAATCTCTAGTGCCCAGCACAGTGCTGCATTACTGTTAGATAGATGTTTATATAAAGTTCATTCCAAGTTGTTCACATACAGGACTCTATTTGATCTTGACAATAAGACCATGGAGAAGAGGGGAGCCTTAGTGATGGAGAGAAGGAATATGAACCCAGGAATAAGAAGACTGGCTGTGCCCCGCCGGGGAAAGCCAGGAGGATGGCATTACTCCCTGTGTTGGGTTGCTAGGGCTGCCTTCACAAAGTACCAGACTGAGTGGCTTAAGCAACAGCAGTTTATCGTCTCCCAATTCTGGAGCCTGAGGCCTACCTAGAGCAAAGGGCTAACAGGGTTGGTTCCCTCTGAGGCCTCTCCTCCTTGGCTTAGAGATGGCCGTCTTCTCCCCATGTCCCCACATGGTCTTCCCTCTGTGTGCGTCTGTGTCCACATCTCCTTTTCTTATAAGGACAGCAGTCATATTGGATTAGGGCTCCCCTAATGGCCTCATTTAGACTTAACCACCTCTTTAAAGGCCCTGTCTCCAAATCCAGTCACATTCCGAGGTGGTGGGGGTGAAAGCTTCAACATATGAATTTGGAGGGACACAGTTTAGCCCACAACATTCTCATTTGGCAGATGGGAAGCTGATGAAGGTCACATGAATGGCCTTCTGACCATCACCATGTGCCACCAGTAGGGGATGTAGCCCTCACCACCCCTACCCCTCTGCCTTCCTACAAGGCCTGAGGGCACCCCCCATCCCTCCAGCCTCCTCACAAGGCCCGGGTCTACGCAGCAGGTCTGCAGGTGTCTCCAACTCCCTCCCATCTCGCTTTGGACTGATGGAGTGGCCGAGGGCATCTCTCTGACTGTCGTCCTGCAGGGAATGGCTTCCCCTCCCTCCTCCAAACATCTTTATCACCGTAAAGGCTCAAGGCTATCACATCTCCGCGCAGGCAGCCCTCCCCTCTCCTGACGACGCCCTCCCTCCCCGTCGGCACTCCTGCCTTTTGTTCTTGGTGCCTTCTCCGCTTGGGGTCTAATCGTTGGCCCCCGTGGTCTTGTGGCTCCAATAGCGCTGCAGCTCTTTGAAAGCAGCGGCTGGCTCTCACGCTTCTGCGCCTCACAGCCCCTGACCCAGGGCTGGCCCCATGCTAGGCACTCACTACATACTGCTTGAAATGAACTGAAATGCATGGAAATGCTTCAGCCTCATATACTCACTCTACAGAATCAAAAACAAGACCTAAACTTTGGGAGCAAATCCTTAGTCTGACACTTTCTCCAGCTCTCCTCCCATCTCCTCCCTCCCTGCTCACTCTCCGACAGCTGACAGCCGAGGGTTGAAGGAGAGTGGGGTCACAGAGCACGTCTCAGGAGGCAGCAGCCCTGTGCCACGGCTCCAGCCCCCCACCCTGCTGGTGCCATCCGTGTCCTCTCTGGGCGCCCACCTCATGCACACCTGCAGGAGGGGTCTACATCCCTTCTCTCCTGTCCTCCCTTTCCAAACAGGTGGCAACTCCTTCCAGGCAGAGCAGTGGTGACAGGGGTCTTGCTCTCTGAAAGAGGGGCTCTGTCTCACCACAGGTAAAGCACTGCCTGCTCTTCTCAATTCCTCCCCGTGCCTCAGGCCAATTTTTATGCCAACAGTGATGTTTCACAAAATAGGTCTCTGAAGCCCCGGTCTATAACTGAGTGCCTTGAAAAATGCATTCTCTTATGAAATACTTCAGGAGAACACTACTACTTGGTTTTCTTCTTGGGAATTCACAATCTGAACATTCATATTAAAGGCTCTGAGAAGTCCCGCAGTAAAGAAACCTGTTTATCTTTCCTTAGCCCGGCATTTCCTACATTGTGATTACACTTCCCACGACCCTTCCAGCTCCTCCCACACGTGACGACTTTTAATATCCCAGGGACTCATTTGGACTCATGGGCTTAGAAGTAGAAAGCTCTGATTGAGGAAAAGGGGGACGTCAGAAGAGACGCTGTGGCAGGAGCGCAGCAGTAGGTTGACAGGGCCCAGCCTGTCTGCGGGCTCTCAGATCAGTTTGTGAAATGGAAAGGAGCAAGGCTCCCAGGCCACTCTCCTTGGAATACGGAATGGTCAGAGGCAGGAGGAGAAAGGAAGTTTCAAAGCAGCAACAACAGGGCCGGCCCCGTGGCTTAGCGGTTAAGTGCGCGTGCTCTGATGCTGGCGGCCCCGGTTCGGATCCCGGGAGCGCCCCGAGGCAACACTTCTCCGTCCAACGCGAGGCCGAGTCCCACGTACAGCAACTAGAAGGATGTGAACCTATGACGTACAACTATCTACTGGGGCTTTGGGGGGAAAAAACTGAATAAATAAAATCTTAACAAAGCAGCAACAACAGCCGGCCGCTGGAGGCCGGCCGCCCTCCGTCCAGTTCTCCCTCCCTACGCACGCCCCTCTCGGCACCTCAGCTCCGGCTGAGCAAAGACCCGAAGGAAACCTTCAAGCCCAGCCCTGGCCCCAGTCCACACAGGCGGGGAAGCAGAGCCCCTGAGGCGGCAGTTAGTGTGCGGTGCGGAGACACAGAGCAGGCTGGCGGCTTTGTATTCTGTTCAGAGAGGCTGTCGGGACCCATATCAATAGATTGATATTCTTCTGATGAAATTTCTTCCCGTGGCCTCAGGGAAGAGTCTGGGAGGTGGAGTACAAGGGAAACAGCTTGAGTTCTCAGCGGCTGCAGAGACTTGCTCCTGAGCATGCAGAGCGCATCGGCTGTGGCTCCTGGGGAGAGTTGGGGGGAATGTCAATGGTCCACAGGGAGAGAGCGCGAGGCTGTCTTTGCGCATGCTCCTAAAGCACCTCCCCTGCTATCTTCATCCCTCCCAGTCCTCCTCCTGGTGGGCAGCCGGGTGGGGGCAGTGTGACCTGCCATTGGGGTGGTCCGGGTGCAGATCTCAAGCAGGGCGGGAACTCCGCTGGCCCCCACCTGCAGCCTTGGTCAGAGGGCATGTCACTGCACTCTGTTCTAATGGAAGGGATGGGTGCCTTTGGCTTACCCATGGGCCTGCAGGACTGGCAAAGCAGGGACCACATGCTGAGGTGGAAAAGGTCCTAAGGAACCCAGCTGAGTTGCAATTAAGAAGATAGATTTCCAGCTCTTTTCCATATCTCATAATTAAGACAGGAGCCTGAGCAGTGCGCATGGTGAGCAGGCCCAAAGGCGGCACAGCAAAGAGACTAGGGGAATCTCCAGACTCCTCTGAACGCCTGGCTTTCCCTCTCAGGTAGGCGCTCTGGAATCTGTGCCAGCTGCAGGCGTTTCAGCAGCTTCACGACAAGAGACAGAGGAGTCAGGGGGCACGGCGCAAATAAACCCTCAAACACCCGGGCCTCTCTGCTCTCACTGTTGCATCTGCTGGTTCATTTCCCACCACCCCTGAGAAGAGGGGTCGATGAGAAGCGGATGCCTCATTGTTGTGAACGTGATGGGTGTGGTGGCCCCAGGGGGACTGGACACCAAGGAGAGACTATCATGGAAGCTGCTACAACTGGACCCCGGCAAACTGAGGTTCAGATCCTGCCTCTACCACTGACTGCTCTTTGGCAGGTTATCAACTTCTATTATAGGTGCCGGAAGTAAAGCAGTACACGAAACACAAAGTCCCTCCTCTTAGGATGTTTTTAGTCTAGTGGGAAAATGAAACACTCAACAAACAATCACATAATGTGTCAGGTGGTAATATACTAAGAAAGGAGATAAAGCAGAGTAAGGGGAGAGAGAGAGACAGTGGATACGGATGTGAGTCTTTCTTAAAGGATGGTTGAGGAAGGCATCTTCGATGGGTGATACTTGAACAGAAACTGGAAGAAAATGAGGCACCATATAGACATCCAGGCATAGGAAGGAGCAAGCTCAAAGGTGCTGGAGTGGGAGAGGGCCTGGCAAATTCAAGGAACGTGAAGATGCTCCGTGTGGCTGGAGGGGTGGGGATGAGAGAAGAGTGGAGGAAAAGAGCGCAGAAAGGTTGTGTGTGCAGGGGGTAGTCGGATCATGTGGGACTTGCAGGGTTACTCTAAGTGAGAAGGGGAACCCTCGGAGGCCTTCATCAGAGAAATGACGTGACCTGACGTACGTTTTAGAAGGATCTCTCTGGCTGCTGGGTGGAGAATAGATTTTAAGACTGTAAGTGGAGAAGCAGGAAGACCAGTTGGAGGCTACCACATCTTCAGGTGAGAGACGATGAGAGCTTGGATTGTGGCTGTGCTGGGAGTGGTGAGCAACAGTTGAGATCTGCAGATATTCTGTAGGTAGAACCTGTAGGATTTGCTGATGGTGTGTGGGGTGTGTGAATAGTGAGATGCAAAGGATGACCTCAAGACTTTGTCCTGAGCAACTGGTGAAATGGAGTTGTCACATACTGAAATGAGGAATATGGTGGAAGGAGAACACTTCAGTTGGGGAGGTGTTGGAATCAAGAGTTTCACTTTGGGCGTGTTGAGTTGCAGGTGTCTGTTTGACATCCAAGTGGAGGTGGTGAGTAGACAGGTGCATCCGAGAGTCTGGGGCCCGGCTGGGAGGCTGGGGCTGGGATACAAGGTTGGGAATCAACAGTGTGCAGATGGTTTTTAAAATCATGGGACTGCATGAGATCATCAAGGGGGTGAGTGAAGATAGAGAAAAGAAGGGGTCTGTGGGACATTCCAATGTTTAAAAGTCAGAAAAATAGAAGACACAAGCAAAGGAGTCTGAGAAAGTGTGCTTAAGACAGGACATGGTACATAGTATGGAGCAGGTGCTCAGTGAAACATGGGCACTGCAGTCATCATAAACGTCACTATGTTTATGGTTAGAGTACTGGAAAAATGATGTTTTAAGCAAAAATAGCAAGAATTCAGGAGTGCACACTTCACCTACATTCTTCCTCTTCTCTTTCATCTCTGGTTCCTATCACCCATGGTCTCAGACTTCCATCTACTTAATAAAAACAAAACAAAACAATAAAAAACTTC
This sequence comes from Ceratotherium simum simum, assembly GCF_057802395.1. Lineage (NCBI taxonomy): Eukaryota > Metazoa > Chordata > Mammalia > Perissodactyla > Rhinocerotidae > Ceratotherium > Ceratotherium simum. The sequence goes on along the minus strand of NC_141927.1, from coordinate 37,880,111 downwards.
TGGATGCATTAAAATGGCAAGCCCACACCTCAGTTCAAAATATTCAAGAGAAGCCAAGGTCTTTGGTAGTTGGTAGGGTGAGTAATCACTGAACCTGGTCATAACGGGCTGAGTCAGGAATCCGGACGTGGCTTTTTCCTCTTATCAACTCATGATGTGACCTGAGGCAAGTCCGTTCTTGCCTCCCATCCTTAAGGAGGATGGAGACTTCCATTCAGGTGAGAATGCTGATCAGCTCATCAATTTCCCTACTCAGATGGCATCTCTGCCTTTTGCTTTTCTCGTCCAAAGCATATGGATCGTATCCTCAATTATTAAAGTAAAATAATGATTCCCTTGTTTTCTCTCTGAGAGTCTAACCTTGAATTGTTGGCTATTTAGTACTCACAAAGTCTGGGAGAGAAGTGCCATTTAGGGGTGACCGTCTAAGACCCCCCATCCCATCCACCGCAGTAAGCTCTCTGAGGCCTGTGGATCTCAATTGGACCACTAGAAGGCCAATTACTTGAACCATATTAGTGTATTCCTTGCATAATTATCTTCATTGAATTGCATTTTAGGAATCATGCCCTTGGCTTTAATTAAACATCCTTGAAACAGTCTTGCAAAGTTCACTGCTGCATGTGCAGAACTATTGTTGCAGACACCATCCTGTGCCATTCTGCAAAATCTTTTCCAAGTGTTTTAGTGGAGCTCAAGTCTCATTATTGAGAAAAGTTGGTGAGTTTGGAAAAAAACAGGTGTGTTTCCTGAAGGTCATCTAAGATACTTTACTAACAAAAAATATTGTGGATCCCTAGGAAAGGGATAAACTATGCAAGATTTCCCATTTCATTGACCATAAAATCCTATTTCAGTGGCACATCTGTCAGGATTACTGTTCCATGCATCCAGCAGAAAAGGCTCTGGAAGTTTCATGCTCTGTCAGTCCGGCACCATGGGCTGGGCCATGGGAAGATACAGACAGGAGGGCTACATAAGCAGTTGACAGGGGAGCCTGCAGGTGCATCATCAGTGAATGGGCAGGTGGATTATCAGCGCTGGTCTTGGGGACTTGGGGTCCCAAGAGGCTTCAAACCTTCCTGGCTGTATCAGACCTTAACTTTTGCTATTTATGGAGGCAGTTTCAAATATATCACTCAGTGACCCTTCTGGAGAACAATTCCTGAAGTTAAAATATTTCAAAAAATGATTTAGTGTTAGGAAAAGGGTATAGTGATGTTTGTTATGTCAATGTTTCACAGTAGTGATGAGCAGAGATGCCAATTTCTACAAGGGCTTGCTACCTAGGAATAGTACTGAGAGTTTCTCTCCCTCTTCCCCAACAGTTGGAGTCTCCTTTTTCCACTTCCAGTTGTGTATACCCCATTAATCCTCAAATTTCAGTCTCTCATGCTCCGAGAAAGCCCTGCTGGGAAAGCTCTGCTCCTCCCCTTCACTGGGCAGATCGACCAGTATAGGTGTGTGTGTAGATTGCATGCCTTCCTATTGACACGAGGTTAATTATTTAGGGGCTAATGATTTCATTTTAAAGTGGGAATTGGAAAATGTTTTGCTAAAGCTTCCAAAGTAGGGGGAGAAAGGAGGGAGATAGATGGTAGATCAATGGGTAAATATGTTTGCCTGATGGTCTGGGTCCAGCCTTCTTCCCAAGGCTACGTCTTTAGCCAGGAAGAACAGCAAGACGATCAATATTGCAAGCATCCTTAAGAGAACCACGCTGGCCAGCCCAGGTCAGCCTGAGGGGCTTTCAGAGGGGCCCTAAATGTTTGCCAGAGTACCTGTAATTTCACCACTAGAGCTAAGTTCCTTTGACTTTTAGAGATCTTTCTGGATTGAAGATCCCTCAGAAATGAGAAATCCCTGGAACAGGTCGTATCCTGCTGTTGGTGAACCCTGCAGCTCAAGAGCAGAACGGAGGGAAATGGGAGTGGGGAAAGGATGCCGCATACCCTGGGGTCCCTGGTCTTGTAGCGCTGAGGCTCAGGAAGTGAGGATGGCAGTTTAAGGAAAACCTCCAGGACCATGTTACCTATTGGAGGGTGGAGTAAGGATCTTTCAGGGTTGACATCCACACCTACCCTCTTATCATTTGGTGGGTTTGAGACATGAGGCACCATGAGTTTAGCTGGTGTGTCGTGGCCTGAGCCCCACCCCACAGGTCTGGAGGTGGGAGGAGATGGAGAGATGTGCTTTGACACTGTGCCAAGCCCCCTCTCCAGGCCATGCCCGGGAGGAGGTTTAGTTTGCATCTTCAGAGAGGATATCAGAGTTGGTTTCATAGGCAGGTGACTAAAGACAGGAGAGAAAGACAGGCTGCATGATTTTCTCCAATGGACCCAGCTCTGGGGAGTGTAAAAATGAGGGCAGGTCACATCCTCCCATTTCTCCCTAGTCTGGGGTTCCATTGACTCCTTGAGTGGGAAGCAGACTAGGGTATCAGAACCCTGCAGCGAAGCCTGACTTAGAAGCAGCCACCTTCAGATTCTCAAAGCAGAGACATCTATTGTGAGGCTCAAACATCAGTGGTGCTCTCTCTGCATAGGGAGGTGTACACACAGCAGGAGGACACACAGAGGGAGCATACGCAGTGTGAAAACTCAGAATGAGGAGCAAGTGGGGCAGTGACTGCTTGGGCAGCCAGCTGAGGACAGTGGCTCTGGTGGGGTAAAGAACCCCCTGTGGGCTTGCATGGAACCTGGGACAGCACGGTCCATGGAGGCTGTGGCAACCACGCAGGGCTGCAATGCTGTGGTTGGCTGTCAGGCAGGGGCTGCCTTTAGGGTAGCATTATAGCAGAGCAATAGGGCCCTTCCAACCCCCCTTCCAAACCCCAGCTTCCAACACTTCTTTGAAAGCTCTTTCTGGGGAAAACAAATATACATGTGGAGAAGGGTGTGGATGGAGACAGACAGAAGGCGAAGTTTTCAAACTTGGTGAAGCTGAGTATTTACGGAGCTTGCTTTGTAATAATAGTGTGTATTCTCAGGAAGGCTCAAGTAATAGCTCACGGGAGACCAAGCGGTCCCACAGGCCTCCTGAGGCTGATTGGGGCTGTGTTAAAGCCGTTATCAAGGCCCCAGGGGATGCGGGTAGGGCGCATCAGTCATCTAGTTGACGGGGGCTCACCGCAGGGAGCAGCCAGGCGCCAGCTGGAGGCAGGCATGAGAGGGATCCCCGAGCACCCCTCTTTGCACACTCTCCTCTTTTGGGTCATTCTCTTCTTTGTAGGGACCACAGAACTTCACTCACTGCAGGTGCTCAATAACTGCTCATAGACAGACAGGTCATTGAATGCAACAGAAAAGGGCCCTGATTGGGGATGGAGGGGAGGAAGGGCAAGAACACAGACTTCCCATCTTGACGGTTTGGTTCATGCTGTCCAGAAGCAGCTGACGTTGGCTTTACATTATCCAGAGGGCGCGCCAAGCGACCCTATACAACCCAGGAATCCTGAAATATTTAGAAGCTCTAATGTTTGTGCGAGGAGAGAGCAGAACCTCCTTTGGATGGGAAGTTCAATTATTCAGTGAGGCCAGAGCTTCCCGGTGTCCTGAAGGCAGGAGCTTGCTGGGAGGCCCACGTCCCTGTAGGGCTGACTGGGGGCGCTGAGCACCGGGAATCCTGCCTTGGAGCTTCGGCGGCCCAGGCCTGTCATTTGCTCTGTGGGTGATAGGGAGCCTCTCCCCGAATGCTTGAGCTCTGGGTTGCTTTCCCGTGACAAAACTCTACTTGAAGTGTGGCAACAGCCTATTTCTTCTGAGAGCATCTCCGTCTAATTCAGTCTAGGGTTTGGTTTGAGGCAGTGCCTGTTGCAAACACCCCTCTCAGCAACCTTCAGGGGCTGGCACCCTAGTTCCGTGAATGTAAGCTGATTCTGTCCTGACGGAGCTTGTCATTATCTGCATACGTAAACAAATGTGTACGCAGGTGTATACAGAAGGGATCTTTCTCTTTCTCCAGGAAGCATGGTTTTCAGCAGCATCAGGCTGGGAAGACAGACATTTCATGATTCCAAAAGTCCTGTGGGGGCTGCTGTCACACAGCGTTACTCCCGCTGCCCACAGCCTGCACAAAACAATGCCACGGAGAAAGCTCCATCTAGCACAACTGACAACGGGGAAGGGTTAAGAATTTTGCTGCATTTTACATGTCTCCTAAGGGGAGAACTTGGAAAAAAATGAACTCAAGTAGGTGTTATTGTGCTTGAAATACGGTTTGGTTCATTCCTTCCTTTAGTCATCATTTATCCTACTATGTGCTAGGCGTCTAAGGAGAGAGACACATGTCTTCAAAGAGTCTGCAGTTGTGTGGGGGAAGCAGCTGCATGAATCTGCCATTTGCAAACAGCGTGAAAGCACTATATTCACTCATTCACCCATAGCAACTGCAAAGGGGTTGACTTGTAGTAGGAACTGGATGCTCCGAATTTGACATTCTAGTGGAGGAGACAAGCATGTAAACCACCCACCATAATGATTACGAGCCAGAACGAATTGCTCGCCAATGGAGAGAGGCACAGGACAAACAGTGGACTTGCATGGAGGAAGGGTTATTGATTCCAGCCACTGAGGTCAAGTTCATGGTTGTGAACTTGTGTGGTTCATGTTTATTCCTGTGGGTGCTGCCGTGTCCTTCTCTGGAGCATTGCTCCCTCTCCAGAAGCGTGAAGGTTACCGCTCTTCCTTCCTCCTGCTGTGTCTCAGGGTCACGTGCGGGTACCTCCATCGTCTGCAGGGGTGGCTGCACGTGTGCTGGCCTTTCAGCCCCACTCCTGGGAGGAGGGAGCCGCAGCTGTGCTTCTACGGCAACTTGACCTGATTCACTCACCGTGTGAAGGCAGGAGGAAGGTCAAGTTCATGAGCAATTACACATTGCAGAGTCATTTAGTCCTGAAGTCCTGGTTGCTGGTGATTCTGGTAATTCCTACAGAGCCACTGTGGTTAAACTGGGGAGATATCTCTTCCAGACCCCCAGCCAGGCTCTAAGGGTGATGACATTTGCTCAGTATTAAGGCACAACCATCTTTCATGGAGAGAGGACTCTGCCTCACCAGGAGCAGAACCACACTACGCACTGAAAAGGTTCTGAACCAGCTTCTCTGAACACAGTGATAAATGAGTGGAGGACATGACGGGACATTCACAGTAGAACAGAAGCTCATGCCCAATAAACACAGAAAGACGTTCAACTTCACTACGTACACGTCAAAGAAATGCAAGTTATAAATCTGTAATTTTTTTGCTCATCAAATTGGTAGAAAGTTAAAAAAAAAACGCACAAAATTTGCTGCTGACGATGTAGGGGAAAGGATGTTTTCATCTGTTGCTGCTAGTGGGGATATAAATTGGTGCAAACCTTCTGGAGGGTAATTGGCAATTTGTGTATCAACAGCCTTAAAATGTTCATACACTTTGAGCCAGTAATTTTACTTTTAGGATTTTATCCTAAGGCAATAATCAAATTTACGTACAAGATTTATGTTCAAGAATATTCATCTCTGCCATTAGTGTAATAGAAAAAATATTAGAAACTATCTAAAAGTCCCACAAATAGGGGTTGGTTAAATAATTGATGGCACGACTAAAGAATGGAAAACAGTTCATTCATTAAAAATGATTTTGTCAAAAAATATTTGATGGTGGGAGGAAACAGTGAAAAAGCAGGGCACAAAATACTAGATGGAGGATTTCAATTTTGTTAAAATTTTAATGATACAGGTACAGAAAAAGTCATTAACATAACAGTGGGGATTTGATTATGGGGGCATTTTTTCAAATACTTTTCTGTATTTGGTGTTTACAGAGTATCACCTATCCTCTCTGAGCCTCAGTTTACTGCTCTGTAAAATGGAACTCATGCCTACAATGCTGTGCGGTTGGGCAGATCAGACACAGTATTTGAAAGTATGGTCTATTGCAATACTCAATGAATGGTTATAATATATTGTCTGCGGTTGCCAAGGACACAGCCCAGTCCAGAGATCCATCCGTAGCAGTTACTAAAGTTGTTTCCCCCTCTGCTTTATCAAGACAACAAAAGAATTAATTGAAAAATCTAAGTAATTTTTACTAAAGTTCTTAATGTTAATCTTCTTCACAAAGATTGATGAAACTCAGCTTTTTGTATTTAGTGCAATAATTTGCATTCTTGCCCAGTTCAGAGTTCTCGTCATTCAAAATCCAGGTTCTGCTCCTCTTCAGCACCTTATCACTTGCCTTATCCCAGATTATTCTGTTGAGATGATGTAATCTACGTATTTACTAATTGGAGAGAATGCTAGTCCCTGCAGGTGTAGTAGCTCATTTAAGAGTCATCTTCAATGAAATAGACATAGTGGCTTTTCTTTAATGTTCTCTGCACAGTGCCTGTTGCTTTTCTCTGTAAGAGTCCATCTTACAGCTCTCTCCTTTGTCTCTTTCTGAAGTCTCTCTGTTTGTGTCTGCTCTGATGTTCATGTTCTCTTGAGGCTGAAATTTATACTGGGTGGAAGAAATAGCTTCCAGATGGGGTCAGAGTTGAAAGGGATCCCCCACTGTGCAAAAAAAAAAAATGGGCAAAATACGTGTCCCATGAGACACTACTCATTGCTCCCTCTGTCAGACACAGCCTAGAGTCTTATTGTTTAACTAATTCACACTTATCAACCGTGAAAGCCCAGCTAACGGGATCATTTTGGAGCTGTGAATGGGCACCCAGAACAGGTGGTCGGGCTGAGGTAACTGCAACTCTGCCTTTTTTATGTACAAGTACTGGGGCATCTTCCTTTCAAAGTGACACTCTCTCAACCCGTCTGCCTCATGTAGAGGTAAAAAACACTTTCACCAGCAAAGTGATTAGAAAAAGGTGAAAGCTACAGAAGAAGAAGGATACAGCGGGACAGCATTTTGTTACTTATCAATATATGAGTCTGAGCTCCTGATTTGATGAGTCATGCAGTCTTATAAAAATGTCATGCGCCTAATGTAATGAAACAGCCGACAGGCTGGGTGGCTCACTCGGGGTCTCTGCCAGTGACCATCTGAAGATAAGAAAGCCCCGGTTCTACTGACCACCCCACTTTCTCCAGCTGGAGGGAACCAAGAGGAGCGTGAATATCACAGTCTCAGTTGTACAGTTCCTTCTCCACTCCTGCTTAAGTCCCAGATTCTGACGGTTGGGAGAGCACAGGCTGTGGGCTCATGCACACAGGGGCTTGTGGGTGTGTGTATGCTGCAGGTGGGGAGGCTTCGTACTCTAGGGAGCTCTGGCCGGGGCACCTTAAGCCCCGAGTTAGGGCTGTGGATTCCAGTCGGGATCCTTTCACTAAGAGATGAGGTGTCTTTCCGATGCTGGTATTCATCTCTAAAATGGAGATGATACCCACCAGCTTCCTGCTTCCCAGGGATGCTGTGAAGGCTCAGGGAGTAACAGAGAGCCCTAAACGTCAGTGATGCTCGCAAGTGGCCTTATTACCCCTGGGATAAGCCTCTGCTCTTCTTAATTCATTTGAGGGGAAAAAAATCCAGCTTCTCTTTGGTGCCACCTGCTCAGGAGACATTCATTTGTAGTAGGATTACAGGGGTATTATTTTATAAATAGCATTTATTTTGTTCTCTTTATGTAATAATTTATTCTCATTGTAGGGAATTCAGAACACTGAAACCAAAAAAAAGAAAACAAGTTTCATCACATAGAGGTAACCACTTTTAGTATTTTTGTGTCTTTGCTCTTTCAGCTGTCTAGATAACTAGGTAAATTAAAAACACACACGTACACATAAAACTTTATGATAGGCCATTTCTTTCACAGGGAAATGGAGCGTCCCGTGGAGTGTGCCTCTAGGTACCCCCTGGGGAATTGGGAAGGGCAGGTTTCTTTGGTTGAGTTGGTTGTCTTCTATAAAATAGTTCTTGGCACCCAGTATCCAAGAAGAAGATGTTTCTATTATCTACTGATGACCACAAACTGGCTGCCATTTTCCTAGACCTGAGTGTATACGAGACCCCGTGAAAACTTAGGCAATTCTCTATTAAAGACTTTAGGTGGTGGGCCGGTATTCTGCCCCTGATCAAACCATTTCATTCTCTTGGACCCAACCAAAGTCGTCTAAGCGTTTTGTGTGTGTGTGTCCCATACGACAGCCCTTTCCCTAACTTTTTTCTCATTCTCTCACATCACGTATCCATTGCTTTTAACTCCTTCAACGTCCTTTTCTCCAGGATCTATCTCCCTTCCCTATAAAATGATCCAGTGTCAATCTGTCAGGTCCTTTTCTGTGTCTTCAAATTTTCAAGTTTACGCCATCTGCTAAATAACGTGTAGTTGCCACTTACTGCTGCTCCAGAAGTCGGGATAAGCCAAACTCAGGGCCCCCTCCATAGGAGGTGGGAAGTTATTGTCCCACGGATGGGGTGTGGGATGGAAAATAGGACATATATATGGAGGTGGCACTGGGGAGGGGGTTCCAATCCAGGCAGCAGCTGACTTCTTCCATAGTATCAAAAATAAAAATCATTTTGCCACCAAGAAAATGATCTTCCTTAATAAGAGAACTCTGTTATTCTTCATTTTAATATGACTTTGACCCCTTTTCTTTCTATGTCATGACTGAGGCCTTTACTAGGCTAAACATGCTCTCCCTCCCTGCCTGAAATTCATCAGAAAGCATCCTTATTTATTTTAACTGGCAATGGAGAACGCCTTAGTTTTTCTCTAATGACAAGAATTCCCTTCGACACTGGGGGAGAGGTGAGCAAGATTCTGATATTGGAAAGATGTAGAAAAAGGAAGTTCCCTCTGTCACCAGTACAGGTGATGGGTCAATGTGTTAATGTATGATTGTTACCAACCTTTGCCCTTTAGGTTTGGGGTGCAGTACTGGGGGAAAGAAGGAGGGGAGGACTAGAGGTAAGAGGGCTGGTGGAGGAGTTGGTGCAGGAATTTTTGAAGAAAAAAGTATGAGAGTAGCTACTGTGATAAGAAGAGTGGACAGAAGAGAAAAGCGGAATTAAAAAATAATTCTGTGATCTACAAATCCCCTTCAAAGACTCTAAGGAAAGCACTAGAGTTATTTTACAGTTACTTTTTGGTTGCTAGACTCTGTAGTCAAAAATAAAGTTCACTTAACTTTACATCATATCCCCATTTGAGCATTATTTTAAAGACATGTGTCTTAATGGCTATACCATGTACCATAATTTATTTACCCACTTCTCGACCTTTGGACAGTTAATTTCAATTATTCTATTGCTTATAAACATATCTATGATGAATATTTTTGTCTGTAATTCTGATTGTCATTTTGTCAGCCAAGATAAATGATGGTAGCTGTCGTAACAAAAAACCTAAAATCTCAGTGGCTTAGTAGGTTAAAGGGTTATTTTTTGTTTAATTTACTGCCTGGAGTTGGAGTGGGGGAGCTCTGTTCCTTGCAGATGCCAGGGACGCAGGCTTCTTCCACATTGTGTCTCCACACTCCTCAGGTCCTCAGAGCCCCACATTGCATCCTCTGATCTGGAAGACAGGGAAGAAGGGAGCTTGGGGAAGACATGCCCACTCAGGACCTCCTCAGCCTAGAGATGACACAAACCACTTCTTCTTCTTCTTCTTTTCTTTTTTTATTGAGGAAGATTCACCCTGAACTAACATCCACCGGCAATCTTCCTCTTTTGCTTTTTTTTTTTTTTTGGCTTGAGGAAGACTAGCCCTGAGCTAACATCCATGCCAGTCTTCCTCTAGTTTGTATGTGGGATGCCCCCGCAGCATGGCTGATGAATAGAGTAGGTCTGTGCCTGGGATCCAAACCCACAATCCCAGGCCTCCAAAGCGGAGCACATGGAACTTGAACCACTCGGCCATGGGGCTGGCCCCACAAACTGCTTCTGCTCATGGTCCACTGGTGATAACTCATGACATAGCTCCACCTAGATGTGAGGGGGCTGCAGGAAGAACTGTAGCTGTGCACAAAGGAGGAAGGGATGAGGGGCACTGGTGAACAACAACCCAACATGCTAGCAATTTACTCTCAGATCTTTGGAATGCAAAGGGTGATACTCCTGGGATCCCTTTCCAATACTACTCGCTTGTTATTTATTTTTTTTAATTATTTTTTTTAATTTATTTATTTTTCCCCCAAAGCCCCAGTAGATAGTTGTATGTCATAGCTGCACATCCTTCTAGTTGCTGTATGTGGGACGCGGCCTCAGCATGGCCAGAGAAGCGGTGCGTCAGTGCGCGCCCGGGATCTGAACCCGGGCCGCCAGCAGCAGAGCGCACACACTTAACGGCTAAGCCACGGGGCCGGCCCTAGACACTTGTTATTTTATATTCTCTTTTGCTTATAGAGACAATGAGCTTGGCTCTTCTCACATCGTCCCACATGCTCTTTTCTCTGCCCTACAGCCCCTGTCTCCTTAGAGGCTTTGGCAGAAATACAGGAGTCCATCTGGGAGAAGGTCACACCTGCTTCAGAACTCACGTGTGTGTTGCCCACGTCCTCAGCTCCTTCCACATCTCTGAGGCTGGCTTATTTTCCCAGGTACAGAGTCAAGTTGTAGTTGACTCCCTGGGTGTTTCAGGGTCCCTGATTCCAAGACTCAAGGATGACTTTCTGCCCTTGTGAAATGTTTCTAAATATCAGGACCTCTGATTGGGAGGATGGTGGGAAGGGGGAAGGTGGTGTCAGGCGAAACACACTGACATTTCCAACACAACTGGCTACTCCAGCCCCTGGTAATGGCTTTAGTAACTGCACAGCTGATGGCTGCAATTGAACACCAGGACTATTAAACGCTAATTGAGTTGAAAAGCTTCCCCCTCACGCTCTAAAACTCTCGGGCAGTGAAGGGTTCCTGGCCATGTCTGGAGCTGTGTACTGGGGACAGCGTGGTCCGCTGCCTCCGTCCACCCTTGCTGCCGTTCATCTTCCCCTCTTGACAGGGTGGGATAGCTGCACACAAACAGACTTTTCTTTGTAAGCAGAATGCCCACTGCTGTGGCTGCTGAATCAGTGCCCTCAAAACTGCTGGAGCCACAGCCACAGAGTCTGCGGACTCTACTGCGTGCCCTGACGACCGTCTGCTCTGTTCTTTTGGATACACTGATTCAGCAATCCTGTGGTTTGAAGTTTCCTTGGAGGGAAATTCAGGGAATTTCCAGGATCGGTGTAACTCTTTTCTTGGGGCCCAGGAGAAAGATCCTATGTGAAGCTCTCACTTCAATATGTGTCCCCCTCTCATCCTCTGTTTTCTTTATTCTCTTTTTCGCTCTCCCCTTTTATCTCCTCCCCACCCTCCCCATCGCCCCCCATTCCCAGGAGAAGATCTGGGAATCAGCTCCCAAGGTAAGATTTTTGGAGAATCATTGTATTTCACACTTGTCCCGAAACTAGATAGACCCTCATTAAATAGGTGAGGAAACAGAGCAGGAATTGATGTTGCTGGTAGAACCCATATCTCTCCACTCCCAGCCCTACCTGCATCTGCCACCATGCTGTCACCTCCTCTTCTCTGAAGAAGGCCTCTGCCATCTTTTGAAAATACAAAGCGGGGCATTGAGCCCATCTCACTTGAGAAAGCAGGAGGAGCAAATGCTGCTGATGTTCTCCCTGTCTCCCTGCCCCACGGGCCCTAGGTGGTTTCCTCTTGGGTGTGTGCATGTGGTCCACTCCTGTAGCATCCCTACAATTCCACCCATCCTCTACAGCTGTGCTTCCGGACCGCCACCGAGAGAAATGAACAACCAGCACAGTACCTAGCACTTCTGAGTGCTGATGTGGTCAGGGGGACCTTGCCATATAGTGACGTTAGAGGGTGTTTTCTGAGCTCTTACTGTTTGCCAGAGAGTGTGTAAGGGCTTTATGTGTGTTCAAATCCTTTAACCTTCCAACAACACTCTGCATCAGGACCTACTAATGTCCATTTACTGCAATGGAAACTGAAGTTCAGAGTGGTTAAGTAACAAGTACAAGTCCATGTTTTTACCCCCTACACTAATATACATTATATACAACATATGAAATATATATAATGTATTATATACTGTACATATTACATATATTATCTATTTTATGTATTATGTGTTCTTTATAATCTTTATAAAAACTTTTGCAAGGTAGGTGTTATTATTTTCATTTTATAAATAAGAAAGTAGAGGCTCTAGCAGCCTGAGAAATTTATGTCACTACATCACACCTAACAAGTCATTGAACAAGAGTTTGAATCCAAGTAATCCTTTCTTGCAAAAAAGTCTATGTTCTTTCCATGCTCCAAAACATATTTTGGTCAAGTGATTTAAGTAACTCTCCCTCAAGCTTGTCACTAAAGCAGAAAACAAGACACCGATGCTTAACTAGACATTATCAAAAGGCGGAATCAAGCAGGAATAACGAAGAAGGACCGGAGGAGTTGGGTGGTGCGCCCACTGGCTAAACAACCCCCTGGAAGACAGACCCACTTTCCAGAAACCCCTCTGGTGAGAGATGGGCCTGGCTCCAGAAGAGAAGCGCAGCCTGGACCCCAGGTGCCTTTTAGAAAAGAGAGCGGAGAACTCTTTCGCAAATTAAGTTAACAGGGAATGAAAAAGTCTTTCCTGAGCATCATCTTGTCTTAAAGAACTAAGGGGAAGCTACTTTATACCTCCTGTTTAGACATAAAGTTTACCGGGAGAATTCCAGTTAGGCATAGTTTAAAGCAGAAAGAAGGCTGGCTCTTAGAAAACAGACAATGGTTTAAAAAGACAAGTCTAGAAATACAAGCTTTTTTAATTTAAAAAAGATACACAGATAGAGTCTGTTCATATTACAAAGTTGCTTTAAGAGAAAGGTTGATAAGGGAACCATTTTATTTAAATGAAGAGGAAATTTCAAGCAATAGTTAGCAGCTAGTAATCCCTACTTTGTGGACTAATGTTGAAGCAAGTTAATAAAATGACCTCAGGGAAAGATCAGAGTGATATTTTACAGAATTCTGGAGCTGGAGGGACCTTGGAGAGCACCTAGTCCAATGATCTCATTACACGGGATGCAGGAAGTGAGGCTGGGAGAGCAGGGGGAGGGGCAAGCTCCCTGCGGTCACAGAGATAGAGTTCTTATCACAAAACTCACTTAAATATTTTTTTTTAAATAGTTGTGTTGATGAAAAGCAGAAAAAGTGAAGAACACTTGCTTTTCTAGTCTTTGGCCGTATCGCCATAATACTATTTTAAACCTTGTTTTCTCCTCTATATTGAACATTTTTTTGATTAGTTATAAACAGTAAGGTCTCATTAAAGAAAAGAACAAAGTCAAGGACTTGAAATATCATTTAATTTATTTTATAATGTAATATGTGCATATGATACAAGATCAAAAATTTATAAAAGGTATAGATTTAGAAAGTGATCTCCCTCTCACTCCCGGCTCTAGCCAGGCAGCCGCCCTTCCTCCAGGGGCTCCCTGCCAACAGGTCGTGTATGCCTTCCCGGAGTATCCTATGCACAGACAAGCATGTGTGTAAATATGTGCTTCTCTTTTTCTTTCTGTTTTACACAAATGTCAGCACACTAGTCATGGTGTCCTTCATCTTGGTTTTTTTATTTAGTAACACACCTTGGGGACTGCTAGCATATCAGGTCCTATCAAGTTGCTTCTTTCTCTTCAAATGGCTACGTTGTCTTTTATCGTCTGGAAGTACTAGAATTTATTTAACATGTTTGGGTCATGGCCTCTCTTTTGCTATTTCAAACAATGTTGTGATAAGAATCTTTCTACATACATCATTTCTCACACGTGGGAATATATCTGTGGTATTAATTCCTAGAAGTGACATTATAGGGACAAAGGGGACATGTCTTACATTTTGTTGATATTGCCAACTTTCTATAGCACTAGCAAAGAATAGGGCACCTGGTTCCCCACACCGTGGCCAACATGTAGCCTTATCAAGCTTTTTTTACTTTTAAGCTAGGTGAAATTATGATAGGTAAAAAGTATCTGATTGTATTTTTCATTTGCATTTAGAGTCAGGTTGAGCGTCCTTATGTTTCAGAGTCTTTGCGGAAATAAATCTTCTGTTTCTTTTGCTCATTTTCCTACTGGTTACTGGTCATTTCTCTTATTGATTTGTAAGAAATCTTTTTATATTAAGGAAATTCATTGTTTTTCTGTACTATTATTTGCAAATACTGTCTCCATTTTGTTACTTGCTTTCTGATCTTGTTTATTGTGTGCCCTCCCCCAGCCCCCTACTGCAATTGGCTGTGCAGGAAGTAAACAAGAAGCTACAGAGGCTTTTCTATTGTTGTGAGAAAATGTGTGGGTCTTTCTCTTTATTTGTGTTTTGATTTTGTTGTATACTTAGTAAGACTTTCCCCATGAAAAACTACAATACAAAATCTCCTCATACTATATACTTAAGTACTATAGTATTCCCATTATTGTTTTTAAATTTTTGATCTATCTGAACTTTATTTTATATAAAATATGCACTAAAGGATATATCCTTTTTTTTGATGGTAACTCAGTTGTCCCAATACCTTTATAAAATAATCTACGTTTACTGCATTGATTTGAAATGCTACCTTTATTACATGAATTCAAATCTACTTCTGGCCTTTCTTTTTGGAGCCATTAATTGGTCTTTTTAGTCAAGAAACAGTACAACATTCTTCTAATTCTTGTAGCTTACAATATATTTCAATAGTTGGTGGGGCTCTGCTTTTTAAAAATATTCCTCACTCTTTTCACTTATTTATTTTTTATTATAAAGAATAGAGGGGCCAGCCTGGTGGTGCAAGTGGTTAAGTGTGCGTGCTCCTCTGTGGCGGCCTGGGGTTTGCCAGTTCGGATCCCGGGCGTGCACCGACACACCACTGGTTGAGCCATGCTGTGGTGGCGTCCCATATAAAGTGGAGGAAGATGGGCACGGGCACGGATGTTAGCTCAGGGCTAGTCTTCCTCAGCAAAAAGAGGGGGATTGGCAGATGTTAGCTCAAGGCTGGTCTTCCTCACACACACACACAAAAAGAATAGAACCCATTTGTCTGTTTGCCCTGTCCTTCCCAAAATACTGTGGATTGTATTATTTTATAGATTAACTTAGGTAGAATTGACATCTTTCTGATGTTGCATATTTCTGTTCAAGAATATGGCATGTCTTTTATTCATTAAATTTTTTATTTATGTCCCTCAATGCATTTTAAAGTTTTAATCACATAGATGTTACACATTTTTAATGTTTATCTTCCTAAGTTTTTTAACTTTACTGTCACTATTATTTCATTATATCTTCTAATTTTTATTATTTATACAAAAATTATTTAGTCTGGTATAATAACTATATACTCAGACATCTGACTATATACATTTTTTAATTTGTATTGTTTGTAACTTTATTCTCTTATGTTTTGTAAATATACAATTATATTATA
Organism: Ceratotherium simum simum; assembly: GCF_057802395.1. Taxonomy (NCBI): domain Eukaryota; kingdom Metazoa; phylum Chordata; class Mammalia; order Perissodactyla; family Rhinocerotidae; genus Ceratotherium; species Ceratotherium simum. The sequence goes on along the minus strand of NC_141927.1, from coordinate 37,864,724 downwards.
TACACATAATAATAGTCGTACTTCCTTTCCCTCAACATTGTACTTCCTCCTTCTTTCGTGTAATTGTATAGGCTAATGTCTCCAGAACGATGTGAAATAAAAATGGTTATAATAGATATACTTATTTTGTATTTAACCTTAATGGGAATGCTTGTTATATTTTTATATTAAGGCTCGTGCTAGCCTTTGTGGTGATCTCTATACACGAATATGTACAGAGGAGTTTTATGCTTTTTATGAATAACTTGTTTATTTTTATTTCATAAATATAAATCTATGGCAATTATCATACGATATTTTCTCATTTGCTTGTCTGATTCATTCAACATACGAGCACCTACTACATCCCTGGGAACATTGTGATTACAGGGAATATGGTAATGAACAGAAAACACAGGTCTCTACTTGCTTATGGTCCAGTGGTAACGGAATCTATTTTGAATAATAATATGGTAAATTATGTTGATCAATTTCTAATACTGAATCATTCTTTCATTTCCACAATAAACCTCCTGTAGTTGTGGTGCGTTATTCTCTTAATGTACTACCTGATGTTGCTTGTCTTGTATTCCATTTAAGATTTCTGATTTGACATTCATAAGTGAAATTAGCCTATATTTTGTGTATATGATATCTTTTTCAGATTTTGTTATCTATCTATCTTTGTTAGATTTAGTATTTTTTCCTTTATAGAAAGATGTAGATGATTTCCTTCTGTTTAATATGCTTTGGGTATGGGCCAGCCCCGTGGCTTAGCGGTTAAGTGCGCGCGCTCTGCTGCTGGTGGCCTGGGTTCGGAACCCCGGGTGCGCACCGACACACTGCTTCTCTGGCCATGCTGAGGCCGCGTCCCACATACAGCAACTAGAAGGATGTGCAGCTATGACATACAACTATCTACTGGGGCTTTGGGGGAAAAATAAATAAATAAAAAAAAATTAATATGCTTTGGATCAGTTTTAATAACATGAGATTTATCTTTCCTTAAGTGTGTGGTAGTATTCCTCTGCAAAACCAGCTGGGCTGGTACCTCTTGGGGGTGTAGTTCTTTGACAGTTTTCTGTCTTTTATGGTAACTGGTCTGTTTGGATTCACTGTCTCATCATGTTACATTTTAGTCTCTTATATTTTCTAATCGGTCTGAGTTTTCAAGCTTATTTGCATGAAACTGAACAAAATATTCCTTTAGATTATTTTAATTTCTCCTATAATTGAGATTCTTTCCTCCTTACTGTTTCTTATTTTGAATAATGGTGCTTGTCTCTCTTGCTTGATTGGGTGAGTTAGCAGTTTATTAATTTTGTTGCTTGCCTTTGTCAAAGAACCGTTTAATTATGTATTAGTCCTTCCATTCTTAATTTCCTAATTTATTAATTTGATTTTATTTTAATTAATCATTGTTTCTATTTATTTTAGGTATATGCATTTTTGTTGTTGTTGTTGTTAAGGAAGATTAGCCCTGAGCTAACATATGTGCCAGTTTTCCTTTACTTTACATGTGGGTTCCTGCCACGGCATGGCTGACAAGTGGTGTAGGTCTGCGCCTGGGATTTGAACCGTTGAACATGGGCCTCTGAAGTGGAACGTGCCGAACTTAACCACTATGCCATGGGCGGGCCCAGTATATTTTGGTTTTTATTTCTAACTTATTTGTAGTATGTGTAATTAATTTTTTTAGTTTTTTTGACTACTAATATAAGTATTGAAGGCATTCTTGTTTGTTAAAACATTCTTAAGAAAGTTTTTTCAAAGCACTGTTTTAGTTATTTCCAATTGTTTCTGTTATATAGTGTTTCCATAGCTAAGGACTATTGATGCCAAACTGACATATGTCCCCATAATGCTAGAGTCAGTATCATGATCTTGAAGACTTTTGATTAGAGGGATAAAGATTAAGATTTATAAACTTATTTGAAATAATTTTCTATTCAAATATTTGGGAGAGTAAAATCAGGTCAGATTAAAATAAGTTTGATAATTATTAGAAGTACCAAACTGTATTTATTGTTTGATTTCTTTAATGCATTGCTCCCAAACACTGTCTTTTGAATCAATGTTTACGTTTAAAAGGATTAACACATTTTTTTCACTGTTATTCCTTTTTTTTTTTCTTGGTGAGGAAGATTGGCCCTGAGCTAACATCTGTTGCTAATCTTCCTTTTTTTGCTTAAGGAAGATTGTCTCTGAGCTAACATCTGTGCCAATCTTCCTCTGTTTTCTATATGGGACGCCACCACAACATGGCTTGATGAGCAGTGTGTAGATCCACGCCCAGGATCTGGGCCTCTGAACCCTGGACTGCTGAAGTGGAGCACTTGAACTTAACTGCTATGCTACCAGGCCAGCCCCTAAGTTATTCCTTTTTTTAAAAAAAGGAAATCACTGTTATCTTTGGTCTCCAAAAGTCCATTCAAGTAACCATTCTGAGAGGAGCTGACTATAATTCACAAGGAAGAAACCATAATTTATTTTGTAGCAGTGTACTTTAATCAAGGAGAGTTTACCTAAAAGGTAGTAAATAGTCCAGCTGACTTCTGAATATACATTAAGAAGAAATGCATTGTTCTCATGCGACATTATTGAGGTTCAAAATACATTTATTGAGAACTTTTTGTTATCCAGCACTCTGCTGATGAATTCAGATACATTAGTTCATGTAATAATCCTCCTAACCTTCTTTTAAGATAAGCATCAATATACTTTTTTAAATTATGGAAACTAAACCTCAGAGAATGTTGCTTGCTCTGGGAGGAAAGGGCATGGCTGAGAATCAACCCCAGATCCTCTGATTTCCAATCCAGCTCTTGGCAGATTAAAAAGAATGTGCCAAATATTGCTCAGCTTCTTATATCTTTTTTCCAACCTGCTCTGAAAATGGCAATTATGTCAGAGTGACAGATGTGTCATTCTGTCATCCTTTCTTTAAGCACCCACTTTCTACAAGACCGTCCTCACACAGAGATCTCCCAGTGGACGAGGTGCTCTGCCACCAGCATGTCTGCTCGTGTGGCAAAGGGGCAGGTTGTAGGGCACAGAGAACTGAGCACGGCAGGAATCAGAAGCGGAGGTCACTTGAGAAGTGTGCTGACCAGGATTCTGGAGGACACTCCGGAGGTCAAAGACGCAGCTGGAGGCCACGAAAGGGAGGGATACAGCAGGTGGGAGGGGAGGTTGCAAATAGGGTAGGACATCATGTATTGTAATGTACAAATAGTGGGGGTTTTGTTCTATTATGTTTTTTTTTAATGTTTTAATATTGAAAATTAGTGAACTTGATGGTGACAACAGCAAGAAGAAAAAGGAGAGGCAAAATAAAAGGAAAGGAAGGAAAGACAGTTTCCAGAAGCCACAGACAACTCCTATTTGGGAGGTATAAGACATTGGGATGTCATCCACCCCTTCCTCTCCAGGCAGAATTACACTTAAATTAGTCCAGTGAGATGAAAGAATGTGGCCATGGTCTGAACTGTGTCTCCTCAAAATTCACATGTTGAAGCCCCAATCCCCAATGTGACTACAGGAGATAGGGCCTTTCTGGAAGAAATTAAGGTTAAACGAGGTCAGAGGGACATGGCCCTGATCTGATAGGATTACTGTCCTTATAAAATGAGACGCCAGGGAGCACACTCTCTCTCTTCACCATGCAAGGACACAGTCAGAAAGTGTCCATCTGCAAGCCAGGAAGAGAGCTCTCCCCAGAACTCGACCCTGCCGGACCTTGACCTGGGACTTTTAGCCTCCAGAACTGTGAGAAAATATAATCTGCTTTTTAATCTACCCAGTCTATGGTATTTTGTTATGGCAGTCCAAGCTGACTAATACAAACACATTATATTTTAGAATTAACTCCCTAAAAGTAGAACTCCTCATTAACCCCTCATTAGCACCAACGGCCTTAAGAGTGATCGGATGTATGCAATGTAAAGGGTTAGCAATGAGGTGAGAGGGTCTTCCAGAGCAACTTAAGAAAGTCTTTTATTAATCACGTATGTCCCACCCTCCAGAGGTAGTTTAAGGGAGTGTTACAGACCCCTCAAAATTTGGTGAAGATGTTGGAGGCAATAAATTGGAAAAGTTGAGGATAGCTTTGCATAGAATTTCTTGTGTGTATAGGAACTTACAAAGATGTGATGTTCGGGAGGCATTTCTAATTGTTAAACGTGAAGTCAAGAAAGAAAATCATTCCCTCCTACAAACATATGATTTGTTACTCCAGGAAGTGAAAGGTCATGTTAAATGGGCCAAAGGTTTAAGCCAGTGATACAATTCATTCATCCACTCACTCATTCTTCAACAAACATTTATGCAGCCCTTCTATATACAGGCTCCGTGCTCTGGTCAGGTCAGGAAGCCACTCTCTTAGATTCCCCAACTTCCATCATTGTTACATATCGAATAGCAAACATTGTTTTTGTTGCTCTTCTTGGTTTGTAGAATGTTCTATTGGTCAGGGCTTTGATAAACTTTTATGTATGACCTCCCACCTCTCAAGATCTTCATTATCAGGGTGAGGAGTCCGGCAGTATGTTCCTAGCCTAATCTTGGAGAAGCTCTCCCTTTACTTCATAACTCCAGGAAATTGTTTCCTAACCAGTCAAGATGGAGAATCCCAGCTGGGCCTTTCTGTGCAACTGATTGTTAGCTTTATTAAAATGTCCACTTATGAAGCTGCAACATTTGTGCTTTTTCTTGCAGACTGGCTCATTCCACCATGCCCATTACAAGGGCAGAAGAACCATATTTTCTTACACAAATGCTGCTCTCAGTGGAGCCCAGAGGGAAGAACTATGAAAGGAATACCAGTTCGTAGAAGCTGTAGATCACAGAAGCCAAGCAGTGCCTTGAAAGTTGGAAAGAAAGATTAAAGGCCACTTCTAATCATGACAGTGACATTGCTATAAAAACGTTGGTATATCTGTCCTTTTCCAGCCATTCAATGCCTTGGGCTATGGCGACTGTCTTAAGGAGCTTGTGTTGATTTCAAAGCTTCCTCTGGAGGCTTAAGCCCTTCTTAACAGTTCTTTAATAGCTAAAAAGCAGAGTTGGATGCTGAAACTCCATTGCTCAGACATTTTATAAAACTGATGTTAAGAAGATTTAAGCTGAAATGTTGGCACCATCATTCTTTTCTTCCTCATCTGCCACCCTGCTTGATCCTCCAACCCCCTCAGATGTTCATGCTGCATGCTTAGAAGTGGGACTGATTTTAATGAACTTCAGCACCAAGGAGTCATTTGCTGAGGTTACCTGAGAATAACCCCCCAACCCAACTCCTGAGAAAAATCATAAAATGATTGATTTTAATTAGCCCACAAGATTTTTTATTTTTAGTTACTTCTGTTCTATTTATAGGTCCGAATGAGGAACTCGTACAAGCCATTATACTATGGCTTCACGTCACTCTGCCCTCACAAACACCTTTTAACCTGAAATCTTTAAAAAACTAAACGTTTACTCTTCTTTTTTTCTCTAGGCAATCTAGGTGAAGAGGTAGAATTTCTTTATTCCATTTGGTTAGATTTTCATGTCTCCTTTCCTCCAAGTGGCTCAATGACCAGTGCATGTTGATTTATAAGTGGAAGAAGACACTTTTAGGAAGTGTCTTTTCACTTTTATTCATCATGAGGGTCTAATATTGAAAATTGAAAAGGAAAGCAGAGTCATAAGAAAGGGAAGAGAGGAGAGAAAGAGGCATGAGGGAAAAGAAGGAGGAGATCAAAAGAAATAAACTACTGGAGTTTAGAGATCTGATGGAGACTTGAAAGAACATGGAGGCCTCACCTTCAGGAGGACTTGCATTTCAACCGTTCCAACAAGGGGAGAAGGTCTTCTTGTTTCCTAAGATCCCTGGAAGACCTGGCACTTCTCCAGTCCAGATCTCAAGACTGTCTCTTCCTAGCTAGCCCACTGCCGTATGCCATAACACAAACCCAGGCCCTCTACCCCGGTCTCTGTGGGCATCAGTAGTAATTGGCCCTTCCCGACTCTTCACACATGTGAAAAGGCCTGGTATAAAATAGGCCCTGACTGTCATATGATCACACAATGAAGTCAAGAGAAAAAGTTTCTGATTCCCTTGCGAAGCTAGGTAAAATAGCAGCATCTATCACTAAGGAGGAAGGAGATTTTTTTTTGGTGAGGGTAGTGGCTAGGAGGAAGCTGATGGAATCTTATTGGCTCCCTTTTGAGAAGAGCAGTCCAGAACCTTTGTCAAAGACACAGGATAAAAGGCTCTGAACTCTACTAGCAAACCAAAGATGATCTTGGTGAGGAGAAACCAAGGGAAGCTGATGTTCTGGGAGTTGTTACAGAGGAAACCAACACCTGTCTTCTGGGAAGTAGCCCGGAGGAGATGTCCCAGTGCTGAGGAGAGATCCTCCAGCAGTCCTGAGCATGGGGGAGTCAAGGGTCTTTCTCTAAGTCTAAAGTGGACTAGACATTTACATAACCAAAGCCCACAGTTGTTACATGTAATTAATTTCTACTTAACATGTTTTTGTATCTCAAACTATGAGATAAACAGCTTATTGATGTGACTTCTAAGAAAAGGGCAAGGCAATTAATATATGGTAAACCCTTCAAGAATGAGTTTTTCTTGAAAGCTGCCTTTTCCAGATGCTTCATGCTGTCCTACAGAGAGTGTACTAAACATAATCTCATGTTTCCTTAATAATTTCAAGGTACTGCTATATCAGCTATTTACTCCTGTTGCATTATAGTATAGACTGTTGGTTATGACACAGTGATGGGAAAGGTGTGCAGTCCATTCCCAGCCAGAAAACACTCGGTATTAGCCAATCTTTTTTAGTTTTTTGTTTTTGTTTTTTTTTTTGTGAGGAAGATCAGCCCTGAGCTAACATCCATGCCAATCCTCCTCTTTTTGCTGAGGAAGACCGGCCCTGAGCTAACATCTATTGCCAATCCCCCTCCTTTTTTTCCCTTTTTCTCCCCAAAGCCCCAGTAGATAGTTGTATGTCGTAGTTGCACATCCTTCTAGTTGCTGTATGTGGGACGCGGCCTCAGCATAGCCTGACAAGCAGTGAGGCGGTGAGCGCCCGGGATCCGAACCCGGGCTGCCAGTAGCGGAGCACGCACACTTAACTGCTAAGCCACGGGGCCAGCCCCAAGCCAATCTTGAACATATATGCAGTGCAAAAGATTATGCAAAAACATTAATTTGCTTTTTCCGTCAATCACCTTTCAGTCATAACAGTGACCACCTCAGATGAGAGTCCAGGAGTTTCTTCCCTCCCTTATCTTCCTCTTCAATTCTAACTCCCTTTGGTTTTTCTACCCCTGCCCTACCCCCAGGATCCCCTCTTCATTTCAAAGGGGGCAAATATACTTGATACAAAGTACAAGAAAGTTCCTTCAAATACATGTTCATGAGAGATCAATGTTGCCTTGCTAATGTTTATTACTTTTCCCAGATAACTTAAATGCATTCTTATAATAAAAACAACCTCTCTGGCCTTACCAAGGCTCCTTTCTTTCTGGAGAGGAACAAGGGAGTAGAAGGGAGGCAAAATCAGGTCCTGCCAGCATTTGATGCTTTCAGCTCTTTGCTTTCCATGGATGCCAAGTGTGATACGGGTGTGGATGGCCAAAGAGGCCAAGAGGGGAAGCTTCATTCTTTCTCAAACATTCTGACCAGTCAGGATGACTCTTGGACTAGAGGTTACCTGAAGTGTCCATCCTTTTGTTAGAGTGGTCCATTTCTTTCCTGTGAAGGAAGTAGATCTGTCCACTTTGTCACTGACTGTTCATTGTTGGGCTTTCTAAGTGTTTGTCCAGCACTTTCCTAGCTGCTGTGGGTATCCCTGTGGATGTGGGGGTGGTGTGGGGGTGGTGGTAAAGCTACTGAAGAAACTCAATATGTAGTAGCAGATAGGAAAATGGCCATATGGAAACAATAATGAAAATACAAATGTATTTTGTATGTACCTAATTTTAACTTGTGCAGGGTAAAATTGAAACGGCCAGACAGAGAGGTATAGTGAGGGAAGGAGCGATGCGGCTGAGCCTTGCAGGATGGCTGCAACCTCTCTAGGAGAAGTGGAGTGCAAGGGAAAAACTGGCGCAGCCGTGGGAAGGTCAGGAGTCTGGAATAAGCAGGCTCATGGGAGGGCTGGGACAGGAGTGGGGTACATGAGGATGAGCGTGGAAGAGGTTAGACAGGTGGGATGGGGCCAGATTTCACCTAACACTGGAAGCCAGACAGAGGGCAGACTAGAGACTTCAGGCCTGTGTTTCTCAAACCTGCTCATAAATATGGAGCATCTTCCTGGAAACTCAGTGTTACACAAATATTTGGGGGCAAATTATTCTTTAACTAGTGTGCTAAAACAAACATGGACCTATTTTGGAGTAGAGTACAAAATTAGCATGGCTTTAGTAATAAAATATGCATATTTAAAGAAATTTTGGCTTGTAGCAGATCACTTGGCTGACACCTTCACATCCCCAGGTCCTCTCCTCCAGATGGCGTACATTGATGGGACAGTTTGAGAATTTCCTTAGGCAATAGGAAGTGAAACCTCACTGCCCGAAACTGTGCCCTGTGTCTGGAGCATCTTTTATGCCCCTCTGAGCACCTTCTGGTCTCACTCCAAGAGCTGATCTGACATCCTGGACCAGTGGAGCAAAGTCATCATGTATCGCATTTACATTGGCCCATGTCAAGACGTTGTTGCTTAATATCAAGTGGGAGGACTTGATAGTGTAGTCCTTTGTAGGTTGATTTGCCATCATTTTTTCAATAGCCCTAGAAATAATCATTATTACCTTGATTTACAAAAGAGGAAATCATGAGTGGCAGGTATTGTAAACATGTTTGATGGGTCCTTTCAGGAAGACTTCTATGTTAGGACATGGGTCCTGGCAGGCAGGAGGTCCAACAGTCATATTCATGTGTGCAGACTTTTATTCTGGAAGGGCATTTCATGCCACAAGTGATTTGCCAGCCACACGGAAGGCATGCCTACCTTCTTAATTCAGTTCTCCAACTCCTGTCAATTGGTGCCTTGCTGGACAATAGTTAATGACAGCTTTCAGCTCCATATTTCTTGTGAAGAATTTAGCTGAAGCAAAACAGAATTTAGGTGGTCAATGTAGTCTTGCAAATCTCTGTCTGTCTGTCTCTGTCTCTTTCTCTGTCTCTGTCTTTCAGGTTATTTACAACTCTGGCTCACTAATAAGTATAATCATGATTTGAACCAACAGAATCATCTGCTTTTATTTAGCAGGGTATGTTAAATAATAAAATATTCCCTACTGTCTTCAAACCTCATGAAGCCCTGTCTATTTTAGTACCAACTTTCTGAAGACTCATTAGTAATTAATGAAATCATTAAGAATGGTTCATGGTGACTGACACCTTCCTGGCAACCACAATCCCCTCTTGTACTTAGTGGAAATGTCACTGGCTCCACAGGTTTGATTTGGGGGGTGGAGGGGGAGGGAACTGGATTACATCAAGTTTCACAACAGCCATCAGCCAGAACAGAAAGCTGTGAGTGTGTTCCTCCAAGTTTCTCTCTTAGGAAGCTGTGCTGGGAGAAGTTTTCTGGAAAACCCCTCATTCATCCAATGCTAGTTTTAAGAATCCTGCTAATATCATGTTTTCACTAAAATGGTATTGTGTGGCTCAACCGAATTAGCAAAGATGTAGTGTTGAAAGTCACTTTTTTTTTTCTCTTGTTTTCACACATTTCATTCTTTCTTGGCATTGCCTAGATTTATTCTCCTCTTCTCCCTTTTAGGAACAGAATTTGGCATAAATAAACGATAACTGAGAAAATGGTATAACCAGAAGAGTAAACACAGGGTTTCTCCAGACTCCCACTGCAGGTAAGGGGAATTTGTTGCCGCAAGTGGTCACCCACAGGAAAGACAGTAGTTCCAGCAGCTTCTATGTAATTTGTGTTTTAACAAGGAAACCCAAATTGAGTGCCTTAATTACTCAAAATGGGAACATGAACCCCCCAAAGCCTTTCAGACTGCTAACACACTGACACTGTTAAATCAAAATGGACTACTTTGCCAGGGTACCGCCCACAAAATGGAATTCGGTACATCTTATACCCCAATGAATTTAAATTTTATGGAGCTGATATTTAATACCAATGCAAGTACCAGTGGAATCTGCATACTTAATATGAATTCTCCAACTCTCAGAATTAGGTAGTTGATCTATGGGACACAAAGGGATCATCCTTCCCTCAAAGAGAATATTTTATGACCAGGCAGTTTAAAAGGCACTGAAATAAACAACTGTTTGCATGTCTCTCCCTCTCTCATCTTCAAAAGGCAAAAAGTATATGGAAGGACATGATGTTTTAGACAAAGCATTTTAGAAAATCACTTGAAATATTTTCCTTTTCCTTTGAGGATGACTGAACCTTTGATAGGTGCTCAAGAGAGTTCTTATAATTTAGTTTATTTCTCATTTTTTTAAAGGGAGGCAAATGGACAGTGTGAAGGCACAAAGCTGAAGCCTGCTTTCTCTCAGAAGTGGAAATCTTACTGCTTAAATCATAAAAGTGTTATTTATGGTTTTTACACCATGACTGAACATGCCAGATTTTTCTGGGACAGTGTCAATTTTAAATGAAGAGCTAAGTTTAATTTCCTCATCATACCTTTGTAAGAATTTCACCTAGACAAATGAACAAAATAGAAAACAAATATTTTGCTACATCCCTTGTCCTGGTTTTTGCTTCTTAATATATGGTCACTCTCCTTTTAGCCATGCTGATGCTTGGAAAGCCATTACGGAAGTGACTTAATTTTCTGAGGTACATGCCTCATAGATAAAATGTGCATCCCACATCTTCTCATCTCCTTCAAACGCTTGAGGGAGAAGGAAGGCATTGAGTGAAGAGCGGCCTCATTTCCCAGAGAGAAAACGGAGGCACTGAGAGAGGGGGAACTTTCCGGCCTTAGCACTTAACAACATTTGGTCCTGAATTTTTACATCCTGGACTCCAGTGTGGGCCCCCTCCCCACTCTGCCCAGCCAGATGAGCAATCACAGCAGGATGAGGATGCCATGAGGCTCAGAGTCATGCACACTTTGTGTTCTGAATTGGGTTTTATTAGTCAGCCCACTTATCGAGTGCCAGGTGCTGTCTGTGGAGTTATCAAGATGTATACGACACCGGCTCAGTCCTGACAGAGCTTGCAATGCATGTCGGGAAGCCAGGCATGTATGCATGAAGCAGAAGCTCACTGGACAAGGCAGGGGGAACACGCCATTTGCTTCTGAGGATGCAGATGGTGATCAAGATCGCAGTTGTTCAAGGCCCCGGAAGAGGAGAACCAGAACTATAGCCCAGACAGAAGGGTGAAGGGTTTGTTTCTAACTAATCTGAAACTTGATATCCTAAGAGCTTTTTTTAAAAGACCCTGTTTAAATCCTTTTTTTTCCTCTTAAAAAATTCAACTGTCAAATGATGTCCTTTCTATATGGTGAAAAAAAATACATTAAAGGGATAAAAAGGTCAAAACTTGTGCTTTATAATTCCTTGTTGAACAAGAAAAAGTATTTAAGCCGTTCCCACCCCTTGGGATGGGTTCCTTCTCCTCTCTCCTCTTGCTTAGGCTGATGATGTAAGTC